>NC_069659.1:161737424-162040454 GCF_027244095.1 Hemicordylus capensis | reverse complement strand
GTGCCAAATTTCAGACATATGGCATAAAAGGATCCCCATTTGATAGCCAATATTAAAAGGCAGGGAAAGAATGTGTTGAACATTATTAAAAGAATTGTATAAGATGACTGATCAGGATTTATGATTTTGTCCAAAGACAAAGAACACATCAACAAAGGAACCTGTAAATTCTCCTTTGAATATAGTTCTATTATCTGCAATGAATCCACAAAATAGAAAAGGTACTCATTGTCCATATTATTGTTCATTCTGGGGGGAAAGCCTTTCAAGGTTGGAATTCGCAATATATGTAAATTGAGAAATGTAATCTCATGTAAAGTACATGTTCACATTTGTGGTAGTAGTACTCATCTACATGCCACAGATAGACAAAGGGACAGAGCAGCAGATATTTATTTATTTGTCACATGTATATACTGCCCTACATAAAATCCCAGGGTGAATCACTATCTAATCAAACCAAAACCTAAAAATAATAAAAACAGATTACAATGACCATAGATAAAACTTTAAAACATCATAAACTAAAAGTCCGGTGTTTTTTCAAAAGTCATTTAAAACAGCCAGAGATGGAGAGATTCTGCTTTCATTTTGGAGTGTGTTCCACAGCCTTGGGGCAACCCTAGAGTAGGCCTGGTTTGGGGTCATCACCAAGCAAGCTGGTGATAACCATAACCAGACCTCCCTCAATGATCTTAATAGATGGAAGAGTTCATGAAGAAGGTGGTGCTCTCTTTAATACCCTGGACCCAAAAAATTCATAGCTGTGTAGGTAATAACCAGTGCTTTGTATTTTGCCTGCAAATTAATTGGCAGCCAGTGTAGTTCTTTTAAAATAGGACTAATATGGTCTCTATGGGCAGCCCCGGAAACCAACCTGGCTACTGCGTTCTGCACCAGCTGCAGTTTCCAAACTACATACAGAAACATAGAGTGCATTGCAGTAGTAAAGCCTGGATGTTACCAGCATATGCACCACTGTTTTAAGGTAGTTTGTCTTGAGAAATGGACGTAACTGGCATATCAGCCAAAGCTGATAAAAAGCATTCCTGGCCACTGCTTCAACCTGCAATATCAGGGAGAAGTTTGGGTTCAGAAATACTCCTAAGCTATGTATGTGATCTTTCAGGGGGAGTGTAACCCCGTCCAGAACAGGAAGATCTAAACTATTTCCTATGTTCCAGCCTCCCACATTTCCATCCATCAGAGATAGACCTAATTCCCTGACTATTGGCGACTGTATCATAAGTATGGTGGTAGTATATGGTTACAGAAGACTCTGATCAAATTACCTCTTGACAAGGTAATACATCATTGTTGTTAACATCAGCTGGTGTTGCTAGTTTGCTTGTATTCAGAAAAAGATGTATTCATCTAAATACTGATGAAACAAATGATAAGCAACACCATGCAGAAGATAGCTGGACTCACTTTCAAGAAAACCTACCTAGCAAGATATGACTATCTACAATTTAAGAGTCAACAGGCAGCATCCAGACCTTTAGTGGAGCAGGTAGCACACTGTCAACAGAAGTTACTTCCACAATTGGAAGGAGAATTGTGCACGTGCAAGGACCCCTTCCACTCATGCAAGGTGCCCTTGCATATGCCACTTCTCCTTCCATTTGTGGAAGAAGCTTCTTTCAACAGTACACTGCTCCTCCAAAGGTCTGGATGCCTCCCAGCAGAGATAATATTAGTCCAACTCCCATCAGGAGCGTAACTATAGTAGGGCAAGGGGAGACAGTTGTCTGGGTGTCCACTGCCTTGGGGGCCCCCCCAGAGGCAAGTCACACGACTGACTCCCCCAGCAGCGCACCCACCCAGGCTTCCTTCAGTTATATTTATCCTCTGAAACTGATGTAAGTGTTAAGACCTGGAGCTACCAGAACAGCGTGTCTTTCTCTAGTACCATTAAATGACTTGCATCGTCCACAATTTACAAAACCTTTTAAAAAATAATTTAGGTTGTTGTTCTATTGTGGCACATAGGTGATAGATAGATAGATAGATAGATAGATTACTATGCTTATTCAGCCTCATTTAAGATTTCTTTACTTCATGAGCTGAGCTTCAGTGAGGGGGGGCCATTTTAAAATCTTGTCTCTGGGCCCATTCCAATCTTGCTACGCCCCTGACTCCCATTCCACTATTATGTGAATAGCACATTCCTGAGCTTCTATCAGTGTTAGTGTCACTAGTGATCTCACTAATGCACCAACATAGCTTCAGCTAGCAGTGTATAATGTTTTTTTTTAAAATGCTTTTATTAGTATTATAGAAACAGAAAAGGTTACATCTCTGAGAGTCCAACAAAACCGTACAAACAGATCTTATCCATCATCAACAACAAAAAAGATCCCCATACATAAGAAATAATAGTAATAATTGTATGTGTGTGTGTGTGTGTGTGTGTGTAAATATAGTTAATATATTATTAGTATAGCAGGCCTCGGAAAGTCTAAACCTGAATCTAACCTTCAATAAAGGACTTTAAACCTCTCCAGGAAAACTCCCCCTGAACCGATTGATCGTCCAACAATTATGTAGTTTAAAGAGGCGAGAACCCATTCTACCGTGACAAAAAAGATATAAATAATATATGTAATTCAAGCACAGTGTTCTGCAATAGGTATTCCCATCTACACCACTTGCTGGTCCACGTAAAAACAGATCAATAAAATCAATAAATGTAAATTTCCCCACTCCAATTTTGTCCTTCATCTGATTAAAAAGCTATATAATTGAAAATGGAAAATGAAAAAAAAAAGAAAAATTATTTAGAAGCTTTCAAAATCCTGAGTCTAACCTAACAAAAAATTGAATTTGGAATGTTCTATGGTGCTGAATAGTAATTTTTAAAAAAATGTTATAAAAAGTAATAAATATTCTAATCTTATCCATCCCAGCTTCCTGAGGAACAAATAAAAGATTTCATGCAGAACACTAAATGATATAAATAATGAGTACAAATTCCATTAATTATGCTGTTTATAAGCTGATGGACGAATAAAATTCAAGACAGACAAGAAAAATCCAAAAATCTAGAAAAACGCCAGGAATATCCAGTGTCTTTAAGATCCTTATTCTGATAAAGCAGGAACATGAAAAAGCTTTCTGCTTCATGCTTCCCCAGGAAAAAAGCTATCTCTCCAATATTAATTCCATAGTGTGAATAACAGATGAAGGAATCTGGACAAAAATACAGAGTTTCAGAACTAAATGCTGTTAGCAATAAATGCAAATTCCATTAGTGGTGTTAAACAAACAAGAAAAGGGAAAAGAAAAAATAAATACAGAACTCTGTGCCAAATCCATGCAACAAGATCTTAGGCAGATCACAATAATCACTTCATATTGGCTCTCTTCTCAATGCTGGCTATCTTCTCGTTACACAATATAACTTAGTTACCTCCTAAAAAGTCCATGAAGAGTTCAATACGCTCAGAAGGTATTCTCAGCTATGTGGGTGTCATGAAAAACAAAAGGGATAACTACAAAAATAGATCTAAAGTCTAACAAGAAAAGATAAAAAGATAGATTTTGAAACTCCTATCCAGCTCTCCAAAAAATCAGAGGACTTCGAAAAGGAAAAAGATAAAGTTAATTATTAGAGAGGAAGAAACTGACTATGCAAAGACACAAGATATAGATATTTTAAACGCAGAGCCAAAACAAAATTCCCAACCCATACACACCACATATAAAACGTTTAAGCAAATGTTCATGTCTGGTATCCAGAAGCAATTATTTAAAAAAGAAATAAACATTAGGGAGGAATTTGGGGGGAAAATGAAGTTAATTCTTCTTTAAAATTTAAAATAGGAGTAATATGGTCTCTATGGGTAGCCCCAGAGACCAACCTGGCTGCAAAGAGAAGAAAAGAGAAGAGTGTGGGGCGGGAGAAGGAAAAGATTTTGAGTTACTAATATGGAGTTCCTCAATGAAAAATCAAGTAGAGAGTAAATACATCTGGGACTCTCAATCTTCTGGGAATCAAATATATCTTCAGTAATGCAATACCATCAAGTCACACTTCAATTTTAACCCATGATTTGAAAAAATAGGGGGGGATTACCCTTTAGGTATAAGGTTTCCCTCTTCAAAAGGATTTTTAATGACACCTGCTAAATTGACAGGGAATACTTCATGTTGAAAAAGACTAATTACGCATACAGGACAAGATATAACACTAATTGTATTAATTAACAAAATGTATAAATGTATAAACTGATTTCCCTAATCGCTATAATAAATTTGGAAACTACAATAACAGGGAATCCAATGAAAAAGTTTTGAAATGCAAGACACTGATTGAAGAAACAAGTTACTTTCACATAATGACAGCAAATGATGAGTTCACAATTTGATAAGAAGGAACGTTGAAGCTTAGGAACTGCTTGCTTAGCCTCATGTATGATCGATTTTGGAGCCCTTTGTAGTGGCATATGTCTAAATCAAATCCTATCTTTCAAATCAAAATCAAAGTTCTCTTTTAGAACTTCTTTATGCAGCCTAGGTATTAATTTATTTTTTTCTTCACAGTTCAGTATTTGCATGATCTCAAGCCATGATTACGCCACTGAGTGGGTTTCCTTGAGGCCCTAAGTTGAAGAGATGACAGCATCAAAACTGTCACGAAGAGCTTGAATACGTTTGATCCAGTGACATCCAGTTTTCCCCTCTTCACAGGATCTGCAGCTTCAGAAACCTTGAAGGATTTGAACTTATCCTATCTTGTAGTTATGCCAAAGTGACTACTTTCTTCTATGAGTGACTTTAAAAAATAGAATTAAACACTGTCCATTATTTCCTTCAACACTAGTAAAGAAATAAATGCCAGAGGCACAATTGCACTCCAAATAGTCATTTATTCTTCTGTTTCATTCGTTTCCCCCAGCAGCCTGCCAGAATGGGTCAGATTCAGGAAGGAGGAGAGAACACGGAGAGAGAAACTGACATGTAAACTGTGCTGTTTTTCACCACAAACACATTCGGGCAGTCGAATGTATCTCTGCATACATTCAGGGGAGATACTGAATGTCTCATAGTCATCCCTTCCATGGGGCCTGCAGGGCCTAAAGGAACTGTGGGTTTAAGAAGTTGCTTGCTGGCAGCTAATTCTTGGAGCCCTACACCCCCTCTGAGAGCCCACTGCAAGGACCATTTCATGTAATCTTTCCAGTTCAGTGTTTCCTGTTTGGTATTTATTTATTTATTTGATTGATTGATCAAGTGCCACCAAGTCAGTGTCGACTCTTAGTTGCTTAAAGGTAAAAGGTAAAGTGTGCCGTCAAGTTGATCTCAACTCCTGGCGCCCACAGAGTCTTGTGGTTCTCTTTGGTAGAATACAGGAGGGGTTTACCATTGCCTCCTCCCATGCAGTCTGAGATGATGTCTTTCAGCATCTTCCTATATCTCTGCTGCATAGGTGTCTCCCATAGTCTGGGAAACATACCAGCAGGGATTCGAACCAGTAAACTTCTGTTTGTTAGTCAAGCATCTCCCTGCTAAGAACTTTTATCTCACCTTTTCAGTTTAAAAAAATGTAAACTGAAATGAAGTCGCTAAATTTGTTTTGATCACCTAGTAATTTACCATCATTGGTAACACACACACAGACACACACACACGTCTGCAGTTGCCATCAGCTCATCTTGTGGCTATGCGGGGTGGGCCTTCTCTGTTGCTGCTCCAAGACTCTGGAATATGCTCCCTGCTGAAATAAGAGACTCCCCTTCTTTGACAACTTTAAAAAAGTCTTTATAGATATTTATTCATTCAAGCTTTTTAACTAGACTTGTGGTTTTAAGTTGTTTTAAGGTTTTGTTTTATTTTGCTGCAAACCACCCAGAAACAGAAGTTTGGTACAAACAAACACATTTTCAGCAGGATGAACAATTTTAACAAACAAGAAAACTGATAAAAATTTCAACTTTCAGTATAATAAAAGATTTCCCTCTCTCAACATTATACAGTATATAAATACTCATCAGATTCCTCAAAACCCTTGACCCTTTAAACACACAAACATAACATAAAACAAACAAAATCATTTATTGATATCTGAACAGATTTTTTATACAGCAGTATCACTAAGTATGCACACAATCCTTGTTGAGGTTGGGGTCACAGCGGGGGTGGGGGGGAGCAGGATTCTATCTACCTTTCCTTCCCCCAGATGATCCCTCTGTGTCTCCATGGGCGCACCATTGCACGCCCACACGATCCACACTGCTCCTGGCAGCGCAGATCTCTGGAAGCGAGGACAATGTCTCCTGGCCTCTGGATATCCCATAATGCACTGCATGATGAGTGTGGTGCATTGGGGGATAGCCTCATAAGTTTGGTGCTCTAGGTGCTGGGGTTTAGGGTCTGCTTGTGCCCTTAAACATGGCTAAATGCGGAGGTTAAAGGCAGGGTTAGGTGGGCAGGCAATGCTGGGATCCATGCAGATCGCGTTGCTACACATGAGCAGCCTAGTCTAGGCTGGGTTGCCCTAAGGGTGAAAACCCTTCCTGTGTGACTATTTTTGGTCTTTAGGGATAAGGAAATCCTTGAAGTTAAATACATTACTAAGAACTTACAGAGTGGAATCAACTGGTTTACAAATATATACACTGAAGCGTAGGGATGTGCATAAACTGATTTGGAGGCCCTTTCACAGACCTCCAAACCAGTTTGAAAGCCTGCTGGTTCATCCGGTTCGAAGGTGGGGGTGGTAGCTTTAAGGACTGGCGAAGGTTCTCTTACTCCCCCCCCCACCTGCTGTGTTTCTCCTGCCAGTGCTGTGTTAAAAAATAGTAGTGCGGGTTGGCAATGTCACGTGCACACATGCACACTGGGTACTTCCCAGGGTACTTCCAGTCCGACGTGCACTGGGGTGGCAAGGAGATATGCTGCCACCCCATGGGACTGTTTTTTAGCACAGCACCAGCAGGGGAAATGCAGTGGGGTGGTGAAGCACCCTCCCCGGTCCTTAAAAGTTATCCCCCCACACACACACCTTTGAACCGGCAGTCACTGGTTCCGTACACATAACCTTCTGAACAGATCTAAAAAGTATAGAATTCTTGCTTAACCAAAAATCCCAGGTTGACACAAAATATAGCATTCATTGCCCAGACTCAGTATCCGGAATTGGCTAGAGAACCTGAACCTCTGCACCGGCCTTCTATAAAAACCCTGACAATACTTTTCATTATAAAGGATTTCATCTTCTTACTGTATCTAGTTGACTTTAACCAGTGAAGTAATACCCAAGAGGGTAGCACAGAATAAACAGAAACTTTCAACACAATCTTTGTGGCTTCAAAGCAATGCCTGAGGGCTGCACTGGTCTTTCTTCTCTTCCATCCCAGAGGATAGCTGTCCTCTTTGGAAAGAATGCATTGCCGCTCACAGATTGGATAAATGCATTTGTGCCTGGTCTTTCGATTTCTTAGAGAACACATCTTAGCAAATGCTACAAAGCTTTTAACATGCTTAATCAAGTCTAAAGGGTATACTGGGGAATGCATTTATTTTCCACCAGCTTAGGGATGGCTGAAGAAAGTCAGCAAAACATCATTTTTACTAAATTATTTAAGAGTGTATTCTCACCACTAAAGCATACATCAGTCTGAGCACATAGCTCCAAAGTGTAGGATAGTAAAGAGAAATAAGGATGAAGGGGGGAAAAGCAGAAGACCTTTTTTTGTTTGTTTGTTTTGTTTTTAAGGGCAAAGACGAAGATAAGGGAGAATTAAAGATACAGAGTTACAGTCAGTGTTCCCTCTAAGGCATGTGCATGTGCACATTTTAAAAAGTCTGCTCAGTTAACTGAAGCTCTCGCTCAGGTTGAAACAGGAAGGCTCCATTCTGAATGCATGTGTACACACATTGCCTTGATATTGCCATCGAGGGGGGAAAAATAGAAGGAACACTAGTTACAGTAGATGCATTTTTTTTTTCTAGACAGAGCTGGCTTCAGACTCTGGTGGGTTTCTGATTTAGACCCTCCACTGATTTTCACTGGCAGCCGAGTAGGGCATAGCCACATTTAGTCTCTCAGGACATTGGGTCCTTGCAGTGATCTGCTGATCACCGATGCCAAGCCTTTCTCTCGCTCGGTGGCTAAGAGTAAATGCTGTAGATTGTGGTTAGCAATCCTCAGGCCAGATTTTCTCAATTTGTTGACCCAAGGAGATGTCCCTAAAAAAAAAAAAAAAATCTAACTTCCAGCATAGGCAATTAAAACCCTATGAAAAAATAAAAAAACTTTAAAGAAATAGCAACAGGCTTTTTGCTCTCCACAAACTAGAGGCCATGGAAGAACACAGCAAAATAATTTGAGGGAAGAACTGGGTCACAACTGGCAACTTGGTAATAGGTATGCTCCTCATTGTCGTAACAGAGGACAGACTACCTGCTCCTAAACAGAACAAATTCTACTCAAATCCCAAACTGCTATCCTCAGAGGTGTAACTAGGGAAAATGGCGCCTACTGAAATTGCACCTCCCCCACCCCCACCGTCCAAACATCTGACACACATGTTTCAGAAAACATGTCTTTTACCATAATAATAGCTCAAAAATACAAAATTACAAAAATAAAAAAATCAAGTCACAACAACCCTGTGAAGTAGGTTAGACTGAGAGAGAAGTGACTGGCCCAGAGCCACCCAGCAAGAAACCAAATGTCAACCTGAGGTATGCAGCAGAAGGCTGTGCGCTTGTGCAGGCAGTGGGGCCAGACGGTTAGGATAGCCATCTTTCAGATAACTTTACCATAATATCAGCTTAAAAATACAAGTCAAGATCATTAATCTTTTAAACAACAAATTATTGCCTACCTGAAAATTATAACTATCAGCAGTCAAAACACTCAGGCAGTCAGATGGTCTTTCCAGCAGCATAAGCCCCCCATCCATTCCAAATCCAGCAGAATCTGCTGGATATGATATGTGTTTGTCTTATGTGAGCCCTTTGGGGCCAGGGAGCCATCTTATTTGTTCATTATTTCTCTGTGTAAACCGCCCTGAGACATTTTTTGGAAGGGCGGTATAGGGTGAACTCACATCCTGCATTCTGTTTTGAAGAAGCTGACAATACAATCAATCCACAAACATTTCTGAAAGATTTGTATTGTGGCAGGGGAGAGTTTGCTACCCAATTTACCCTCAAGTATGATGACTTCAGGAAAGGTGCCATCTCCTGTGTGTGGTATTGACCCAGGACCACTTGCAGATGCAAATAATTCTTATCCGTCAGTGAACTGCTACAACATATGACCACACACACACACACACACCTGGCAATTAGATTGTTTAATATGTGAACTACTGAAGACGAGAACACAAAAGAAAAAGAAACTACCAGATAAATCCAAACATTTCTCCACCTGTTACAAAAATGCATAGGCTAGTACTCTCAGGCATATACCCCTTCTACACATTTTAATAAACTGAAATTATAAGCTCACATTCTTCAACACAGCTTAAAAATTGTTCACCTAGAAATAGCTAGAAAGTAAACAAACATATACTCACACTATTGTGGGGGGAACCCCTTAAAAACTTTAAAAAAAATTCAACAACTCAGCCAAGGGCTGCAGCTGCTTCGCTGGCTTTATAAAGAAGCAACCCACACAAAAAATAAAAGGGGAGAGCGAGGCGAGCAGCAAGCAGCAAAGCCCTGAGAAACACAGGCAAGGTGCCTCTCCCTTTCTCTCTCTCCCCCAAGCAGAGTTTGGAGTTCCTAAGAGTTTCTCTCTCTCCCCCAAGCGGAGTTTGGTGTTTTCTCCCACCGCCAGAGGAGTGTTTTTGGTTGTTGTTTTTTTAAAATCGACTCTGGCAAGGTTGCATTTGAAAAAGGGAAGCAGAGAAGAGAAGTGGGGGAGGAGTGGAAAGGAAACATTGAGAGTCCTGGTGCATCCTGGACTGCTCACCGCCTCCAAAGCTATCTTCAACTGCATGCACAATGCACCTTCTAAGCTCTCAGTCTAGACTTTCAACACACACTGACCCAGACACATACCAAAACCAAAAAAACCCCCAACCCTTTACACAGTGTTTATATTTAAAATCCTATTTGCCCCGATATTGATCTCCATGTTATGTTAGGACTTGGGCACATTCTCACACAAGAAACCTCCAAGATCCACACATATCAACAGACTAAGTCACCCGGACCAAAGAAAAGATTGCTGTCCTTGCGCCCACCCACCCATGCTTCTTTTAAGAGATCAATGACCTAGAGCAGAGCAGAAGCAGTGGGGCAAACGAAGCCCCCCTCCACTTTCAGGAAGTTGGAATTCACTTGTGCAAGCTTCCCGCCCCCCAGACAAAGACCAAACCCTGGTCCTTGCAACATGCCCACGCCGCACAGCAGGCTCTGAGCACACACAGTTTCCCTTCCCGACCTGAGTCCCCACCAACCTTCCTCCAAGGAGAACTCTTTACATTGGTTTGGGGGAGGGAGCGGGAGAGAAGAGGAAGATCATCTCAGGATTGGGAAGCAGGCAGGGCTAAATCAAAGCTTCCGAATCTTCCAGAGAGCAGGCAGCCGAGAGAAGCCTGGGTGTCTGACCCAAGTACTGTCAGGGTAGGGAGGTCACCCGTGACCCCGCCACCCCCACACACCCCCAGCTTAGAGAGAGACTCACCCCCGAGAGCCCCAAGCACGTGGGACTGGAGGAAGGTCAGCCACTGCCCCCTGCCATCGCCACCCCCCGCCGCCACCACCCCTGACCCTCCCCCCGCCAGTAAATTTGATTAAAAGAATTTAAAAAACAAACAAACCCACACACACCTGGATGCTACTGCACACATTTTATTTGTTGTTCTCTTGTTGTGTGAATGATGATCCGATTCCTCCTCCAACCTACTCCGTGTCGCACTGCTGCAGCCAAAGAAGCCCAGAACTGAAGAGAGAGCCTGCCCTGCGAGCAGCACTCAGCAGAGTGCGTGCAGGCTGCAGCAGAACACGTGGGAGAGAAAAAGATCTCGTCGCCTGCCCTGCGCAAGCATGTGGGGGGGGGGGAGCCAGCTAGGAGGAGGGACCGGCCAGCTGGCCAATGAGGAGCAGACAGGCTGGCTGAGAGGCAGAAGCGCGGTGCCCGGAGCGACACCAGCACCACCCAAGGCAAGCATTGGCAAGCTAAAATTTTGTGAGCGGGCGGTGCTGGGGGAGTGGTCATCAGTGGCATTTTGTGCCCCACCCTTAAGTGGCACCCAGGGCAAGTGCCCTGCCTTCCACCCCCTGGTTACGCCTGTGGCTATCCTGGAATAGCTTAGGCTGGAGGAATAAGGTAGTTGATTCAGACTTTACTAGGTACCTCCAGTCTTTTGATATAGTTTCCCTCCAGGAGGCATGGCTACTAGAGAAGAACTTCCCTGGCTATAAAGTATCCAAGGATACATTGCACAAAGATAAAGTATACAAGGATATAAAGTGTAGGAATAATCATCTCAGAAACCATCCAGACCAGGATGCAGTAGTGGGGAGCTGACAATTCTTTTTTCTGTCATACCAGACATTGAGGGGACTGAGGTGGAAGAGCTATCCTCTAGTTTTACTCAAGTAGTAATTGCTTGAGGGTGCAACTCTGACCCCTTAATTTGTGTTAATTTCTACTTTCTTCCAAGTTCCCTGAGTGATACAAACAAGCTTGTAAGTAAGTTGTATGATTTGACTGCCAGTCTCCTACTGACAATAGGATACTGCTGAATAGTGCTAGCCTGCAAGAACTGAAACTTCAAGCACTGACATGACCACAGGAAATTCAGGATACAGTCAGTAGCTGGAGACCTTAGCACTTAGTGCTCATATGCTCAGCAAACAAAATAACATCTGGAGCATACAGGTTTGACAGGGAATGCAAGAATAAGGAAAAGGAACTGATCAATTAGGAAAGCCAGGACTAGGGGGACAGATAAGGCAACTAATATTCTTATTTGGTATCTCAGGGACTCTGCTCAGGGAGAAGAAAAAGGCCTTTTATATCATCATCTGGAAGAGCCTAGGTAGGCCTTGCCCTTGATAAGGAAATGGGCATAGATTCTGGAGTCTGATACATGGAGGAGTCAGGAAGTTTGTATATGCAGCCCCAATCTTACCTGGGGAATGGATCTCCCACTTCAGTGCCATCTATGGAGATGGCCAAGGCCCAGTGGCCACCTGGGACCCTGAATCTGCCTGCTGATGTTCCCGAGTGGCCACCAGTTTCCACAACTGCAGTTAAGGAATTGATTCAAGCCCTTCAGAAGTGTAAAGCACCTAAGAAGGACATGATTCCACCCAACGTTTTCATTCTGGATCCTGACTGGTGGGCTCCAATTTGGGCCAAATTGTCCACCTACATAAATTCATTAGGCAACCTTACAGAAAAAGAAAGGAGAAGAAAGGAGAGATTGTGCCATCAAGTCAGTGTTTACTCCTGGCGACCACAGAGCCCTGTGGTTGTCTTTGGTAGAATACAGGAGAAGTTTGTTTGTTTGTTTAATTTCTATACCACCCTTCCAAAATGGCTCAGGGCAGTTTACACAGAGGAAAGAATACATAAATAATATGACTCCCTATCCCCAAAGGGCTCACAATCTAAAAAGAAACACAAAATAGACACCAGCAACAATCAATGGAGACACTGTGCTGGGGGTGGAGAGGGCCAGTTACTCTCATAGGAACATAGGAAACTGCTATATACTGAGTCAGACCATTGGTTTATCTAGCTCAGTATTGTCTTCACAGACTGGCAGCGGCTTCTCCAAGGTTGCAGGTAGGAATCTCTTTCAGCCCTATCTTGGAGAAGCCAGGGAGGGAACTTGAAACCTTCTGCTCTTCCCAGAGCGGCTTCATCCCCTGAGGGGAATATCTTGTAGTGCTCACACTTCTAGTCTCCCATTCAAATGCAACCAGGGCAGATCCTGCTTAGCTATGGGGACAAGTCATGCTTGCTACCACAAGACCAGCTCTCCTCTCCTATTATTACATTTATATCCCGCTCTTCCTCCAAGGAGCCCAGAGCGGTGTACTACATACTTAGGTTTCTCCTCACAACAACCCTGTGAAGTAGGTTAGGCTGAGAGAGAAGTGACTGGCCCAGAATCACCCAGCAAGACTCATGGCTGAATGGGGATTTGAACTCAGGGCTCCCTGGTCCTAGTCCAGCACTCTAACCACTACACCACACTGGTTCCTGCTATATAAAGAGAATCACCACATTAAAGCCTCTTTGCCAAATTAGTAGGGGCCATTTACCATTACCTTCTCTCATGCAGTATGAGATGATGCCTTTCAGCACCTTCCTATATCACTGCTGCCCAATATAGGAGTTTCCCATATTCTGGGAAACACACCAGTGGGGATTTGAACCAACAGCCTCCTACTCTCTAGGCAGGTTGCTTTCCCGCTGTTCAGTATTGTGGTGTTAATCCACAAAAAAGGAAATGTATCAGATCCAAAAAATTATATGCCTGTACGTCTTCTTGCCGTGGCCTCTGAAATATGCACTCGGTATCTCCTTTATAAACTATAATCATGTGAAAAAGAGAATTCCATCATTCATGAAGAATGGCGGGCTTTTTAACTTTCTAAATATGCAGAGTCCAAAGGAGTACATATTTGCAGCATTTATTGACTTCTAGTGAACAGAGACCAGTTGTAGTATGAACTAGCTGAAATTAACATTGATAAGAGGCTGCTGTGGCTCATTTGCATTCTGGACCAAGAAAACGTTATGCAGGTGAGAGCTGAAACCATCACCTAGCAACTACTAACTATCTAGGGCCAGGTGCATCACTCAACTGCAAAGGTTATTTTATTCTAGAGGAGGCCAATGAGTAAATCCTGCTCTTAAGGTCTTAGCCCACATGTTATGTTATACAGAACAGAAATTTGGGGTGAGGACTAAGGTGGATCTAGAGATCCTTCAGAATAAATCCCTGAGGAATATCGGACCTCTGAAAAGTATACAGTGTACTGTGCTTGATTGGCCAGCAAACTTGCCTGACCTGACCCCATAGAGAATCTATGGGGCATTGCCAAGAGAAGGATGAGAGACATGAGACCAAACAATGCAGAAGAGCTGAAGGCCGCTAATAAAGCATCCTGGTCTTCCATAACACCTCATCAGTGCCACAGGCTGATAGCATCCATGCCATGCCGCACTGAGGCAGTAATTGCTGCAAAAGGGGCCCAAACCAAGTACTGAATACATATGCATGCTTATACTTTTCAGAGGTCCGATATTGTTCTATTCTACAATCCTTGTCTTCTTGGTTCCATGTAATATTCTAATTTTCTGGGATTGTGGATTTGGGGTTTTCATGAACTGTACGCCATGATCATCACAATTATAACAAATTAAGGCTTGACTTATCTCGCTTTGCATGTAATGCGTCTGTCTCATATCAGTTTCACCTTTTAATCTGCATTACTGAAATTAATGGACTTTTGCACAATATTCTAATTTTCCAAGTTTCACCTGTAGACTGCAGATGATGCCAACTGCTTACCTCCAAGGGAGATATCTATGTTTCTCTAAGGTGGAGTTGAATGGTATCTATAGTTGTAACCAGGTGGAAGACATTGTGCACTATTTGTTGGCTTATCCTCTATATAAATGTCTGTTGCCTTTTCTCCTGCAAAACCTAGATAAGAACTTAGAGGATATTGTAGTGGACCTGCTTGATGACAATCAGCCATATATTACTTATATGGTTTATTTGCCCTACTTGCCTCACTATTGCTGGACCTCTGTGGTATCCTGGAGGAACAGCACTTATTACATACTTGGAGTCAAAATATTTAATATCTACCTATCTCTTGTGGCTGGGGGTGATGGGAGTTGTAGTTCAACAACAGCTGGAGAGCTAAGGTTGCCTACCCTTGCTTTAGAAACATCCTGTATAGATTATTGCAATGCAGTCTATGTAAGGCTGCCTTTTACAATGGCCTGGAAGCTTCAGTCTTAGTGGAGATTACCTGTAGTGCTGCAACTTGCCTCCTGACAGAGCTGAATCACCAACAGCATCTTTTTCCTATTCTAGCTCAAGTGGCGCAGTGGGGAAATGCTTAAAAAGCAGAAGGTCTCCGGTTTGAATCCCCGCTGGTACTACATTGGGCATCATCTCATACTGCGCAGGAGGAGGCAATGGTAAACCACTCCTGTATTCTACCAGAGAAATCCACAGGGCTCTGTGGGTGCCAGGAGTCGAAATTGCCTTGAAGGTACACTTTACCTTAGCTCAACAGCAGTAGCTGCTTGTTTGTTGGCAAACAAAGATCAAAGTTAATGTGATAACCTTTAAAGACCTGAATTATTTAAGTTGTGCTACACCTCCTTTTCTCTCAGCCCTTTAGCCTCTCAGACTAGATGAATGATAGAGACCTAAGGTGGAGAAAAATTCAAAACAGGACTCATGTAGACCTATATTTAAAGCTCTACAGGAGTGAAGTAGTAAAGCTCTATCTGGAGTAGCTACTTAAGCTTGGGTTTTAAGAAAACATTGGGCATGATCCAATCAGTTAGAAACATGTTGATTATAGTAAGCAAGAATGTTACACATGTGGTTTTCACTATCACAGAAATCAATGCTTTGTAAATAAGACTTCAAGCAACAATGCAGATTAGTTATTTTTAAAGAAAAATAGCTAAATATAGACAATAAATAGCAAATCAGAGAATCATCTGAAATGCCACAGAAAGGTAAACAATGTAATTATATAGACTGGAATTTAGCCAGTTTGTAGGATTATGCCTCTTTGAGTGAAAAATGCTATATGATATTTAACAAATGCCATAGTCAGGACCTCAATTTTGTGTCTCATGGAAGTCTAGTAAGCAAAATTATAAGCATCGTGCATGGGAGAGTAAGCTGCACAGCATACAAAGCATTTTAGTAAAACAATTTGCCTATATGATTCTTACCCTGTAGGTTCCCCCCCCCCCAAGATTGCCACTCTGGTTTATTTTAATATGAAAGTAATGTTACTGAACTCTAAAAAATTTCTTCTTCCCACTTCTTCCCTTGGCTATTTCTAACTGGATTTGTATTGGACATTTGAGAAATCTTCATTATCTATTCCAATTCTAAACTGAATATATTTTTAACTGTGTGGTTCATACCCTAGAGGCAAGATATTTAGCACTGCAACATATATATTTGCTTCACTCTGGTGGAATTTTTGAGAAATGAGAAGCTTTGCTGAAAAAATTAAGAGGAGTTGTATTGTAGAACTGTCATTTGGGAGTGTTACCTGTCTGCTGACCAAGTTTCCTATTTTCATGTGTGTTACTTATTGGACTGCATCAAGGGAAGACTTAGGACATGAGGATAGCTGCACATGTGAAGATATCGTTTTTTGGCCCAATGGAGCCCCTCTCCTTTGTATGGGTGCACAGCAATGCACTAGTAATTACCCAGAACAGGAGACCACCATGCTTCCCATTTCCCTGGCCACCCTCTCTCTTAATTCTAAAGCTCCAGCCCGGAATTCAATAGAACTCAAAGCTTGAAGTAAATGCTGATCCAGGCCCTGGGCTGTGAGATGGAGTGCTACTTTGAAGAACAGGAAGTATGTGTGCTTCCTATGCAGAAAAATGTTCACCCTGCTGCTGTGTCTGTGTGCCAAGATGAGGAAAAGGAGGAGGGCTGATTGGACTGGATGGCATGAGGTAAATAAGACCCTCTCCTCCTGTACTATGATGCAGAGCCTCAGAATTTACAATGAAGACAAAGCTTCTGCTTTTTAGGATCAACTGTCAACAGTAAAGGATCCAGCAGTCAAAAAATATTCAGCAGACTAGCACTTGGTAGGGTAGCAATGAAGGCCTTGGAAAGGATATTTAGATGCCAAGATGTGTATACACCTACAAAGATTAGAATCATCTAGACAATGGTTTTCCCTGAGAAAAACTATGGATGCGAAAGCTGGACTTCGAAGCAGCAAGATAGAAAAGCATTGACGCTTTTGAACTTTGGTGCTGGAGAAGACTTTTGAGGATACCATGGACAGCCAGGAAAACAAACAAATGGATCACAGAACAAATCAATCCAGAATGTTCACTCGAGACACAAATTACAAGGCTCAAACTATCATACTTTGGACACATTATGTGAAGACCCAGCTCCCTTGAGAAATCCATAATGCTGGGGAAAGTGGAAGGAAAGAGAAGAAGGTGACCAGCAGCAAGGTGGATGGACTTGATTTCAACAGCAATGAATGAACCACTGTGAGACATTAAAGGCCAAGTTGAAGACAGATAATCCTGGAAAGAATCTATCTATGTGGTTGCTAAGAGTCGACACCAACTTGACGGCACTTAATTAATCAATGTATAATGTGTAGCATGGTTCTTAGATATCACACAGGAATTGTTGATTTGATTTCCTATCTGGATGTCCAAAATGTCTTAAATAAAATAATACAATATAAACATTGTGCAGTGAAATATGGGAAGCCCTGAACCACCCACGCCACGGTGAGGGACTAACGCCCCCCCCCGCCAAAACCACCACAAGAACAGCTGCTGAAGAAAAATGTATTCCAATGCATTTCAATAATATCTTTTTTCAAGGAATATTTTCACTTCTATCTGGGAAAGATGTGTTCTGGCAAAGTTCAGGGCTTTGGCAAGAATATATCTTTCCTAGGCAGTCAAGTGAAAATCATCTTGGCCGATATTGATCTGCTATTTAGTTGGACTAAAAAATCCACCAGTGCTTTTATGCAAGAGTGCTTTTGTGTAAATATATAATCTGGCATGACCACACCATTGTGACACTATTTATGTTATTTCCAATAATGTGAACAGAGAATCAGTAGAGCAAGAGCACCAACAGTGTTTTTAGGCACTGTCAGTGGCATGAGTGGTTCACAACCTCCCATGTTTCTCTGCACATGGCCAGTGACAATAAGGAATGGCACTGAGGAAGACACTAGTTTGATATGGCTGGCTGGTAAGATGTCCTAAAAAAAAGGACTTGAGGGCCTAGAGATGGCATCACCACAGAAAACTCCCTGTCATTGATTGCTACCCACTGAATTTTGTTAGCCACTAAATATCTATATTTGAAACATGTTTCTTAGACATGTTGCCTGTTGCTCTGGGTACTTATCTGCTCCTTAAATGACAAAATATAATCATAGCAGCTTTCAGAGAGACTATACAAAGGAATTGTTCATGTCTGTGTCAAACTTGGATAGTAATAAATTAATGGAACTTAGCTTTGAATAGTTCCATTCCATAATGGAACTCTAAACTGGTATGATAAATGCTTTAAATTGTTCATTTCCTCTTGCAGCATTGCTTCTTCATCCACTCATACTGAAGATACAAACTCTTTTCCCTGATGATATTCAGAAATATATGTTCCTGGTTTGAATGCTTACTTATGGTTTCCTTTCCCCCTAAAAATAAAGCAAAAAACCTTTGATCGTATATCAAAGTCAACAGACTTCCTTGGATCCAGGATGTCTCCAAAACCCTTTAAAGAAGAGTAAAACAAAGATAATGCTCTGAAAAGCTATTGACAAGTAATTAAAGTTTCAGTACTTACCTCCTGTTTAAGATTAGGGGTATCACAAGCATACTTATTTGGAAATAACTCCCATAAGAATCAAAGGGGTTTACTTCCTGAATAAACATGGTTAAGATGAGAATATAAGCATCTTTTATAACTAAATGCTGGTATACAAATAAAGTGAATACATTTATTCCTAATACATCTGCATGTGGGAAAACTATTTTTAGCCTACTTTCCAGTAGACATAATAGATCACCTGGCATTCTGTGTGTGTGTCCCCACTATAAATTTTGCAGTGCCTGGACCAATATGAACCAAATCAGGTACAGTTGTAGGGACACATAAGGATACCTCAATGATGTAGTTTGTGATGATGTCATCCACCCCAATTCAAGATGGTGGGCGTATGGACGTTTGATGGGCAAGTGGACTAACTTGTGAACTGCCTAACCGATTTGGACCAAATTTAGTCCAGTTTTAGTACAAATTTAGTCTAGAGAAAGGAAAGTAGGCAGATTAGTTTTTATTAGAACAACTTGTTCTTTTATATTAGAAGACACACATCATAGAATACCATGCATACAGTTATGGAAGCATTCCAAGCAGTCTATTATTTAGCATCATAGGACTTCTGAGTTGCAAAAGACCTTGGAGTCTTCTAAATCAATGCCCTGCTCAACACAGGAATCTGCTACAAGTGCAACATTTTATCTGAATGATTCAAGACTGGCTTCAAAAAGTAAAAGATGGGCATCAAGAAGTATTAACAACAAGCTCATAGAGCAATCAGTTCTACTTCATTTTTCATATCAGCTAATAAAATGTAAAAACATCAAGCACTAATTAAAACCTACCTGTTTTATAGCTGCTTCCCTCACAAACACATAGTCATCTTATATAGTTTATTCAGAAACAATTCCATTTCCTCCTCCTCCTCCTCCTCTCTCAATCCACGACCCATACTCTACAGCAGGCCGGCTCAAATTTGTCCCCCCCAGCTGTTTTTGGACTCCAGCTCCCATAATCCCCAGCCATACTGACCAATAACCAGGGATTATGGGAGTTGTAGGCCAACATCTGCAGGAGGGCCGAAGTTGAGCAGGCCTGCTCTACAGGATCCTTACTGGGACAAATATCTAAACAACAAAGCATATAAGATACTGAATAGAATACAACACTACCTTCTCATTTACTGTAGAAAGCTGATTGAAATCCTATTAAATTAGCTGCTTCAGGACACATATTGCCATGATTACAGGAGTACCTGCACAGAACAGATATTGCCTTTCTTTGTTTAGCCCTATTCACACATTATGTTCAACACTCATACAACAAGTGCATAGTGTACACAGGTACAGATCTGTACACAGGTACAGTTATAAAATGGCAGCTGGAAATGACCTCCAAGGTCATTTTTGGCCACCCCCAACCCACAGATATCCGAAATTAACCCCTTTTTGCTGTCCCCCCCCCATATGTGAATCTGCAGGTGCTGGTTCTGCAGATAGCTAGGTTCTCCTGTACAGACATCTGAATAAGGCTTTCCCCTCCCTCCCAGACATAAGTGAGTGAACCCCAAATAGGGGCATATCCCATGGTAAATACTCACAATGAGTACCACCTTTCATGATAGAATGACTATACTCCCCTACACACTCTCTCTCTCTCTCTCTCCCTTCTGTCTTCAAATTTTCTTTTCTGATGAGTGATATCAGTCACTCTGATTTAGTATTAGAATGTGGTGAGTATAACTTATTTATTTAAAATATTTATATTCTGTCTCTCCAGTACAGTACTGTTTGGGCTGACTCACAAAAATAATGAAACAATAATATAGATACACTAATACAGTTAAAAACTAGACCCAGTTAAAATCATATTTACACATTAAAAAGGATTCTGGAATAGACAAATAATTTTTTAAAAACCAAAAACCTTAAAAGCCTTTCTAAAAAGACAGGTTTTCAATTATTTGCTAAAGACCCAGAAGCAGAAAGCATGGCAAAGCTTATCTGGGAGGGCATTCCAATGCTGAGGGGCCACAACCAAAAAAGCCTCTCTCTCTGGTCCCCCACAACTGGATCTCAGTCAATGGCGGGGCTGCAACCAGGGCCTGAGATGGAGAACGGAGGGCCCTGGCAGAGTCATATGGCGGAATACAGTCTAACAGCTACCCGGCGCCTTGTTTATAATTACTGAAAAACCAAGAAATAAATCAACTTCATTATGGGAGATGCTTAACCTTGGAGAAACTTTAGTTGTGTACAAATGTACGCACAAACAGAAACAGAAGTTGGTACAGAGTTAACTTTGAACAGCCTTAGAATCAAAAGCTAATTTCCTCTTCCTCTTTGGAACTTCCATTCTTCAGGCAAATGGTCTAGTTTAGTTTCTTTTTCAAGCACCTCACATGCTTTTCAGTTCAAAGTTGGTTTGGCACTTCTATTCTATTCTTTATTTTTGCAAATCTTTTTTTTTTGTTTGTTTTAAAAAATTCATAAGAAAGGAAGAGAAGATGGCTACATGTTTGACACAAGGGAAAGCCAACCAGTACTGCTCTTACACTGGAAGAACAGGTTTCTCTTCTACCTGATCCAGGTAGAAAGTAGTGCATCCTAGGGATGTGCATAAAACCGGTTCACCCGGTTTGGTTCAGATCCGAACCAGGTCCGAACCAGGGTGTGTGTGTGTGTGTGTCGGTTTTGATTTTGTCCGAACTGCCCCCCGGTTAGGTTCGGATCCGAACCGGTTTGGACTGGTTCGGATCTCAAAAAGTAGCTGGCATTAAAGCTGAGCTTGTGTTCCACCTACCACCCAAACCTCAAGTCGCTATGTGGAGCACTTAGGGGCAAAAAGCTGGGGTGGTGGTAGGCACCCATGGGTGTCCTCCACCTCAAGAATCCCAAGGCAATTGGTTGCTCTTAGTATTATTGGTGAATTTTTGGGAAAAAAAATTTTCCCATTGGATAGAATGGGGATTTTGGGCAGCCCGGGACCTGCCTCTGTGGGGCGGCAGCACCCCCAAAGTGGGTCTGGAGCCATGGCAAAAATGGCCTCAGTCCCTCCCGGCAATCCCTGGATAGATAGGAGTGATGGTTTTTTTTAATTAAGATTTTCTAAGGCATTAAATAATATCTAATTGGAAAGAATAGAATGTGTGTCAGTGGGTGAAAGGTAAAGCCAGCATAGCTCTGAGAGAGACAGTTATTTAATGCCTTAGGAAATCTTAATTTAAAAACCCATCACTCCTATCTATCCAGGGATTGCCGGGAGGGACTGAGGCCATTTTTGCCATGGCCCCAGACCCACTTTGGGGGTGCTGCCACCCCACAGAGGCGGGTACAGGGCTGCCCAAAATCCCCATTCTAGCCAATGGGATTTTTTCTTTTCTTTTCAAGAAATCCACCAACAATGCTAGGGGCACCCATCAATTGCCACCCCAGCTTTTTTGCCCCTCTCTCTGGGTGCCCTAACATGTAACACCCAGTCAGTCCACCTTAATACCTACCTACCACCACCTACCCAAGCAACTAAGATGACACACAGAGAGACAACACCAACTCTCTGATCTTACAAAAAGGCCACTGCTGCCGCTGCCTGCCAGCAGCAGCAGTGGAGCAGCACAGCACAGCACACACACAAAGAAGAAGCAGGAGGCGGAGCAGCTGCTCTGCTCCCTGCTGCTCTGCATGATGGGTGATGTGATGCCCAAAGAAACCACCGCCTCACTCAGTGCCTGCCACTGAGGCCTGACAGACAGAAGCCAGGCAACCTGCTCTGCTCTGCTGCTCCTCCTCCCCATGGATGATGCACACACACCCTACATCTGCATCCAGGCAGGCCAGAGGGACCGATCCAAACCAGACCAAGCACGCAGAGTCAGCACAGGCCAGCAGCCAGCCAGCCCAGCAACAACTACTACTACCACCACAACCAGTATTGCTGCTACACCAACATTGCCAGTCACATGCACCACAGCCTGAGCATAGCACACACAGGTGTCTGCCACCACAGGTGTTGTGTGTGTGTGTGTGTGTGTGTGTGTGTGTGCGCGCGCGCGCGCATGTGCGTGCTGCTAGCTAGGAGGGGGGAGGGAGGGAGGGGGGAGGAAAGGGGAGTGGGAGTGGGAGGGGGATTGGGATGTAGCAGAGGGGAATGAAGGGGGAGGAGGGTCCGGCTCAGAGTTGGTCAGTCACATATTATGCACACACGTGATCATGTGTGTGCTTCGGTGGGAGAGACCAGATTCTCATCATCTTGCCAGACCGGGGTTTTGGGGCAGGTGAGGTGGTGGGCGTGGAACGGAGGATGGAGGGTGATGAAGAGGAAGGAGGGAGGATGAGGGGAGGGATGGAGGGAGGCATCGGGGGGGGAGGGAGTCTTGGGGGGGGGAAGGAAAAAAACATGTAGACACACAGCACAGACAGACAGACAGCACACTACAGAAAGCATCCACACACACAGACAGTGCTAGGCATCCATTCACACAGAAAGACAGACACACAACAGAAAGAAACAGCCTGCACCACACACACACACGCACACACACAACACCTGTGGTGGCAAACACCAGCACACATGTACTCACACTGGTGCCACCTGCCTTGGGCTTCACGAGGGGGGGGGGGCACTGAGTGGTGAAAGGATAGGGGGAAGGGGCCCCAGAGGGAGGGAGCACCTGGCTGCATCGCTGCCAGCCGCACGGTCCTCACCGCCCTCTACCTGCTCTCCCACATCCACAGTCTCCTCCACCACAACCACTGGTGGTACCCCAGCAGCACCTGGTGCTGCCGAGGAGGGACCTGCCACAGCCCTAATGCCTCTGCCTCTGCCGCGATTGCTGGCAGCAGGCGGGGGGTAATCAAGCCTGCGGACAAAACCCGGAGCTGGGGCGAAGATTTGTCCAATGGGGAGATGGGGCTGTGTATTTTTAAAAAAATTGGGGAAAGGGTGGACCCCTGGGGTGGGTGGCACGGGCAGTGGTGTGGAGTAGTTGTGGGGTGGGGGTCAAATCTTTTTATTATTATGGGGAGAATGGATGGGGGGAGGGCACAGCACCTACCGGGGGGGGGGGAGGACGCAGTCAAAGCTTGGGAACCTGCAAATCAAAGGAAACCCTTCTTTAGTGAACTGAACACAGTGTGTGGTTCTGGGGGGTGGTTTTCAAGTAATGCTGTGGGGGGAGCATCAACCTTGCAATGCAGCCTATTTAGTAACTTTGAATTTCACAAAAACCAAATTGCACTTCCAGAACCCAGTCGCACTTTCAAAGAACCCACCCACTCTGACTCTGCCCATGGCAAGCAAGGAGCAAACACTTGAGGGCAGCATGGATGGAACATCATCTTCAAAACATAAGTGAAATGACCCCAGGAAACCCTTCTTGGGTGAACTTAACACAGTGTGTGTGTGGAGCTGGGGGATGGTTTTCAGGCAATGCTGCTGTGTGGGTAAGCACTAAGCATCAACCTTGCAATGAATGCAGCCTATAGGAACTTTCAATTTCTTCACAAAACCCAAATTATTGCACTTCCAGAACCCAACTGCACTTTCACAGAGAGAACCCACTCTGCTCAAGGAAAGCAAGCAGGCAGCAAACACTTGGCAGCATGGAACATCATCATATATCTTCCAAACATAATGATCTGGGGTGGGGCGGGGTGAATTGTTGGGGGGAACCTGCTAAAAAACTACCTGCATGCAATGCAACACACACAGCAGCAACCAATTTCTTCATCAAGCAAGACACAAGTTACACAACAGTACATCTCCAAGGGTCCCTCCTCCCCACACCCAAATGCATTTCAAAATAGGGGTGTCCCAATTTAAAACTGCCTAGGGAGGGAAAGGGGGCAACAAAAGGTGCACAATTGCACACACACTAACCCCTCTTCTTCCGGTCCTTCTCCTGCCGCACACTGCTGGTCACGGATGCGCCGCCGCCAGCAGCCACCCCTGGGCTGGGACACAGACAGGGTGGCCGCACGAGGCACAGGCAGCCGGGGTAGGTCAACGGTGGAGGGGCAGAAGTGAGGAGACAACACTATTTGTGTCGCTCAACTCACCCCCAAGCAGAGACAAATGAAATGAACAACTTTTTTAAAAAACCAAAAAACCGATGGCTGGGACCTCTAGGTGAGGTCGGAGGTGGTAGGCTACTGTGGCTGACTGCAGCTGTGGGAGGAAGAAGTGAAGGGATGGAGGAGAGAGAAGAGAGAGAGAGAAGAGAGAGAGAGAGAGAAGAAGGAGAGAGGGAGAGAGAAAGAAGAGAGGAGGAGCAGCACGGAGGGGGGAGCTTAGCAGTGGGGAGGGGGAATTCAGGTGTGGGGGGACAGCAGCTGCAGCAGTCCCAAGAGGAGGGACCAGAGGGTGTGTTTCAGGGGGGTTAGTGTTGCAAGGGGTCTGGGGTATGTAAATGGAGTCAGGGGCAAGAAGAGGGGAAGTCCAGAGTGTGTGTTTCGGGGGGGGTGGTGTTGCAAGGGGTCTCTGGGGTATGTAAAGGGAGTAAGGGGCAAGAAGAGGGGAGGTCCAGAGGGTGTGTTTTGGGGGGGTAGTGTGGCAAGGGGGCAGAATCTGGGTGGGAGTGGGCAGGGCAGGAGTGGGAGTGGGGGGGAGTGGGTTTCTGGATGGGAGGGGCAAGTACACACAGAACACACACACACACACAGCAAAACCAGAACCAAGAAGCTAATTTCACAACCAAATCCAAAAGAAAGCTGAACTCAGGTGGGCAGCAGCGGCGAGGATGGGGGATTCTGGGGCAGAATCTGGGTGGGAGCAGGCAGGGCAGGAGTGGGATTGAGGGGGGGAGTGGGTTTCTGGATGGGAGGGGCAAGTTAGGAACAGGGGGGCCACACAGAGGGAACAATCTCAATTCAAATCAACCACCAAATGCAAAGGCTGAACAAAGAAAACCAATTTAAAGAATCAAAATTGGGAAGAAAGAAGTCTCGGGTGCGGGTGGGGGGAAACAACCAGGGACAGAGCAGCACACACAGAACACACACACACACACACACACACACACACACACACACAGAGCAAAACCAGAACCAAGAAGCTAATTTCATAACCAAATCCAAAAGAAAGCTGAACTCAGGCGGGCAGCAGCATCGAGGATGGGGGATTCTGGGGCAGAATCTGGGTGGGAGTGGGCAGGGCAGGATTGGGAGTGGTGGGGAGTGGGTTTCTGGATGGGAGGGGCACATAAGGGACAGGGGGGCCACACAGAGGGAACAATCTCAATTCAAATCAATCACCAAATGCAAAGGTTGAACAAAGAAAACCAATTTAAAGAATCAAGCAGCAGCAACTTGGGCAAGTTTCGGGGGGGGGGGGAGCACACACAACCAACCACCAAAGAAGAACCAAAATAGATAATATGGGACAATCACAACAAAAATTGGCTATATGAACAGAATCCTCGGGGGGGGGGGGGGACGACCAACTCAGGCAGGCAGCAGCAACAGAGCACAAAATGAAAATCAGTTAACAATTAAAGCAACCAACCAAAGCAGCAGCAAATATATAAATGAAACCAATGGAATGAAAATCAAAAGGTGGGACAAAAACAAGGCAAGCCACAAACAGCAATAAATGAAACTTTGAAAGCAATGCAAATGGGTGGGAGTGGGGGAGAGGAAGCCCAAAGGAGGAGGGATGAGAGAGGAAAAAAGGGTGAGGGGGGAGGGGGAGGAAAGGAGGACAGACAACAGAAGAAAAACAACAGGGAAATTTCAAACGTTAAGAAAAAAGAAAAGTAAGTAAAGAGAAGAGACAGACAGACAGACACAGGGCAGATGGACAAAAGAAGCTGGCACAACAACACACAGAGAGAGACACACACTATAGGACACAGTCAGGGACTCACAGACATCAGCAGCAAAGGAGCAAGCAAGGGTCTCAGATGATGATCCCACAACTGCAGCCAAAGTGAATTTTCTAGGCAAGAGGCTTGGTTTATATAGTACGTTTGAAAGTCCCTCCTTTGGGAGCCCCCACCTTTGCACTCCCCTCCCCCCCCCCGCCCAACAGGATGCCAGCTCTCAACAGTGCAACAGCCAAGCAGCCTACCAGAACAAAGGACTCATTCTGGCCAGTCAAAGGATCAATAGCGCAGCCAATGCAATGCCTGAAAAATAGCCTTACAAAATGGATGCAAGAGCAAAAGTTTCAGGAAGGAGCCACAAAATGGAGGACACACTTTAAACTTGATTTGAAGGCCTATACAGGCCTATGGCACATCTGAACCGGTTCGGAAAATCCGAACCGGTTCGGATCAGAATCGGTTCGGATTCGGTTCGGATCCGAACCGCCGAACCGGCCCAGTTCAGATCTGAACCGGTTCGGATCCGAACCGAATCGCACATCCCTAGTGCATCCACCCCAAAATACTAAATGTACTTCCACCAGTTAAATGTCCTCCTCTTCTGCTATTTGAATTCCGCTTTATGAAGTCAGGATGATTCATATGCATATAGTTGTGATCTTTCACAAAATCTGCACCCCAAAATTATGTTAACTGACAATGTTGTTCTTTGTTTAAAACAAACAAAAATGCTTGGTGGAGGCAATGGCTATGCCATCACAGACTCCTGAGGCTGCTTAGTACCTGATCTCTCAAGGAGAACCTGATCGACATGCATCTCAGTTTGCTCTCATACATGACAGGCAAGAAGACAACTTGCCAAATACAAACATGCTGAATAGGCAAACGTGCTTCATTACTGGCAAGTGTAAAGTGATGCACATTGGGATGAAAAACCCCAACTTCAAGTATACGTTGATGGGATCTGAGTTGTTGGTGACTGGTCAAGAGATGGATCTTGGGGCCATGGTGGACAGCTCGTTGAAACTGTTGACTCAATGTGCGGCAGCTGTGAAAAAGGCCAATTCCATGCTAGGGATCATTAGAAAGGGGATTGAAAATAAAACTGCTAATATTATAATGCCCTTATACAAAACTATGGTGCAGCCACACCTGGAGTACTGTGTACAGTTCTGGCCACCACATTTTAAAAAGGACATTGTAGAACTGGGAAAGGTGCAGAAGAGGGCATCCAAGATGATCAGGGGCCTAGAGCACCTTTCTTATCAGGCAAGGCTACAACACATGGAGCTATTTAGTTTAGAAAACAGGCGACTGTGGGGAAACATGATAGAAGTCTATAAAATCATGCATGGTGTGGAGAAAGTGGATAGAGAGAAATTCTTCTCCCTCTCACATTACACTAGAACCAGGGGTCATCCCATGAAATTGATTGCCGGGAAATTTAGGACCAGCAAGCGGAAGTATTTTTTCACACAACACATAATCAACTTGTGGAATTCTCTGCCACAAGATATGGTGACAGCCAACAACCTGGAAGGCTTTAAGAGGGGCTTGGATAACTTCATGGAGGAGAGGTCTATCAATGGCTACTAGTTGGAGGGCCACATCCAGCCTCAAAGGCAGGATTCCTCTGAGTACCAGCTGTAGGGGCGTAACAGCAGAAGAGAGGGCATGCCATCAACTCCTGCTGTAAGCTTCCAGTGGCATCTGGTGGGCCACTGTGTGAAACAGGATGCTGGACTAGATGGGCCTTGGGCCTGATCCAGCAGGGCTGTTCTTGTGTTCTTATGTTCTTATAGTCAATCAGAAATTGCTCCAGCTTGTAGAAGGAACACTTGAACAGAGAGTAAATTGGCCTCAAATTTATTGAGAAATACATATTAAAAACTAAGCATGCATGATCCCATTTTAGAAGGGAATTCCTCTAATTACTAGATAATGAATATATTACATTCATCTCATGATTTCATGTCTTTTCATGTGATGTTTTTAAAAGTTTGAAAGCATACCACATGTGAAAGTCATGCTTGAGTTTCCTGATTTCTACCTTAGGAATCTCTGTCACAGTTTCCATGATTATTTGGCATGTTCAGAGTCTCTCTATTCTGATTACTTGCATGACAATCTTGTGGAAGCCTGCTTTGGTGGATACCAATAGTCCGCTTGAGCAGCCCCTGATCTTATACTCTATGTTTATTTCTGAAAATATCGGAATCTTTTATCTGCCTCAATGCCATCTTGGAAAGGGGCAGAAAGAGCCTAGAGTGCCACCTCCTAAACAGCAAGCTATGCATCATGGGATATCTTAAAGAAAAAGGAGAGGAAGTTTTCCCTTTACCTATCTACTTTTGCTTATCAAACAGCAATGATAGTCCTCTGCAGTACAGATATTACTCACTCCTGCATTGCTCATGCTTATAGCTGCAAAAGCAGGGAGGAATTTCTGCCCAGGAACTGTCACTCACCCACTCCTGTGGGGTATGCATTTTTATGGAGCTGTTTGTGTGAAGAGGGAAGTGCAGTAACCGTGAAGCCAAGCACTTCTGTGAGCAGCAACCCCAGGTGATCAGGTTGTTGCTCATAGAAGCACTGGCCATCATGGGCTTGACTCTTCCCCCTTCACACAGACAGCTCCATAACCGCAAGCACCTGGCAGGAGTGGGTGAGTGACAGCACCTGGGTGGGACTTCCTCCCCACTTTTGCAGCTGTAAACATGAGTGCTGCAGGAGTCTGAAGAGGCCTGATGTGTTGTTGAGAATGAAGAACACAAATGGCACCTCTTCTAGTGTATTTTAAATATATGTGATTGAATAGCAAGGCATAAAACCCTACTGGGATATTTCCTCTTCCTCTGTCCAGGCTAGCAGCTAACTTCAAGACCGATTCTGGCAATGTCAGGGTCTTGCCAAACTAGTATCATAGGCATATACATTCCCCTGCCATCCAGGAACAGTTTTCTTCCCTGCATTCCCTGTTCCCAAAGACAATTGTCCCTGTCTGCAATAACCCTTTCTGCTATTTCAAAAAATCAAAGTGGTAATACAGAGATGATGCAAAATAATTACAATGGAATGTCTGTCTTTATGATTTATGGACTTACTTGATAGGTTGGTGGAATAAAAAGCTTTAGTTAATTACATAATATACATGTGCATTAGGGAATATTTATTAAAGAACATAAATCTTCACTTTTCAATGCTAATTAGGAAGTATCCAATGTGCAGTTCCATAAATTGTGCACAGGAATATTTCTTTCCCCTTTCATAGAACTAACGGGTGCAGCCTTTGATTAATCCTCTGTTACCAGACAGCCTCCTTCTGCACCTTCCTATCTGGACACTAGCTTTGGCTGGAGGTATGGACAAATGCTTCGTGCCAGGAGGGAGTTGGCCTCTATTTGGATCAAACAGCTGTATTATGCAAACCCTGAACCAGTGCAAAAGTGCCCTAGGAAAAGGAGACACACTCCTCCTGAATTCTGTGTATTTTTGATGAAGACAGAGTTCCTGAAACAGCGAAAGACAAAAGAATCAGGGAAAGCACACCTTCATATACAATCAAAGTCAAGTCCCAAATCACTTATGTAGATTCGACATAATATAGATGTTTTCTCCTGGGCTTCATCTGAATAGCAGCTACCACAGCCTCTCTAGTTCTGGTAACCAAAACCTTCCACTTTGTCTCCTTTGTATTTCAAAGTTCTTCTGCCTTTTGAACCTTGTAAAAAAAACGTTGCTCTTAAACCTTAGTGCTGAAGTCTTTTGTTGCAGGAGCTTGCTGGCACAAGCTATTTTCTACCACCCAGAAGCCTGCCCAGCTGAGCACCTGCCTTTGTGCTCAAACCCTTTAGCCTGAGCTGAATCTCTGAACTGCTGAGTCCCTATATTGTAACACTGGCATACAGGTCCAGAACTACTGAATGAAGCTGAAATAACTATCCTCAACTTGTGGTCCTTATGTGGGCTTGCTGTGGGTCTACCTACACAAGACTACTCTGGACACTCTTGGAACTGAGAGTCCTGGGTGACACACTGTGTGGGCCTGTCATGAGCTAATCTCCATGGATCTCATCTGAGAACATCTGGTCTCAAGAGCAAAATGCTTGAGAACAAAAGGAAAGTGTGCTGTCGAGTTGGTGTCAACTCCTGGCAACCACAGAGTCCTGTGGTTGTCTTTGGTAGGAGGGGTTTACCATTTTCTCCTCCCATACAGTATGAGATGATATCTTTCAGCATCTTCCTATATCGCTGCTGCCCACTATAGATACCAGCGGGTATTTGAACTGGCAACCTCATGCTTGCTAGGCAAGTCATTTCCCGCTGCACCATTAGGTGGCTCGCTATGGATTAAATCCAGGCAAACCACTACGCAGGTCCCGATGCAAGTTTCAGTATAGATTCCGATACGGGTTCTGAGGGCATGTGTTTGGATCTGAGGTACAAGTAGGCAAATTCATGCCATGGGGACATGCATAAATCACACACACTCACTGGAGGGGCTGAAACTCACGTTAGACAATGAAATTCATGGTTGCATGAACTGATCAACTTGGGTGTAAACGCACTGAACAAAAGGCTGGAAATGGCTTGGGGTGAAGTGTATATGAAAGGTTGTGTCTGTTCTCAAAAGCTTATTTGAGCAGGAGATGGTTCTCCAGGTACAAAGATAAATTTCCTATGTTTTAATGAGTTTACCCCCTAGTAATTTGCCAACTCATTAGATGTTGACAGTGGGGTGGGGAGTCTTGTGCTTATCTTGAGAAGATTAGCTCATGCTATTTCTCTTGCGAAAGCAAGCCAATCGCAGCCACTCTAGGCTGCGCGGCTCGTTTGCCTCAGCCCCCTAGGAGGAGCACGTGACGCTGGGAGCTGACTCCCATTGGTCAGGCGTCCTCCAGAGGGCGGGGCTGGAGCAGGCCCACGGCCTGCATGCAGACACCCGCCCAGTCTGTCTCTCGCAAATATGGGCATGTGCAGAATTCATGGTGCCGTGAGCTCAGGAATCCCCAAATGGAAGCTGTGGCCCCACAGTTCCAAGCATGCATATGGTGGGATGCTGTTTGTATCCACAAAATAAAGCTGTTTTAGCAACAACTACCCACCCCATTTCAGGGATGCAGTCCTTAAAGTCCAGGTCTGCCGTCAGCTTGGAGACATGTTCTCTCCAAGCCAGCTCTGAGTTGTTTTTTTTATCAGGTGTTTTCCTATAAGGAATACTGGTAAAATATCAGGTCAATGCCAACCTGATACCAATACCACTAGTGTTGGGAAGGCCACATCTGCCTCCCTGATCTATTTTTTGCAAATCGTTATCAGATTGGCATTTCTGGTGAGGCACAGGCTTAAGGTAGTACACATGTGTAGTATGTGTGTGAACAAACTTGGTAACCTTCTTGTGGATATAACCATCTCATCCGGATTTGTATAACTATTCTGTTTTTGTCAGTGCTGGAACTGGGTGGCTTAGTAAATGGTCTTCTGAGTTAAATAAGGGACCTATCCATCAGTGCACGGGTAGTAGACTAACATAAGAGAACTTATGTTATTTAACATAATATTTAATATTTAATAACATATTATTTAAGAGAACGTCTTCTTCAGTATAAGCCCCATTGCCCATTGAGGTCATCTGAGGAGGTCCGTCTCCAGTTGCCGTCAACTTGTTTGGTGGCCACAGAGACGGGCCTTCTCAGCTGCTGCCCCAAGATTGTGGAATACGCTCCCTAATAAGATACGAGCCTCCCCATCTCTGGCAATTTTTAAGACACTTCTGAAAACGCATCTCTTTAACCAAGCTTTCTCAGCTTTTTAAAACTTGTTTTTAAATTGTTTTGGCTATTTAATTGGTGTTTTATGATGTTTTTTTATGTCGTTTATAATTTTTGTTTTGTTAATTGATTTTAATGGTGTTTTAATGTAAACCGCCCTGAGCCTTTTGGAAGGGCAGTATAAAATTTTTAATAATAATAATAATAATAATAGTCAGCTCCAAAAGGCTGGAGTCCTACCAAGTACAAAGAGCTGATGTTGTACCAGTGACTTCAAGGCAGAAACTGACTTTTTTCATATACAGGCTTGCAACCCATGCCTCCGGGTACTCCAGTGGGGCCCTGATTCAGAATATATTACAGTCAGGAATGATCTCTCAGTAGTAGTACTCAGGCCTGGAGTAAGGGTCAGTCAGGGCCTTGGCCAATTCTTGATACCCCATTCCATCTTTGGATGGTGGAAGCAGCAGCATAACTCTTTCAGCTCAAAGCATTGTTCAGTCATTGCTTCCTCCTGCCCTCTCCATCCTCAGATAGGCTTCCTCTGTGATGACCACTGGAAGGGGCCACAGGAAGAAATGCAGGCACAGATGTGGAGAGCAGGAGGAAATGATAAAATCTCTGTCATATATGGCATTACTAAAGAAGAAAGATCATTCACTGTTGCCATTGCCACCTGGTAAGCCTTTTGATTTGGCACTGGCAATCTGATTATGGCAGAGTGAGCAATAGCAGCAATAGTGGAGGCTCCTCCTAGAGTGATGATGTAACCTCCATGCAGTGGTGATGCTCCAGTCCCTTGATGCAGCACCAAGGGACCAGGTTTCTGGGAAATCTAAAATGGCCACACTGCTGAAGGAGAGGTACTCACATTTCGTACTGATGATTAGTAAATTTGCAAAGCACATTGGGGTAGGGTTTGCCAGGTAGTGATGGGAGCAGTGAGCAGCAGAGGATGCTCCTCATTCAGCATTGATTCTTGTGACTTTTAGATTCCCCAAGTCCCTGCTCTTGTAATGTATGTAGCTGCTGTAGCTAGAGATAGTGGCACTGAAGGAGTGTCCCTTTCCTGGGTAGCACTGGGGTGAGGGGTCCAGCCCAGAAGGGACTTTGCCCCAGGGCTCATAACAAACTGCAATCAGTCCTGGTAATACTATGAAAATAAAGGCCTTGTGCTGGTAGATGAGCAGTTTATGGGCTTCTGGGCAAACTTTCTGCTCTTTGGTTCCAGGGGTTTACTGTGGGAATTGGGAAGTCATGAAGTGGAAAATGAGCCAAAGTATGGGGCAATAGCTCCTTGGATTCCACAGATTCCAGGGGTGGAGCATCCTTTAAAGCTCCTGTCCCAGTTCCCTTAGCAGTGTGGTCCCCCACTTCAAGAAATGCCCTGCCCCTGCTCTGGGAGTTGGTGAGTCCTGGCATCTTGTGACGACCACATTGAATTCAACTCATATATCTCATGGCACTCCAGATGCTTAATATTCCAACCCATTTTGCAGTACCAGGCAGGTCAGGCAGCAAAAACAAACAAACAAACCACAATTATGAATCCCCTTGTGGGCCACCATCCATAGCTAGTGGCCTATTTTTGGCTTGGTGATCACAATCTGTTCAGGCGTGATCTAATCCGATATGCACATATACATAAGGTTGTAGCTGCTAGATGTAGTTCCCCATTAAATTTTCTTGACAATTTGGATAGGGGGTTGAAATCTGTTACACACTTTTATTGCTTGGTGTCTAGGCTATCTGAGCATTCATCATCTAACAAATAAGATCGTATTTCCTCTCCCCACCTACTTGTTAATGTTCTTCTGGGAAACCATACTTATTAAAGCAGCTGAGACTGCCAAAGAAGCAATACATTTGATAATAATTCACTAGGTGGAGGAGTCTATTGTGAATGGTTTCTGAACATAGGGAGAATTGGAAGAACTTCCCATTCCCCCTACACAGAACAGAAACACAAGATACTGTACTATTATGGGATTAAACTAAGTCCACAGTTTTATTTAAAAGCTGACATGTGGCTTGAGCCCCTATTTAAACCACCCTGGTTCAATGTCTGTCTACATTTGTATGAACCACCCTTTGGCTTTTCACTGCCAAGATTAAGGGTGTGTGAGCCAGCTCAAAGTCGAGCTTGGGGATGAACCAGCACACACTCGAACTGACCCTCCTTGAGGGCTCGCCGAACCTGCCAGTCCAGGGCTGGATCGGGTTTGTTGTTTTTTTAAACAAAGACATTGGTGAACTTACCACCATTGCAGGGCTTCGGGGGTGCTGCTGAAACTGGTGTGTGTGTGTGTGTGTGTGTGTCTCCCAAGGTTCCCCCTCCCCCTGCTGGCCTCCCCCACCCATCATTTTTGGCCCCTTTTGGGCCATTCTCAGCTCATTATAGGCTTCTCTGTGCTGGTGGCAGCCAGTTTGCAGGCCGCCCCACATGCACACTGGCCATCTGGCCATGCAAAAATGGCACTGCCCGCACAGAGAGGCCCATAACAGGCCAAAAATGACCAAAGACTTCCTGCGGGGGCAGGCCACGGCAACACCCCCGAAGCCCCAACATGGCAGTAAGTCTGCCATGTTTTGTTTTTTTAAAAAATCCATTCACACACACACATACCCGAGCCAGGTCTGATCTGGTTTGGACTCAAGCTTTACTGGGCTCCAGTGTTCACAGAACCAGACTAGACCTGGTTCAGTTCAAGTTTGGTTCAAGTCTGGTTCTACTTGAACCAAACCAGGTTTTCCAGTTTTGTGCACACTCTAACCTAGATACCTTAGTGGTGTGCAAAGGAGAGCCTGTTTTTTTTTAACCCAGTCTCAAGGTAAGTAAGTAAGGTGGTCAGATACTAAAGTACTCCCAGACCATCCCCAATTGCTTTACTCTAATGAGCCTTGAGAGATTAGTTTGGATAAGTTTCCTTTCACCTCTTCAACATCTTAGGATGTTTAACAGTAGATCCTACTTTTCCCCCATCAAACCTTCACTGCCCCCAACATTTGTGACATCTAGTTAGGGCCTATCAGCCATATAAAGTTGACCAGGCTGAATGAAAGCACCCCTGCCCTCCCCCAACAAACTCTAAAAATGTATAGTACACCAAAAAAAGAAAATAACCATCTTCACTCCTACAAACAATCAAGAAATGTTAAGCCAAAGCAATTCCTCCTGAAAAGGTGGTTGGTTAATTTTGTACTATGACTGTGTTTGGGGGCATGGGATACGACAGCTACCTACCAAATGAGAAAAGAATGTGGGTGGACATACCCACACTTGCTCTCCATTTGCTGGGTCAGAGTGAGCCTGATTACATGCTCCGCTCTCCTTTTTAGCCTCATACATTATTTCAGTTGAATTCAGATGCAGTATGAAAATGGAGGTTGGTGAACCTGTAATTTCAATTTGAAACCTCAAATCACAACACAGACATTTGTCCAACTGCACTCCACCAACCTCTGATTCCAGGAGAGGGAAGCACCTCACTATTGCTCAGCCACTGAGGCCGATCCCAGCAAGCTCCATGGTGAGACTATGGGCAAAGCATCGGCACGTCAGTGGAGAGGCTGTGATTTGCCATGATCTGGAAGGGGGCATGTGAGTGCAATCGTGCATTTTTAGAGCCATCCGCCCATCCTTGGCATAGAAAGGGCAGTTAAATCCCTTTAAATCCCATGCTATTCCAGCACTTCTTCAGACATCGATGGCACCGCTGCCCTCCTAAGAGCCCTACACTTAAATAGTCTCACATAAGCACGATTGGGGGGGGCGGTATGGGGGACACTATTTCTGTTATTCAGAAAAGTGAAGGGAGCATGAAGATTTCCTAGGAGAGAAAATGGAAAGCAAAGGAACCTGGGGGATCTGTCCTTTCGTGACCTAGGATGCTGCTTTGAGGTATCACCCTGTCAAAGCAGTCCATGCAGATGAAACTACACTCCAGCTCTGCTGGCAGCTTGCTACCAGTGCGCTATTCCTCTCATGAGAGAGCCAGTCTACTGGGGAGGACCATGTGGCTTTAAGCTCTAGGTCTCCCATCATACTGCATGCACATGGGTTGAGGGGGCATCTGCTTGTGTGGGCCCCTAACACTCCATAGTAAAAGATAGAAGAGAAGCACTGCAACCCCCCCCCCCACCTTCCCTGTGAAGCCTTGCACACACACAGAAGAGATTTTGACAACTTATGTGTCAGAGCCTGGCTGATTGTGTGGATGGGGAAAACACCAGATGAGGGGATGGATCTTTAAATCTATTCAAGATGCCTGGGTTTGGTCTGATGTTGCATCGTAGACCGATCTGCCGGCACGGAGAATCATGGGAGCGGGGAGCCCTGGTTTCCAGGCAGCCCCAGGAGTGTGGGGTCACAATTTGGGGGCACAAGCAAGGGTTCACATGCCCACATGGGCAGACAGGCTGGCAGGGGGCAAGCTTTGACAGTTACATGACGGCAGTCACCAAGACATGAAGAGCAGGCCCAGGGTACCCATCCCAGTGGCTTTCCTCCATACAGCAACCTGGTCAATATAGATCCCAAATGGCCTGACATTCCTGTGAGAGAGAAGTCTGTGGTAGAAGGTGGGTTTTAAAAAAAAAACAAAAAACCGTTGCACATTAGTAGTGATTTTCCTTGGTAATTCTCTCCCCTCCTCTGATAATTCTTCTCATAGTTGCGAGGGGTTATCCCCATGGTCTTGCATTCTTTTGAGAGAAGGCAATCCACCTATGGTCAGCATCCTATATAATAAAAGGCTAAGTGAGTGGCCGTGGCTTTGGAACGTTGGGGATCTGCGTCCCTGCCTCCTGTTCTGGGCCTGCGCGAAGCGCAGGCCCAGAAGAGCCCAAGGGACACAGGACCTCAGACACCAGTGTCCCACAGCCACGGGCGGCCATTAGCCGGTGTGTGGCGGCGGGGGAAAGTGGCCGAGGCGGCGGCGGAGCTGCCGCCTCAGCCATGAGCTGCGGCACGGCGAGAGGAGGCCGAGGCAACCAGAAGCGGCCGCCCTGAAAAAGGCGAGGGCAATGGCGGCGGGGGAAGACCGAGACGGGGGACAGGGAAGCTGGGCGAGGTGGCGGCGAAGCCGCCAATGAGGCCCCCGCCCGCTCACAGCTGTCGCCACCGCCTGCTCACCCGCCCTCCCAGCTGCCCAAAATCACCTTCCCCGCTCCCCCCCCAAAAAGATTAAGGGCCAAAATGGCCCATGAGAAGGTCGCCGCCCCCGCCTATCGCCCTCCCAGCTGTTGAAGACCACCTTACCCGCTCCAGCCCGAGGGAAAAGAGAGGAGCTCACGAGCAGAGCTCCTCTCTGTGCTAAGTCACTGCTCAAACTGCCGCTATGGACGCAAAGGACGCCTATTGCGTCCATTGCGACAGTATAGGCAGCAGCTTAACACAGAGAATAGCTCTGTTTCCGAGTTCCTCTCTTCTCCTTCGGGCTGGAGCGGGTAAGGTGGGCTCCGGCAGCTGGGTGCGCGGGAGGGCGATAGGCGGGGGCGGCCACCTTCTCATGGGCCATTTTGGCCGTTATTCATCCACCACCACCCCCCAAAAAAGTAAAAGCAAAATAAGGAAGAACAAAAACAGAGAACAACAACAAAACAAAAAACAAAAAGAGAGAGGGAACAAGGGGGGGGGAAGAGACAGAAAGAGAGAGAGAGAGACAGAAAAGACGGGATAGAAAGCTAGCGCCCGTTATCATAACGGGCTTAAAAATACTAGTCCAATATAATCACATATGTCGAATCACTCCTCTGACTGGAGCAATGCTGATCCTGGTGACCAGCCCTGCTCATTAGTCAGCCTAGGGCCTGCAAACCCCCAAAGGGAAGGGGCTAGGGTCCCCTTCCCCAAACCTTATGTGAAAAAAAAGTAGAACTTGGCTGCTCATGAAACCTTGGTTAGGACTCCCTTTTAAACCCAGCCACCCCACCATTTGTTCCCCTACCAGTGCTGTGATGGGGTGCTCTGCTTAGAGGAGAGCTGGTCTTGTGGTAGCAAGCATGACTTGTCCCATAGCTAAGCAGGGTCTTCCCTGGTTGCATATGAATGGGAGACCTGATGTGTGAGCACTGGAAGATATTCCCCTCAGGGGATGAAGCCGCAGAAGGTTTCAAGTTCCCTCCCTGGCTTGTCCAAGATAGGGCTGAGAGAGATTCCTTCCTGCAACCTTGGAGAAGCCGCTGCCAGTCTGTGAAGACAATACTGAGCTAGGTAGACCAATGGTCTGACTCAGTATATGGCAGTTCCCTATGTTCCTATGTTATGTTGCCACCTGGAGTGTTTGTGGTTGTTAACATACATCATTGTCGCTTCATTCTCAGGGAGCAAAGCACTTAGGGCCTGTCCTGTCATCTGGTCCCCTTTCCCTCCTGCTTTCCAGGTGGGAGGATCAAGGGACAGAGTGGGAATAGGGCATGGCCCTGTGTAACTGTGCAGCTTGACAGGCTGACAAGCTTGAGATGGGATGTGGCAACATATTTGTTGCCAGGCAACTCCATAGCTGGATAGGTGGCAGGAGGGGTGGGGCTGGTGCTCAGAGAGGCGGCCAGCAAGAAGCACTGCAGGCATAGAGCTGCTGTGTTCCCGGGTGGGTCTCTCTGCCACCATCTATGACTGCAGTTTGAAAATTGGCACAAAACCATGGTTAGGTCTGTGGCGTCCAGGATCAGACGTAACACTTCAGCAGCCAAACTGGAGGTCTCAGCGGTGAACCTTTGTGCAAACTGAAGGTTCAGATTGGAGTTTGGCAAGGCAAACTGCAGGTCGCTTTGGGCTCGAAACCATGGGTAACTGTGGTTGCACTAATTCAGATGCAATGGAGTTCCAACTTCTGCCCCATTTAACTCCGGTTTCATGCTACGTCTGAATTCAGCCTTCCTTTAAGGTTGAAGAGCCAAGTTTTGGGTTTGTTTGTTTTTAAAGATTCAGGAGCAGTGAATAGAGGAACAAAATTTTTGATAGTTTTTTAAAAAAGGATTTTCTTCTACACTGGAGATTTTTGAGAAATGCAGATTATTTTCTGTAGGTAAAACAGAATGCTATACATAATAGAATGCTGAAATTCTTTATAGAAAATTGATGGAATGTTGGATTATCTTATCTGCTAATTACATTCTTCTCTGCCAGCAACATTAAATCTAGTCTCAGACTCCTACCATTGGAGTCAGCTATTTTTCTTTACAAAACAGCATGCAGTTTCACATAAATAATAGTACAATTAAATGAAAAATTACAAGATATTAATCACATGTGGAAAAGTATATAGTCGAAACAATCTCCACAGGCCTATCTCTACTGATTTAATTAGGTTAACTGTGCTGAGTGAGTTTTAGAGCATTTCCCAAGAATGTACAAGTATCTTAACGAAAAAGGCTTTGAAAAAAATGTCATCTAGCTCTGAGCAAATGTGATCCTAATATAAAACCACCTCTGATCAAGGTTTCCCAAGACTAAAGCTTTGAAAGTTGGATTTATTAAACTATTATTTGCTTGCAGGCACCTGTGTAGGCACCTGTGTAGGCGATATCCTTCTTAAACATAACTCACTATAATTTGGATCACATGGGTTAATCTGGAAGTTGAGATAGTTGCTCTAGATCAGATCTCAAACTTGGGTCCTCAGGTGTTATTGGACTTCAACTCCCATAATCCCCAGCCTCAGTGGCCTTTGGTTGGGGATTATGGGAGTTGAAGTCCAATAACACCTGAGGACCCAAGTTTGAGAATCACTGCTCTAGATAGTTTCTTAGATTGTTCTTATATTTACAGGAGTAGTGAGGTTGCCAGTGACGTGCCTCCATCACTTACTACTATAGTAAAAGAACGGGTGGGGAGGAAATCTTGTAGGTGTGGCAAACTAATTATTTCTCATCTCAGTGTGCTCTGGGACCAGCACCAATATGGCAAATAACCTTGTCATTGTCTTCCCCCACACCGCCTTTATCAGAAGAATGTGCTTCTCAAAGGACTTGTCATTCCACCTTGCAAAAAGTCATGAAGCATGTCTTATTTCTATGGGTAGATGATAACTGGAGGATCAACAGCTTCCTTAGATTTCCTGTAATTTGAGCAAAGTATCTAAATTTATTCATTATGTGGTTTGTGTCAATATTGCTTAGCTGTAGAGTTTCTATTGGTCACAGCATGGGAACCTAACTTCACGATTCAGGCAACAATATTACACTATGTAGGCAAGTTTCCCAAATGAATACAATACTGTCTGAAATTGTGCACCCTATTAGTTCCCCCTATCTTTGATCTTTCCAATTTCCCGATCTCATTTTTCCCCCCTGAGAGATGGGATTATTTTATCTGATGTGTCGGTAAATAGACTACATTTGTATTCATGGCGTAGATGCTGACAGACACGATTTTTTTTGAGATTCCCTAGTATTAAACCTTCGTTTCTGAGTAGCCCTTTATTTTTCAGGGTTTTTGTTTTTGTTTTACTTTGACATAAGAGACAACCTTACTGAGCTGAGACTAAGAAACTAAAAGAAGGAAACAAAACATACGGGATGTGTAAGGGTATTTTGTGGGGGTTATTGGGGGGCTCTCTTATGACTCAATAGGGTGTATTAAAATGCTTCTGGTGAATCAAGTGTCTTTTTTTTAAAAAAAATCTAGACTTTCCTGCTTCTTCTGAATGCATTCAAGTTTTCATATGTATTATTTCACAATACTTTAAAAATGTCATAGAACATTCTAGAGCAAGGTTTCTTAACCTTGGGCCCTTAGATGTTGTTGGACGACAACTCCCATCATCCCCAGACATGGCCTTTGTGGCTGAGGATGATGGGAGTTGTAGTCCAACAATATCTGGGGGCCCAAGGTTAAGAAACCCTGTTCTAGAGTTCAAAATCTTTTTCACAACAAAAGATGTTTACAGACTAGCATATTAAATAAAATAATAAATATTAAAACAGTGACTGTATTGTGGTTACTAGTAGCACAAAGGTAAGGCAAGTCAAACAACAATAATATGCTGATTGTTATACCATGTGCAGTGAGCACTGCTGAAGTGTGTCTTAAACAATGAAGCTACAATCTTGGAAACATCACTCTGTGCCTTTTCAAAAGAGGTTTTTATTATCATTTCAAGTAAATACAACCTATACAAAACACATCAAAACAAAGCATGATTAATAAGATATTCTGTACTGCTGTGACCAGGACAAAAATAGTTTGATGTAAACTGCCCTGAGCCATTTTTGGATGGGCGGTATATAAATCAAATAAATCAAATAAATAATTTTAAAAAGTTGTCATCCAAGTTGCATTTGTTAATTATAAATAGAATTACTGATCTCCAAAGCAGATTAAGAATATTAAATTTGAAAGAGGGCTTTAAAAAATAAAATAAAATAAAATAAAGGCCAGTGAATGTCATTACCTCTCAGGCTTTCAATAACCACTCTTTCTCAGTTCCATCAGACTCAAAGGTGCCTTTCCAATGTCCTCCAAAGATTATCTGTTGTTAATTACTAAAACATAACATGTTGATAGCCTATTGGAATATGTTAAAATTGTTAGAGTATCACAGCAGGGTCCACAGAAAGAACATATCAAACATAGTACTTAGAGAGTTTAACAAAAAAAACCCCAAACCCTACCAATTTAAGACCAGAGTTAAGGCTTTCCCATTTTGGCTCAAGCTCCACAAAGCTGGGAAATTAGAACTTAAGGCTGATGCCTTAGCAGATGTTCTATGTGATCTGTAATGATGTTGTGCAATGTCACCAATTGTGCTTGCTTACAACTTGCTTTCCATGTGTCCACCAGAACCCAAGGGGTATACTCGTGAGTCAAATGGGCCGTAACCCAAAATTTGGCTTTAAAAAAGCCAAATCTGGCAACAGAGGTCCACACTTCTCCTTGGTCTTTGAGGCTCAACTGAAAATGTGGGAAATGGAGTGCCTGGCACCAGCAAAGATGCCCCACCATGTCTGTGTGAGTGCATCAAAGGCACACCATCCTTAAAGGCACGCACAGAGCACTGGAAAGTGTCATCCTCTGGGGTGTGCATGAAGAAAAAATTGTGGTTCAGTTTGAATCAAATTAGAACTGAACCACGTGTTGCCAATCTGTTCCATTTGACCAAACCAGTTCAGCAGTTTGAGCAGCTCTACTGGTAAAGGGGAATTCGTTGAGGATTCCAATGTATAAGAAAAGGGGGTGGGGGTCCTGGGAAGCTATAAAGGACAGCCGGGGGGCAGCGAGAGAAGTAGTTAAAGGATCTTACCTGGCTGGTGCGGCTTCCACACTCACCCCTCCCCCAGCACAGCCCATAGCCCAAACATGTGCAGCAATGCCTCTTTCCTTTTAGCTGCCTGTGCGCATCTGCAGAGGCCGGAAACTGTGCCATTACATTGGTGGCTTGTTTAAAGTTGCATAGAGGTGTGTGCTTGGGCTGTGCCAGGGTGGGGGGGAGGCAGTGCCCGCAGCTGTGCTGGCTGGATAAGACCCTTTAACAACCTCTCTCACCTCTCCTGGCTACCTGTTTGATGCTGGAGCGGTCTGCCCCAACCAGGTTTGGTTTGCTTTGACCATGGACTGAACTGGCCCTGGTTGGGTTTGCAATTGAGCCACTTAATTGGCCTATTTCAAGCTGAACCAGTGCAATGTTGAATGGTTTGTGCACACCCCTATCATCCTCCCCAGCACTTTGGCCATAGAACTCTGTGAGGAAGATGCTGGGAAGATTGACACTTCTCCACACTCTGTGTGAGCCTTTAAATAGGGGTTTGAAGAACCAGTTCTATTCGATAAGGGGAATCCAGTGAGGATTCTTTTACAAGAAAGTGGAGAACCCTACCTACTTTAAAAAAAAAAATCCTAATAGTGACTGGGGAGAGGGCACCTGTAGTCTGAAGAGGGTGGCAGCGGCATGGCTCCTCTCTGGATCAGGCCTGGCACATGCATGGATGCCAGAACCAGGCCACGCTGGAGCACTGGTCCTGGTCCAGAGAGGAGGAGCCACACTGCCACCACACTCTTCAGACTACAGGTGCCCTCTTGCCTGCCCTTATTAGGATTTTTTTAAGGTAAGCAGGGTTCCCCCCTTGCTTGTAAAGTGGAATCCTCACTGGATTTACAGGCATGCCCTCTCAAATCACCAAACCGTTTCCAAACCGATTTGTCTCGGTTAGACACTCAGACTGAACCTTGGGCTGGTTGAACTCAAATCGGAATTGGATTGTGCACATCCCTACCTTTAAAGATAGTGCTGGGGCTTTACAGGGCTCTGTTATTCTTATAGACCTCCCCCTTCTCCCAGGACTGGGAAAAGCATGGCACTTCATGGGAGATGGAAAATGGCTCTCACACTGGACATGTTTTACCAAAGTGGCCTCTATTGAAAAATAGTGAAGACCACTGACGTGTGGAGTTTTCCCACTGTAAAAAACAAAGACTCCTCTCCTCCAAGGACTAGGGCAGTGGTTCTTAACTTGGGGTCCACCAGATGTAGTTGAACTACAACTTCTAGTCTCCCCAGCCACAATTTATCAAGCCTCTAGGAAGCTTGTTTGGTTGTATGCAGAATCTAGTAAGCTGTCTGAAGTGTCCCATCTGCAAAAGGCCTTGTCAAGCCTCATCCTGGGCAAGACCTCTGGGCCTATATCGATATTGCAGTATTGCTACCGTGTGAGGATCCCATTCTTGCTGCAACTTCTAAATCAGCAGACCACACAGAGCACTGGACATGAATCCACAGAAACAGCCTCTTTCTTATGCAGACAGGACACTTCAGACAACTTGCTAGATCCAAGAGGCAGAACAACCACACAAGACCCCTAGAGGTTTGACAGGAGCATACACAGTTATATGGGAATTGTGCAAAAAGTTGAGCTTTGTAAACAGGCAGTAAGTAGGCTAAATGTCTCTGAGGATTCAGAGTTTTTAATGAAATAGATAAAATTAAAGTGACCCACTCCTTTGAAGTCAGTGAGACTTGCTTATTGCAGAAATCAAGTGCAGTTTTCCTATCAGCATTCTGACAGTGGGGGATGGGCAGCAAGGACAGTGTCAACAGAGGTAATTCTGACTAAGTCTGAGGGTGGATCTGTCTTATGCTGAAAGATAAGAGGAGACAGAGGAAGGGAAGAAAAGGTTGCAGCAATCCTAGGCAGACTTACTCAGAAGTAAGCCCCCATGCTGCTGCTTCTCCCCCATTGCTCTAACTCTCCACTTCGCTTTCCCAAACTGTCAATTCCATGTCTCCCTGAGTCCCCTCCCACCCTTCCCCTGAGAGTTCACCATCCATAACTAAAATAATAGGCATTGGACTTGCAATAGAATCCACTAGCTGCTGATGTCAGAGGACTGGCAAAATGTGTCAGCAATCTGAATTTATTAGCAAAACCAATCAATGTGCCAGCTGTGTCCCTTTCTCGAGAAGGCAGATCTGGCCATGGTTATCCATGCCTTAGTCACATCACTGCTGGATTACTGCAATGCGCTTTACATGGGGCTGCCCTTGAATAATATTTGGAAACTTTATTTGGTGCAGAATACAATGGCTAGGGTTCTATCTGGAACTCCTCATTTCAGACTTATTACTCCTATTTTGAAAGAGATGCACTTTCTGCCAACTTGTTTCTGGTAAGAACATTAGAACAGCCCTGCTGTGTCAGGCCCGAGGCCTATCTAGTTCAACATCCTATTTCACACAGTGGTCCATCAGATGCCAGAACCCACAGGCAATAGGTATGTGCATACCCTCTCTCCTGTTGTTGCTCCCCTGCAACTAGTATTGAGAGGCATCGTGCCTCTGAGGATGGAGGTGGCCCACAGCCACCAGACTAGTAGCCATTGATAGACCTGTCCTCTATTAATTTTTCTAAGCCCCTTTTAAAGCCATCCAAGCTGGTGGCCATCACCACATCCCATGGCAAAGAATTCCATAGATTAATTATACACGGTGTGCAAAAGTACTTCCTCTTGTCAGTCCTAAACTTCTCGACCTTCAGTTTCATGGGGTGGGAGATAGGGAGAAAATTTTCTCTCTGTCCACCCTTTCCAATCCATGCATAATTTTATACACCTCGATCATGTGTATAAAATCCAATTCAAGGTGCTGGTTATTACTTTTAAAGCCCTTAATGGTTTGGGGTCTGGATATTTGAAGGACAGCCTGCTCCCAAAGGTTTCTGCCTGCACAGCAAGGTAATTGGAGGCAGCTTTGCTCCATGTGCTGGCATTGATCGAGGCTTAACTGTCATGCACATAGGACAGGGCCTTCTCTATTGTTGGCCTCAGGCTCTGGAATGCTCTCCTGGGCACTTTCCAGAATAGTCCCACACAACAGTGGCAAAATGCTTCTGTTCAGGTAAATCACATTCAAAACATAAATAGCAACACAACCAGTAGGGGGAGCAGTCTCATGAAAACTAACAAAGAAAAAACAGCAACTTTTTAACGCCGGATATATGACGTTATAGCACTATATCGCAATGATTAAATTCGAAATGAGACGTTGGAAATATGAATGGCACCCTGCTGTCAGTGTAGGGGCTGTGGTGTCACAACACAGGACATGTGGAAGCAGACTTCAGAGATTTGTCATGACCCCATTGCAGTGCCCTGGTGGGTGTCTGTTCTCTGGCATCTGTGGCTACGCTAAAAAACAGCAACTGAAAACACTTTTATTTGTTCAAGCCTTTACCCTTTAGGGGTTACCAGTCTCTCCTTTCTGGCTCCTCTGTTTTGTTTTTATGACTGTTTTGGGTGTTTTATATTTTTATGGTTCAAATTTATTTTAACATTTTAATGTGATTTTATAGAATTTTATTGTATTAACTTTTGTCAATTGCCTTAAGATAATTTTATGAAAGATGGTATGTAAATCTAACAATAAAATAAATACATAAATAAATCAACAGTCACGCTCTCTATAACTTTGCCAGCACTTGCTACCCATTGTCATTAATGGGGCAGGAAAATCTTAATAACATTTCAACCTCTGGTCAAAACTTCACCACAAAGGATTGCCTTCCTAGACAAGCCTGGCCACATTACATCAGTCAAATTTTCATCAAAATTTCAAAGAAATATATAATATGCCTGAAGAGGCTGCAAGCAGGGGCTCTGGAAGTGGGAGGAGTGAAGACAAGAAACCAGGGGTGACCCTTAATGCTTCGTGGGTAAAACTGCCTCTCTTTTTCTTGTCACGGTTTAAAGTAAACGTTCATGTTTGAAACTCACACACAGTTTTTTACATTTATTTTATACCAGAGAGTGGGTGAAGCTTGTAAAGAGCATGCTTGTCTTGTATGCAGCACATTTCCCACTTGTGTCTGTTAGTGTGGCAGAGCTTAAAAGAACTCTCTCACAACTCTCTACCTAAGGCTGGGAGAATGGTGCCAATAGTAAGTCCCGCCTACATAACTGGATGATCCAGTCCTGGGCTTTGTTCTGTGTACAGTGCAAACTCTATTGGGGGGGGACCCCACATTGCAATTCAGACAATCATCTAAGCACATGATAGTATTTAAATCCAGGGTAGAGAATGTATGGTTTCCCATTCAGATTATGACAAATGGATCACAAATGGTACACAGGTAGAGGAATATAATCATATATTGAAAATATCATCTGAATTGGCCCAGGGGGCAGAAGGAAAGGACAGTAGAGACAACACTTATCTGGAATAATGAGAATGGAGAATTGGATGAGAATGGAGAGCTAGAAATAAACTGGGCTTTGTGGAAGAATGTTTTCTGATGATCAATTTCTTGGAATGCTATATCTTTTCATTCATTCATTCATTCGATTTCTATACTGCCCTTCCAAAAATGGCTCAGGGTGGTTTACACAGAGAAATAATAAATAAATAAGATGAATCCCTGTCCCCAAAGGGCTCACAGTCTAAAAAATCACAATCTTTTGCTTTGATGATTCTGTCAAGCAGCCATCACTAAGTTTCAAAGAAGAAAGAAGTGGGGGTGTGGAGATAATTGCCATTTTAAAAATATATTTTTAGATCTTTCTCCCTCCATTTTCTAAGGGCTCAGCAGCTGCTTTTGCGGAATGTGTGGGTTTTATTAGTATAACTTTTGCTTTTCAGGATATGATCTGTTCTAGAATTCTAGGAAATATGGTGAGCAAAATGCCAGTAATTACCATAAAATATAGCCATAGTTTCAGGACTGTCCATTAAACAGTTACAGGTGGTCCTAGAAACACTAACATTTTCCACTCAGATTCAACAGGGGGCCGGAAGGTCCTGTAGTTTTCATGCCATTTTGTCTTGCCAACTCCCCTAGATACAACTTGCCTTTTTAAAGCAATGCATATTTCATTTCTCTTGTGATGCCTTCACAATTGCTGGTTTTAGGTATATGTGATTACCAAGTGTGCTGAAAAGACACAGAAGCAATGTGTCATTTTGAAATGTCTGGAAGCAAAGGTTTATAATGCACAACAATTCAGGATCAAGGGGGGGAAAACATTGAATACAGTGCCTGCTAAGCCATGCCAGTTTTCCTTTCATCCCTTCTGATTCTAGGCATTCAATTATTTCTCCCCTTTTCTTTTCCAAGTAAAATCCTATAGTTTCTGAACCAACATTTTTGGAATGGATAAAAAATTTCTGGAATTGTGTTCCAAGGGATCTTGGGACCCATCAGTGACAATGGACAGTTCAGGACAGTTCACCCATCAGTGACTAAGCACAAGTGAAATTCATGAGACTAGTTAGTCATGAGCAGCTTAAGTCCCATCAATCTCAATGTGACTTAGTCATGACTACCTAGAGACCAGTTCAGACACTATGCTGTACAAGTGTACAAATGACTGAGTTTGTGTGAATGACTACACCAGTGTTCATTTTAAAAGTGAATCTGGATGCAGGCTCTTCAAATGCAAGATACAGATAGAAAAGGTGCATTCACACATTATGTTCAACACTCATACAAGTCTACAGTGTAAACAGGTACAGATCTGTACACATGTTAGGTTGAACGCAGATAGAAAGTACATTTCCTGTAGTGGAAGGTGGCGGCGGCTCCTCAGTGACCAGGCCCAGTGCTCTAGTGCACCGGAGAGAGTTCTAGAGAGTTCGGAGAAGTTGCGCCACCACAGCCAATGCCACCTCCACCTCTGACTACAGGTATCGTCGCCCCTATTATTATTTTTAAAAAGGTAAACAGGCCCCCCCCCGACAGTCTTCTAATCCATAATGGCTAAAGCAAAGGAGGAGAGGATTCCTGTTTTTTAATAATTGCCTAGACAAGTGAATATCAACAGGTAAAGCTTTTATCCACCTGGAGAATGATGAATTGCACTTACAATTATTGACATTCCTGACATTCCTTGCAGTGCTCCAGCAACAGAGCCTTGCAGGGCTGCAAGGCACTCCGGAACTTGTTGCCTGTCTTCTTTCCTCCAGAGCACAGCAGTAGCTGAGTTTAGCTGCTTTCCCCTCCCTCCTTAAAGGATTATTTGCTTGTAGTACCATGACTACAATGGGACCGTGTCTCTGCCCATTTTTCTATATGGTAGAAACCTGCGCTGTATTCGCTTCCCTTTGAAAGGTAGAGGGCCAGCATGGAGAGGCATTTGGACCATGTTGCACTCCTGATTATTGCATCAGAATAGTGACCTGGTCTGAATTTTGGAACTGCATAAAACTAGCTGTTTTCCATTTTTTTAACAGTTCAGTTTGCCAACCCCTCTTCCAAATTCGACAATGGGAGTTTGCCCTTCATTAATCCCCGCACCCCACTACAACTGGAAGTTGAAAGGCAATGTCTGCTAGTGTCTGGGGTATGAGGTAGTAAGCAAGACTAAACATAATCAGTACCTGAGTTACGTTGCAGTGTTGGTCTCCTTGGGGACTAGATTAGTTGAAGAATATAGCTCAATCACAAATCACTGGCTGCATTCTGATGAAATGGCAAAGCATAGTTTGTTAGAATAGCCCTCTGCTTCTCCTCAGCCAGAAAAGCAATATGCAGTTTTCACCAGAATGAGCTGCAAACGAGAGCAAAGATGAGAAAAGGTATACCAGCTGAGATTCCTTTTTTTCTGTACCGCTATACAAAATACCAAAAGCCTGCCTGCCATTCTTTGCATCTCTGTCCTCGTTCTGCTCATTAATACCTAAAATAAGATCCAAGGTTTGCCATAGCTTCCCATATACAGATTAAATGGGAAATTGTAATACATATTGCAAACTGAAGGTTCAGATTTCTTCCTGTTGCATGTGAAGGACGGGAAAGGGGAGAGAAGAGGCTTGCTGTGATACACTGTTGCAAAGCCAGGCTTATCATTATGCTGAATGCAGCCACTGTCCATATGATTGTCTGTATATGTTAGGGATTATAGCCACACTGAGTTAGTGGCTGACATACAGAGCAAGGACGCACTGGTACAGTGAAAGAGTAGCCTGAATGAACTTCCCAACCAACTACACTGTTGCAATGGGGAAGCAACAATTTTTGACACCTTCCCCTTCCCCAGGAAGCTTTCTGTGCCACCTAAGAAAATGTCTCTGAGGGCTGAACAATCCTCAGGGACATATTTTGGGGTGGCACAGAGGGCTTCCTGGAAGAGGAGTTGGCTTCAAAAATTCCTGTTTCCCTCCTGCATCAATGAAGTTAGCTGGGAAGTTCTGTTAGGCTGCTCAGTCACTGCACTGGTGCATCCTTGCATGCCATGTCAGTCACTATTTCTAGGAACATTCTAGGTATGAAGAAACTTTAATAGGGTAACCAGATGCAAAGATGCCGAGGATTGTCAGCTTTTTGTACACCAGTTGTATAAATCAGGGAGTGTGAGCAGGGTTTTTTTTTCTTGGTTTTTTTTAGACCTTTGTAAGACATTCTGCTGAAAACTGAATATTGCTTCTGTGATTAATCATAAGTGGTTGGCTCTTCTACAAAGTAATAGTCAGGAAGGAAATGAAACAGGTTATTAGAGAGAATTTGCTACTCCTTTACAAGTGTGTTGAGAGACCATCATGTATTCTGGTACTTTTATGATTATGAGCAAACATATATTTATACAGTCGTGTGTTTCTGTACTGCTTTTCTGTCATTACCAAAACCAAAGTTGGCATATAACAGCAGCAAAGTCACAGCCATAAATAATTTCTATAGTATTTTTACTGTATTTGCAGTCTTTAGCTTGGCATTCCAACATGCATCCATAGTCCGATGCTATTTCTATGTGGGGAATCTGACATTGAAAAATGCTGATTAAGCTATGGATGCCCAGTGAATGCATAGCTAAACAGAGACCTGAACCCAGTTCTCACAGGTCCAAGTCCATGACTGTATTCATTAAACCCCCAAATGTTTTGGGAAGAAAAGTTTACAAGAATGACTAAATCTACACTCAAAGATTCATGGAAATGTTTCTTCAGCTTCTAGCTCTGCTTCATGTTTATAAAACCGGAATTAGACTTCCTTGCTAGAATTCCAAAGCAGTTCAAAAGGCCTTGATGGAGCTCAGCTTTAGATTACACAGAATTTGAATTATGGAACCATTTCAAAAGGCATTAAGGACAAAATATACAGAAGAACATTTCATTCTGAACGAGGAGAGAGGATTCAGATGAGACATAAAGATATCACCCAAAAGAACATCTGTACTTTTGTCAGCCTCTAGTTAAATAAAAAGAAATCTCCACCAACTATCCTTTATTTAGCAGCTCAGCACTTTTTATCTTCCCTGCCGTGAGTCAGTAGTGACCCCTTGCAACTATAAGTAATTAAATCTCACAGATGCAGTAAAGGCCTATGACATTTTCAAAATGAGAATTAAAAATTAGAACACTGACAATCTCACCTCAGAAAAAGAAGTTTTTGAAAGGACCAATTTCCCCTTGACTTTTTGACTCCTGGTTCAGTTTTGGCAGAGATTTCCAGGCATGGATGGGAAAAAAGGGATTAGATATTGTAGATTATAAAGAAGAGGTTGCATTTGTATTTTTTAATGTCCATTATGATGGTTAGACTTAACTATTCATGCATATTACATATAATGGAAGCATGAGCCAGTAAATACAGACTTGATTGTAACAGACTGGTGGAACAGGCATAGTTGGAGGACCCAAGGGCGATATGAGGCAGAGAACAGAAGTTTCTTTTATCCATTTGGGCAAATCTCCCCTTCTTCTCTTGATTTCAGGTTATCCAGTGGTGGAAAGGATTTATAGGTCTAGGAAGAGAAGCAGAAGACCAGCCAAGGAGCTCACTAATGTGGAACTTTCATAGCAATAAGGCTGACATCTTATTCCTAAGATTATGGTGTGAAGCTCTTACAACATTTCCAAAGCTTGTGAGGAAAAGAGTGTGTGGCCTTTTAAAAGACTCCTGGAGCATTTTCAGACAGCAGGCTTTACCACCAGTTTACTAGGAAGCTTCACTATGAGTTTGAAGTTGCACCCCAAAACCAAAGCAAAAAGTGGATTTCCACCCCCACCCCCAGATATAAATTGGGCTACACTCTAAAGCGCGATGAAGAACTCAAACCATGTGAAGTGCTCCCTGATAGCTTGTAGGGACTTCAGGGTAAATCTGGCTGATATGTGAATGCACATCCTTCATTCCAGAGGAGATTCAGATTAAAAACCCTGTGTGAAAAAGCTCCAAGTAACATGGAGAGAGTGGCCTACGGGAACTTGAGGGAGGATGCAGCCAAGGAAGAAGTCTCCTGTCCTTAGGATTCTCATGAGTTAAACTTGCAGAATTCTTGATCTAGGTAGCCAGGTGTTGGCAAGGACTTGGCCGGTAAACCATGACCCAAACTGATCCCCAGTCAAAGTAGGGAACTGCAGGAAGATGAGCTAGATCAGCCAGAGAGTTTCTTAACAGCAATAGATCAGAGCAGGGCAGGTTATATTCCCTGAGTACCATAAAGGCTTCCTGGTCAGGCTTGCACAGTGGTCTGACAACATGGACACCATTTTGGGCTCTTTCCTACCCTTTTCCTTTGTACTGAGCCTCAGGTATAAGAGTGATGCTGGGCAACCAACCTCCTCCATTGTCCATCTTGCCACCTTGCCCACCCTCATGCCATCAGACTCTGCCATTAGAAAAATGCAGCCACTGGAGCAGTAAAATTTTATACTCTCTCTATCAGTAATTCTTTGACATAGTTGCTATTCTCTGCCCCATTGTTTTGAAATGTCCTCATAAGAATTTCACATTCTTTTCTGCAAAAGCTCAATAGACTCCCAGGCTGAGCTTCAAATAATAATAATTATTTAAAGACTTGAGTTTTGGGCAGTATACAAATGTTTTAAATAAATAACTAAAGTATTATTCAAAATATTTATATATTGCTTTTTAACAAAAAGTAGTTTTCCGTAGTTTTCTGTTTTACAGACAGGAATCTGTTTCCCGCAAATCAAGGTTGCGCATTCTGGCTTAGCCCGGATTACATCTGGCTATAAAAAATCCTCTATTTTCAGCGGCTTTAAAACAAAACAAAACCCAAAGCTTCTGTTATTTCCCAAAGTTTCTCTGTGATGTGTGGAGTGGCCATTGCTAGTAATTAGGGATTTGCACAAACCTGTTTGGATGCCCTTTTATGAGACTCTGCACAGGATCGAACACTGGCCGGTTTGGAGGCTCAAAGGTAGTGGGGAGACGACTTTAAGGGAGGTGGAGGGTGTACTTACGCCTTCCTCCACCACCCCCACCCAGTGCTTTGTTTGTAAAGACCCTGTCAAGTGGCGGCAGCATAACTCCCTGCCACTTTGTCCCCTCCTTGGCTGGAAGTGGCCGGAAGTGCTGGGTGTGTGCGTGTGCACACATCACGCTCACTCGCAAATGCACCCAACGTGTACATGCATGAGGATGATGTGTGCACACATGCACCCCACGTGCACATGCGCATGTGGCACTTCCGGCCAATGAGGGGATGGGGTGGCAGGGAAGTATGCTGCTACCCCAATGGGGTCTTTACCAGCAGTGGGAAAGTGGCAGGAGGGGTAAGTGCACCTTCCCCCCACCATTAAAGTTGTCCCACCCCTGCTTTCGAACCGGCCCCTGCCGGTTCCGTGCACATCCCTACCAGTAATTCGGCATTTTTCAAAACTCAGTGAAGGGGAGTTTGACAGCTGTGTTAGGTATGTTCAGCTCTGGATGATTTGCAAATGCTGGTGGGGGGAAGGATTGTGGCAGTTTGGTGAAATTCTGTGGAGGGAGTCCAGAAGGGGAGGGAGAAATTCCTTAGTTAAATACAAGCACAAACTGCAAAATGTGGGTCTTCCAATGTTTTACATAGGCTTTAGATAAGCAGAATGGAGATTACAGCTTCAATGTAACCTGAGTCCTTTTTGTCAGAGCTGATTCCAGGAGCCTGCATTTTTTTTCATGACAGAGATAAAGCAATGATGTCCACTTTAAACTTATCTGCCTCTTAAATAGTCTGGTGTGTGGGGGCAGGGAATGAGGTGATGAAGGCATTCACTCACAAAGGCAAGTTCATCAGCAAAGATTTGGGTCAGATTCGGCAGGTTTGGTTTAAGTGTTCTGCTGTTTGATCTGACTGTCTGGAAACTTATCATGCCGTTCTTCCATAACCAGCTGTTAAACTAATAAAAAAAATTGTTCTCTTGCCTCCTTCTCAGCTGGGGATGTGATAGGTAGGAGGAAAAAACCTGGAATAAGTTGTGGAAACACACAAGAAAAAAAATCTGCAACGATTGTGGAGAGGAGCCGACCCTATGTGAACTGTCCGTTTAATCCCCCAAAATAAACATCTGCGAAGCTGCTGCGAAGCAAATTCACTCTTCAGATACCCTGCGGCATGAAGCCATGTGTGAATAACTCCCAAGGGAGTGCATGCACCAATTGCAAACAGCAATCCATAGTGCACAAGACAGCTCTTTTTTGATACCGAGAGGACTTTTAAAAACAATTTGGACTATAGCATAAAGGTTCACTGTTCAAAGGAAAAGAAATCTCACTGAGTGTGCCTAAGTCCTTTGGCGTGCCTCTTTGTGCTTTGGATTCTCAGGGCAATGGAGGCTCCTCATTTGGGGCAGAGGGGAACTCCTTGTCAGCCCCACATTCTTGCCAGCTCCCCATTCTCTTACCAAACATTTAATCACTTCCTCTATTTTTATCTGTGTGTGTCTGTCTCTTGCTTGAATGTTGCTCTTGCATTTCTACTGCTTGTCAGTAAATTTTAATTTTAATGTGTTATTAATGTGTTTTAACTATTATGATTTTATCTTTTTATGAATTTTAAATATGTTATATGTTATGTTTATAATTCTGTACACCACCTAGAGATTTTTATACTAGGCGGTATATAAATTCAATAAATAAATGCAATCAATCAATCAACAAATAAATAAAATGGCACTGGCTTTTGGTCTTTTTTCTAAATTCCTTTGTAAAGCCATTTCCTCCCTTAGGCTGTTCAGTGAGATCCATTGCCCTCAAATGCAATAATTATAATACTTGTTCACTACCCAAATTGCGTATTTAGTGTCCAAGCACCAATCAGAAATGGATATGCCCTTCTTTTCTCCACCACCTAGGGTGTGCATGGGCTAACCCTACCCCCAACCAGAAGTCAGAATAGCTCACAGGAATGTCTTCTGACCAATAGCCAGCAAACAAAGCCAGCTCAGTATTCTGATTTCCCAGGGTGCTTATAGATAGGCTGAGCAGATTTGGGGAGATCTTTGTGCAAAATGGGAGCACCCAGTCTGCCAGAAAATGGAGATCAGAACAGGTAGGAGCCCTGGCTACCTTTCTCCAGCCTCCCCTTCTCTAGAGGGAAGCCAGCCCTTTTCTCCTCACTCAGCAGCCAATCAAGCCCTCAGGAGGCATTGGGTTTCTACAGCATTTCCTGGGAGATCTCTTCCTTTTTACACACAGCAGGCATTACCATGAGTTTACTAGTAGGCTTTACTGTGAACTCTGAAGTTGTCTCCAAAACCTGACATGAATAGTGGATTTTTTTTTTTTAGTCTGGATATAAATCGGGCTACATTCTTAACTTGCAGTGAAAAACCCAAATTGTGGGTGAACTGCTCCCCTATAACTCACAGGGACTTCTGGGTATATTTGGCCGATATGTGAATTCACCCCCTCCATTCTGGAGGAGACGCAAGTTAAAGGGCTTTAAAAGCCCCATATGGAAAACTTCCTGCCTTTGCTCTTGTTCTGAGACCTTAAGCAAAGCCCCTTGCTATGTCCCTAGAGTGAAAGAGATGGAGGGGGTTATGGATTCCAAATAAAACAAGGCGTTTTAACGGATATTACTAACTGTACAACTTTTAACCTGCTTGAAATGAAATATTTGTTTTTGTTTTTTAAGGATTCTGATATTCTTACCTTATCTTCACAGGCAACACAACAGCACAGTTCAGAAACCAGTCCAGTCCAAAACAGTTACGTAGCTCCACCACTCTATAATCCTTATGACAGTTTTTCTTTGCTTTTGGTTCCTCAGCATATGTTTTTTGGGCAGGTTTGTGATTTATATAGCTCAGTTTTCAAATCTGATGAAGGATTCTCTCAAGTAAACATTGCACAGAACTGCAGCCAATTCTACATTGTAAAATATAGTAAAGCCTTAATGAACCCATTGGGGCTTACTCCTCAGTAACTGCTGAGGGCATAGGATTGCAGCCCAAGGACAGAGCACATAAATGTTGTGAGAAAGGGAAAAATAAGACTTGCTTTTTTTTTTTTTACAAGTATGTACAGTATGTGCATATTTTTGAGGAAACTAGTGGGCTCTATGTGTGGCCAAATAATCTATGTTATTTTCAAGTGGTATGGAACGTCAGATGTTACCTGCAGATAGGCTCTCAAGAATCAGTTGGTCTTCTTGGCCTAGTCCTGCATGGGGTGAGGGGGAGAGATTGCAAGGAGGGGGAGAAGTGGAGGCAATGCTGATAGAAGAAGCGATGGAGCTACTGAGAGGAAGAAGAGGCATGGGGACTGGAGAGAGAGGGAGGGCGTGGGTATTGCTACTTTCCACACTGACACTTACAATTAACCACTCTAAGGGCAGGATTCCTTTAATCACAGCAAGGGGCAAGTTCAGCACTAAATAGCCAACTGCCAAGCGCAGGTGTGAATGATGGAGATTTTGATTAAGACAAGTAAACAACTTTACAGATGGAGAAAACCATGGGCTGGTTCTCTCTAACTTAGAGTTGGACCTGCTTACTATTAGCCCTCCTATGGTTTCCCCTCCTCTGCACCCCCACCCCCACCCCACCAGCCCAAAGAGGCAGCAGCTGCCCCTGCTTCAGGGTCTTTCACTACATACACAAGATCGCAGCCTCATAATTAATCCAAAATAACAGCTATGTCCTAGTTTTGCACTTGTATGGATTAAAATCCCCACTTGAATAATAAACGTGTATTGAAAGGATAGGGCAAAATCAGTCTACTTCCCTCACTTTACCCAGATTACTTTGTATGTCACAGATTATGTATTTATATCATGTCACTTGTCACATATCACATATATCAGGTTGGGGTTTTTTTTTAGAAAACCAGATACCAAATAGAGCCTTTGGTATTAGTGGAAAATATTTTGGCGGGGGGGAAATGCTCTCCTTTCAGGAGCTGGAAACTAAGATTATGTGCTGTGAGTAGGATAGTTTGTGGCTCACATCTCACCTCAAGTCATAAAGACACAAGGTTACCTTATACCTGTCACCATGTTTTCTTGGGGGTGGAGAGCCTGTCTTGCTGTAGTGAGCATAATTTGTCCCCTTTGTGAAGCACGGTTCACCTTGGTTTGCTCACTTGGATGAGTGAGTACATTTGAACACTGTCTGTCTGCTGTAAGATATTGCCCTGAGTAGATGGGGTCACAGTTCAGTCATAGAGCATCTGCTTGCAGGCAGAAGGTTCCAGGTTCCATCCATGGCATTTCCAGGTAGGGCTGGAAAAGACTCCATCCTAAAACCTTGCAGAGTCACTGCCAGTCAGTGTAGACAGTACTAAATTAGATGGACCAATAATTTGGTACAAGACAGTTAGCGATGTTCTTATGTTCCACTGTTTGTATTATTTAGGCAGTAATACTGGCCTATCTTATAGGGTTTTTGGAAAGGTTTCTGGCATAATGTAATATAAACATGCGTTGAACACTTCAGAACATATACACATGCTTTCTCCTCCTCCTTCTCCAACATCCTGACTATGAGTGCGCTTGTGCAACAAGCAAAGTTGCACTAGTTGAAGAAAGTCATGTAGCTGCACAAAAGCATGGGAATTTTTCAAATTTGTTCTATTGTGCAAAGTGTCTTTTAAACACACGAGGTGTGTCATATGTTGCACACCTGTTGTGCAAACGCAATCATTATTGTGCTAGTGCCACACCAATCTGAAACACAAGTTTCAACACAAGGCTGAAAGAAAAACTTTGAAGCTGCATATTTGTTTGAGTCCATCTTTAATTCTTCTCCACAGTTCTGCTGCATTCCCTTTTTCCTCACATCATGCATGGATGGGGCTGCCTTGTGTGTTGCTGTTGAGGATGGGAGAAATGAGGAGAATGTCTGTAGCTTTGCCGTGTCATTGGCCTCCTGCACACCAGTCAGTGGTCTAGCACTCTCAGACTGTGAGGCCTGAATACCTGCAAAGTTCTTGGTTAGCTTGGCATCCAACCACCATTTCCAGGTACTTTGCAGTGTGGTTAGCTGGTTGTCTGATGCAGCCAAGTAGGATATCTCACACCCCTCCCCCCATTTGACCTGAATTGGCCATGGGAACATGGGTCTCCCGAAGCAAGACAGGAAGGAGGGAGAGAAAAATGACACCGCGCCAACAAATTGAAGGAAAAAAGGGGGAAGGGAGAACTCCCAAAGTGATGATAGATTTACAGAATATGTTTTAATTGGTATACTTTCATAAAATTAGTTCAGTGTTGCCTTATGCATTTCAAAGCAAGTTTTATCTACCCAAGAATTGCCTCTGAAGAAGAGCATTGCCTCGAAATGCATAAGGCAACACTGAATGAATATTATGAGAGTCTGCCAATAAAAACATTTTCAGTAAATCTATCAGCAACTTGGGAATTCCCCCTCCCCCTCTTTTGCCTTCAACATGGGTCCCCCCTGCCACTCTGCATTGTAATGTTGGAAGGGGGCTTTTGGTTGCATTTTAAGCAGTTGAAAATGCCCTTTAAATGGTGCACAAACTTCAGTGTCTGCAGATATGATTCTGTAAGGTACATTAATGAGTACCCCAACGCGTCACCTCTTTGAGGCTGAGGTTTCCTCCTAACCTGCCTTTCAAAGTATATAGGTTTGGTGGGTGTGTCAAGGACTTCTTGGGGCCTGCCAGCTTCACCTACCAATGCTAATTGGTTAACGAATGGTGACTCAAGCAGGCCTCCTTCAGACTTTGAGGAGCAAAGAAGGGAACTGGCTAAGTGCTGAGGAGCCCTGGCCCACAGTAGACTTGCCCAGAAATGGAAATGAGGATAGTAAAGACCAATTAGGCTTGTTCTCATGATCATGAGTGGAGTGGTAGAAGCCTCCTACCCAAGTTCAGGAGCTGTGTGTGCTTTCACTTTCTGCTTATGTGTGAGTAAAGCACAAGGTTAGAGGTGCTAGCAGTGAACCATACTAAGCATGTACTACCTCAGTAAAGACCTTGGTATAGCTGCTGGGTAGGAAGGAACTCTGATGCTATTGTCTGATACTTGCACTGAGATTGGAAGTTCAATATAAAATAAGCTGAAGTGTTCATTAGTTGTGTATCCTTTATTATTAATAAGGTCATGGTCCTTGTTGCAGTTCTGTCTCATCTCTTTGTTCTTATATCTTCATACAATCTCTGACTCATATCTATCATTTGATTTCCCACTTTATCCATTAAAAAACCTTGAAGTGCCTTTTGTTTTCAGTGAATAAGGCTTTCACCATGAAAAGGTTTTCTCCATAATGGAGAAACCCACCATACATTCCCTGCTTTATGACATACCGTTCGCTCCCTTTCTGTTTGTATTCCAACAGAGGTTGAAGAGACTACTTCAACAGTTTGATGGTTAAGTGATGGTTTTAGCTTTTTTGAGTGATATTATCAGCTCTCCCTATTTCCCCCTTTTTTGTTATTTTTATGAATGGTTTTAATTTGCTGCTGTGGTTTGGGCCCTCTACTGTGAAGAAAATGGGGTAGAAGTATTCTAATAAATAAATAATATTGAGTAGAAGGATATGGTGTTGCCTCTCTAATTAGCACAGTAGTCGTAACAGCATTTTGTGAAATGACATTTGTCAGTGAGAAATACTCAAAGATCTCTTCTAGCAGTTCAGTCGTACTAGTGTGATGATGATGCCAGAACTTTGCAAATAATTTTAGAAGTTAAATAAAGATTTACTAAAGTTAACAGCATTTGCACTGGCTCCCTGGTGAAAAGCAGAGCCGTCAGCTAATCATGTCAGCCTTTGATTCAAACACCAGCTCCACCAGCTGCTAAAAAGGCAAAGTAATGGAAACAAATTTTAATGTCACCTGCAGATTCTGTATTCGGGGATTGCAGGCTCCTCACACACGCACACTCTGCATTAATCTATATTAATGTATTCATATTGGATTACTATGATTTGTGTATACATACACATAATGCAAACACTTCCCATGTTCAAAAATAGACAATGAGATTAAAAGGGGGTTGAAAACTGAAGTTATGATAAAATAGCTTTGATGATTTAATGACTTTTAATAGCTTGCTGAAAAACCAGACTTGTAATTTAATGAGGAAAAACGTGTTGACAGCAGAGTATGGGAAATAGACTTCTGAAGTACTCCAGTAATACACCAGACTATTACATTGAGAGTGCTTATTATTTGATTTAAGTTCAGATATTTTTTTGTTCTATTAGGAGGCACCATACTAATGCTAGCTTCCTAGTTCAGAGTAATTTAAGTAAGGTCATAATTGAAAATAAACTTGGTGCTTTCAAACACATAACTGTAGACGATTGTGACTCCATGTAAGATGCCACCTAATTTTCCCAGGTAAAATACATACATTTGTCTCCACTTTCATGTGGAGTTGCCAACCAAACAAAACAACTAAACCTGCTTTGCTCCTGCAATTTTCACAGAAACTTGATCTGTAGAAATCCACAGGTAAAGCTTTTCATAGGCATAGAAATAAGTATTACCATTTACTAATTTCTGTTGATCAAACTACTATGAAAAACACGGGAGCAAGGTTAAGTAAAACAACTGGCAATCTTCTATGAGGCTCAATTCTGTAGAAAGTTCTCAGATATCTCTGAAATTAGGTTATATTTTACACTCTAGGCTTCAGTTGGTTCAATAGTCTTTATTAATATTCATTTATTATAATATATGTTGTATTGTATTAATAGTCAATTATATTAATAACTATTTGATCTATCACACAATTCTCAGTGCTTTGCCAAACAAATTGGCAATTTTTTGAGTGAGAACCAGTGCAGCTAAAGTAGTATAAACACAATTTAACTTTTCACCATAGATGAGTGTTTGGGTTGAAATTTTGTTTGATTTTGTTAGAAATTCTCTGTGGTGAGAGAATCCCTTTCTCAGTATAGCAGAGTGCACAGAGGCACAACACAGCGGAATTTAGTTAGGCATGCGTGTGTGCTGAGAGTAAAGTAACTTGGAGCCAATTCATAGTTTCAAATCAATATAAAGGGCATTTATTAAGGAACTCCATCCTAGATAGGAAAGTGAGGAGTTAGGATCTCTAATCTATCTATCTAGCTGGATGCAGATGGATTCTGCATCTTCTCTGCACACATGGTGCAGGGAGAGGAGCTTGCCATGTTGCAAGTTAGAAGGGCAGGTAGGGAAAAGAGAGAGGAAGGAATTTAATACCTAAGAGTAGCAATCTACATATCCAAAGGGATAGTGTCAGAACAGTAGAGAAGGGATGACCAATGTCTTGACCCTCTAGCCCTCTGACTTACTAGTCTGTCCTCCACTGTCTGAGACAAGAGACAGTGCAAAGTCCTTTAACTTCCAACAGATTTCAGGACTGTTTTATCAATTAAGTTCTTCATAGAATGCAATCTTAAAAAATGAAGGGTGGATTTGCTTCAACTAAGAAAGGATACTGGTTATCTATCCTGATTAAATGTGAGTCAAGTACAGTAGTTTGACCAGGATTGTTTGGGAATTCTAGCTCTCTTCAGATAACTTCATCTCGCTATAGACAAGTACGGTGGGGTGAAGGGAGAGGAAGTCCCGCCTGCACTGTGGAACTCACCCCTGAGCCCCACAATGGGGCTTATCTGAAGAGGGCAGAGCCCTCTCCATGATAGTGGGCATTCTGCTGATTGTGAAACTCTGTTGATCCAGTCTTACAATCACAGGAGCACTCACCAACATGAGGCGGGCTCTGCCATTTCAGACAAACCCCATTGTAACTGTGAGCGGTGGAGCAGACAGGTGAGTGACACGTCGGGGGCGAGACTTCCTCTCCCTTCACCCTGTACATGGCTACAACGAGGTGACGTTATAATGTCGGAAGCTGCCTTCTGGGATCTTACAAACAGCTCCTCAAGAATCTTTAACTAGGATATCCATGACTGAGTAAACACAGCCAAAGTAAGGTAAACAGGCATTACAAGTATGGTTCCACTGCAAAATGTTGTAAGATATCTCTGGTGTGCATGTGTTACCTGAGCCTGTGGTGAGCATGGTGGGGGGAAAAAGTCAGCAACAAAGGCAGGAGTTCCTGCTCTAATGGGTCTTACTTCACACACACCCCGTCTGTTGTTTGTTTGTTTGTTTGTTTGTTTGTTGTGGGGCAGGGGCAAAGCTGCTCACTTTCAACTCTTTTTCATTTAGGACTAAAGTTAATGGATGGTGAAGGGTCAGTTTGATGTTTCCTTCAATATCTGTTGAAGCTGAGAGGAAGGGAAGGGAGCATGGAATAGGCTATGTGAGGCTGTTCACAAGACCACTTGAAAGTGGGCTAAGGGAGCCCAGCCCGCTTGCGAACAGTCGTGACAACCATTGGGAGCCACGTGGCTCCCTGTGGTTAGCCCACTTAATCCCCCCCTAAATGAGGTTAGCAGAGCAAGTGCTCCACAAACCTCATTTTGGGGATTGTGAATTAGGGATGTGCGAACCGGTTCGGGTCCGAACCGGTTCCGGTTCGGAGGTTCGGATCGAACCGAACCACCCCTGGTTCGGTTCGAATCCGAACCGAACTGGGGGTGGTTCGTTTCGAACCGGTTCGGACCGGTTCGGATCGGTTCGGAAAGCTGAAAATTGGTCAGATGGTAGCTGGCACCCAGGGGTACCTGTCACCCAAACCCCAAAGCAATCGGACACTCGTACGATTTTTTATGAATTTTTGAAAAATATTTTTATTTTTCTCTCATAGGATATAATGGGACCCGAACCAGGCCATTATTTCTTATTGTGGAGCACTCATGGGTGCCAACAACCATGCAAACCCTGAAGCAATCAGACACCCCTATGATTTTTTATGAATATTTGAAATATTTTTAATTATTTTTCTCATTGAGTATAATGGGACCCGAACCAGTCCATATCCCCTGTTGTGGAGGACCTAGGAGCACAAAAGCAGGGTGGGTGGTAGACAGGCATGGGTGCCTACCACCCAAAAAATCTCAAGGCAATTGGACACTCCTCTGATTATTGGTGAATTGTTAAGTGTTTTTGAATTCCTCATAGAGAATAATTAGGATTGCAGCAAATGTATAGCTTCACATCGGGGGGAAAGGGGTGTCATAGAGTGCAGTGTGGTGGGTGGTAGTTCCTAGGGTGGGCAAGGAAGCTATCAGAATTATTTGAAAGGAATTGGGCAAAGAGGTGATTTTTAAGTGATTTTTGAAGTTTACGCGTCTTTAAGGTTTTTCCTCATAATAAGTTATAATGGAGCTTTCAGCAGCCCTATAAGTGCACATGGGGGTGCTGGGGTGGCCCAGAGCAAGTGGTGGTGTAGTGCACATAGGGTGCCAACCACCCCCATGGGTTTCTAACCCATGGGGTACAGGGATCTCTGGTAGGGGCACCCCCATGGGTACAGGGTTCTCTTGTTTCTGAGGTATTGAGTGTGGATTCTATGATAGCAAATGAGATTTTCAATGAGACACCATCAATCCACTCTAATATGCTATCATAGAATCCACACTCCGCCTCCTGCTTCTTCTCTGTGTGTGTGCTTAGTAGGGGTGTGCAATTTGGGATTTCGGGTGATTTGGCTCGGACCCGAACCGAATCACCCCTGTTCTGTTTTGTGCCCAAATCTGGGTCACCCGAATCACCCTTGATTTGGTTCGGATTTGGATTTAATCCGAATCTGAATCCGAATCGATTCGGGGGGGTAAAAAGGGGCCCAGGGGCAAAATTTTGGGGTGGGGTGGTAGTGCCCAATGGGTAGAGTCTACCACCCCAATTTCAGGGGGATTGGGCAAAGGGCTGATTTTTGGTGAATTTTTAAAGTTTTAGTGACTTTGGGGCAGTTCGGGGGCAAAGCATGGGATCTGGGCAAAAGGAGTGGGGTGGGGTGGTAGTGCCTAATGGGTGCAGGCTACCACCCCAATTTCAGGGGGATTGGGCAAAGGGCTGATTTTTGGTAAATTTCTGAAAATTTCATATCTTTGGGGCATATTGGGGCATATTGGGGCAGAAAGTGGGGCCTGGGGCAGAATAGTGGGGTGTGATGGTAGTGCCTAATGGGTGGAGGCTACCACCCCAATTTCAGGGGGTTTGGACAAAGGGGTGATTTTTTGAGAATTTTTGAAGTTTTAGTGACTTTGGGGCAGTTTGGGGGCAGAAAGTGGATCTGCCCCAAAATAGTGGGGTGGGGTGGTAGTGCCTAATGGGTGGAGGCTACCACCCCAATTTCAGGGGGATTGGGCAGAGGGCTGATTTTTTGAGAATTTTTGAAGTTTGGGTGTCTTTGGGGCAGATTGGGGGCAGAAAGTGGATCTGCCCCAAAGGAGTGGGGTGGGCTGGTAGATAGTGCCTAATGGGTGGAGGCTACCACCCATCCCCAATTTAAGAGTGATTGGGCAGAGGGGTGAATTATGGTGAATTTATTTGTATGAGGTTTGTCTTCATAAGGTGAAGTGTGCTAAATTGATTACTTCCTCATATTATTCATAGTAAAGGAAAGTGTGAAAAAGTGAAAGTGGGGTCATGAGAGTTGTTTAATTGAAAAATATCTCATTTGCTATGATAGAATGAGAATTCACACCTTTTCTATTCACCATAATTCACCCCTCTGCCCAATCACTCTTAAATTGGGGATGGGTGGTAGCCTCCACCCATTAGGCACTATCTACCAGCCCACCCCACTCCTTTGGGGCAGATCCACTTTCTGCCCCCAATCTGCCCCAAAGACACCCAAACTTCAAAAATTCTCAAAAAATCAGCCCTCTGCCCAATCCCCCTGAAATTGGGGTGGTAGCCTCCACACATTAGGCACTACCACCCCACCCCACTATTTTGGGGCAGATCCACTTTCTGCCCCCAAACTGCCCCAAAGTCACTAAAACTTCAAAAATTCTCAAAAAATCACCCCTTTGTCCAAACCCCCTGAAATTGGGGTGGTAGCCTCCACCCATTAGGCACTACCACCACACCCCACTATTCTGCCCCAGCCCCCACTTTCTGCCCCAATATGCCCCAATCTGCCCCAAAGACATGAAATTTTCAGAAATTTACCAAAAATCAGCCCTTTGCCCAACCCCCCTGAAATTGGGGTGGTAGCCTGCACCCATTAGGCACTACCACCCCACCCCACTCCTTTTGCCCAGATCCCATGCTATGTCCCCGAACTGCCCCAAAGTCACTAAAACTTTAAAAAATCGCCAAAAATCAGAGGAAGGTCCAATCGACTTGAAATTTGGGTTGCAGGTAGAACACAAGGTCCCCTTTCAAACCAGCTATTTTTTGAGATCCGAACCGGTTCGGTTCGGATCCGAACCGGTTCGGATCCGAACCGAACCGGGGGGGTGGTTCGGCAAAACCAAAACCGAACCACCCTGGTCCGGTTCGGACCCGGTTCGGATCCGAACCGAACCGGGAGAACCGGTTTTATGCACATCCCTATTGTGAATCGCCATGGCGCAGCTTTGTGCCATGGTGACTCATGTGAAGACCCCCGACTGGGAGGCCCCAACAAGCTTCCCAGCCCTGGGGGTCTGCCCAGAATGCCCCGTGCACTCATTTGGGGGCATTCTGGGACTTCTGGGAGCTAGGTGGCCCCTAATCCCCACCACGGAGCCGGTAATCATGTGGACAGCCACTCCAACCACCCAGGGACAGCTCCCTGCTCGTGTGCAGGGAGAGCAGGCTAAGCTCAGTCTCACCGCAAACCACCTCTATGTCACGCCCTTGATCTCAGATAGCGAGGAGGAAGGGGAAGCTGACAGCCTTTCAGCCAATGCAGGGGTGCCTGAAGGGCAGAGCCCAGCTGTCAGTTCTCAAGAGACGGCTGAGGAAGGTCCGGCTGATGTTTCAGAGCAGACACAGCAGTCTGAGGCAGCAGAGACAGCAACGGACAGACTAGAAGATGATCTGTGCAGGCAACCCCCACTGATTCCACAGCAATGGTGTGTCACAAGGCAGAGAGCACAGCTGGAAACTATCAGGAGGAGTAAACGCCTCTTGCAGAGGGCTGATAAGCCTTGAATCCCTGCCAGCTGAGAGTTATCAGCTTGGACTATAAAGCATGTCAGCAGCTTTCTGTTAGCTGCTGGAAGGCAACATTTGTCAACCCTTGTGTTGACAGCTTTCAGCCCCAGCCTGATATAAAGAACTATTCAGAGCCATGTTTCGTTTCTGCAGCCCAGTTTGTATTGTGGACTTTCTTCCTGGACTTTCCTTCTGGGTGACCAGTTTGCTGACACTCTAGGAGCTTCACTTTGATCATGTGAAGCACCTCTATATCTAATGGTGAATGTTGTTAGTTTATTGTGTGACTGTGTGTGTATCAGATACAATGATCAGTAAATTAACAGATTCTGGGGGTTAAACCCCCACACCAAGAACCTAAACGTGTCCTATCCCTTCCCCCTCAGAAACACAGAGCTGTGAAATAGCTGGTGAGAAAACAAAAAGGTTTTAGACACCTTTCACTCTCAGAAGAAAGGAGTTTGTGACTCTTTTATTACAAATTTGCCCACTCTATTTGTTTAAGTCCTCTTTCCCTGATCTTCACCACTGACTTCCATTACCTTTGCCCACCTGGTTGTCTGTGCTCTCTGAGCACTCTGACCAAACGCTCTCAGAGCATGAAAACATTTCGTTCTATTCGGTTATATTAGGGCAGTTGGGGAGGGGGGATGGTTCCCTTAAGTTTTCTTCCTTCATTTTTTGTGTGAGACTGATCTATCTGCAGGTTGTCCTGAATCTGTTGGCATCTCCTTCTCATCCATAGATGCTCCAGTTATACATCCATAAGGATAATAACATTTCCAGATCTTTTGGAGAGATATATGTGAGTGTACACACACACACACACACACACACACACACACACACACACACACACACTCATCCATATTTTTATATGGCTAGCCTAAGGTTACTTCAGTTTCATGGTGGAGGCAAGATTCAAACTGGGAAAAACTAAATTTGCAGCTTAGTTTCCTAGCCACTACAGTACTGAAGCTCTCTAATATAATATTGGGTAGCATATCAATATTTTTGTTGGTATACAATATCCTTGCATGGATAAAGAGAATTCAAAGGAACTGGGTGAACTTTCATTCCTACCTATGACTAGAACTGAAATAAATTTGCACCAAATATTTCCTCTCAACATTCACCAAGATTGCACTGGTGAATATCCTCTGGTTGGATAAATACTTGCCAAATTCAGTTATTGAGGCTCTCCACATGAGCAGTGTGGAGAGCCTGCAAGGGTTCTGTGAGGAGAGTGGGCTTGGCCCACTCTCCCCACAGATGATCAGGTGGCTAGCCCTGGGCAGCTGGATTGGCCACCCTCACGATTACCAGATCTGTTACGGAGCCGGTAGGAGTGGCGAGGATAGGGGCTGCCTGGTCCCTGGAAATCCCAGCATGCCCTATGAGCGTGCATGGGACATTCTGGGGAGACCCCCCATGCCAGGTGGCTTGTTGCTGCCTCCTAGTCGGGGTGTTTCCTTGTGAATCACCGTGGTGTGGAGCCGCACTGTGGTGACTCATGGTTGGAAAAATGGGGTTAGCGGAGCGCACACTCCGCTAACCTTGTTTAAGAGAAGGGGCACTTAGGGAGGTTTGCTGCCAGGAGCTGCGCAGCTCCCTTTGCAGCACATAGCCAGGAAAAACCAGGCTAGGCTCCTTTAGCTCGGTTTCTCCTGGTCGTGGGAATAGCCTTATCGAATCTGAACATCAGAATCTGAATTTCAGAGAACGTAATTATGCAAACTTTCATTTTGACTGTAACTACTACTGTTCAATACTTGGGGGTCAATTCTCAGATGTAACTGTGTGTCCTCGGCTTGTTTTTTGTTTCTGTGAATACTTGTTCAGGAGAGTCAGAAGTACCAAACTGTGGTAGAATTTTCTGTCTTCTTGCCCATGTATTCTGCCAAATGGAGAAGATATGAAGCTGAACAAAAGTATTTTGCATTATTAAAGTCTCCTTTTCAGAGAATATAAGGATGATTGGATGTTTAGTGAATCGAAACATAAAGAAATACATTATAGTAGAGATTTTAAAAAATCACCTGTGTGGGCTCTTTTTCAAGGGCTTTGTCCTCCAATAATCATTTAAATATGAAGTATAATGAAATGGGGCACTTCTAATTGATATGGAATTTAATAGGAATTTCATGCTAGGATTTAATTGAAGGTTCATCCATAGTGGACAATGCAATTTGATGGGCATAAAATAGAATTAGAAGAAATTGCACTTGGAGCTGAGAATTAAAAATCTATGTTCTGTAATGGAAAACTAAATTAACTAATATTCACTTTTTCTTGATGGCAGAAACCTCTACCCCTTTTCTGTATTCCATTACATCACTAATTTGAACTTTCTGATTTGTTTTAAATTGAATACATTTAATTGGCACAAACCCCCACACTTTTTGTCAGAAATGATTCATCTAGCAAGAGCAGAAGCTGGAAAAGCAAAAGAGGGCAAAGGAAGAAAAGACAAGTAAATTTCATATGTAAGTGGCAAATGTCATTTTTAATGATCTAAATATGTCCCAATACATAGAGGCTGAATCCTAAGTAAGTACTGGTGCATCAAGGGAATTGGAATAGCAGCACTTCTAGAATAAATGTATTGGAGCACCAGTGAAGGGGAGATTTTTGATAGCCTCCTCTTCCCCAAGAAGACTTCTGTGTCACCCAAAACTATGTCCTTGAGGTCTGAATATCCTACAGTGACATATTTCTGGGTGGCACAGGGGACTTCTTGAGGAAAGGGAGGATGTCAGAAATGGTTGCTTCACCTATGTGCCAGTTCTTTTAATCTGGAAGCACTGTTATTTTGATCCTCTTGCTGCACTGGTGCTTCCTTAATCAGGATGCCAGCCAGTATCTTTTAGCATATGACACACAACAAGTGTGTAATTGGTACTTTACATAGAGGTCTCTAGTCAGAATCTGATCAAATGGATAGGACTAAGAGACTAAACTATGGTGGAATTTTCTGTCACTTTGTCCAGTTCTACCCTTTGGCCAAACTAGGACAGGGTCACAATTCATGCCCATGCATCTAACTTAGGAGGTTCTGCCACTCCAAATTCCTGACCTCTGACTTTTGAACAAGCAGAGGGCGGTATGCAAAAGGAGGGTGTGTGGCACAGTTGCAGCCATGCTTGCCACCCGGTCAAGATAAATGGGACAGAGGGGAGGGAAAAAAATCAGGCATGAGAGAGTGGAGGTGCAGGGGTGAGGGTGATCAGAGAATGAGAGGGCACAGAGTGAAAAGGCAAAGGAGATTTGCAAAGGAGGATGAATTTAGCACATGACATGCTTTGTATGCCATGCAGAAGAAAGAAAAGGGGAACTTGGACTAGGTGGGCCAAATCAAAGATGGGAGAGGCTTGGCACGCCACCTCAAGCAAAATCAAGGCTTGTACGGGACTTGCATCTATACAGTAGTTGGTGATACTGTACCAGGAAGTTCTTCACACTGGGCGTTTAAAGCCCTTTAACTCACATCTCCTCTGGAATTGAGGGGGTGCATTCATTCACATATCAGCCAGATTTACCCTGCAAGTTATCAGGGAGCAGTTCACACACAATTTGGGTTTTTCATGGCACCATAAAGTGTAGCCAATTTATATCTGGGGTAAAAAAAAATCTACTCTTTGTGTTGGTTTTTTGAGAAAACTTAATTCACAGTAAAGCCTCCCCGTAAAAGTTGCAGCAGGTACAAAATAAAGATGTAGATGGAACCGGAAGAGGCCAGTTCGAAGGTGTGGGAGAACTTTAAGGGTGGGGGAGGGTGCACTTTCCTCCATCAGCACTCTCTGTAAAACTGGTCTGGCAGGGCAGCAGTGTACCTCCCTGCCTCCCTGTCCTCTTCTCAGACTGGAAGTGACCAGAAGTAACCCACACTCGCTCACCAACTCCAGCACAGTGCCTCCAGTGACTGTTGCTGGTGTCTATCTTATGTTTCTTTTTAGACTGTAAGCCCTTTGGGGACAGGGATCCATCTTATTTATTTATTATTTCTCTGGCCTGAGCCATTTTTGGAAGGGCGGTATAGAAACCGAATGAATGAATGAATGCACACATTGGGCTAGTGTGTGTGCCCATCACTATACATAGACAGCACTGGCCAAACTCCTGCCTTTTCTCAAAATTGCCATCTTTCATATAAAGGAGGCACATTCTCATGATCAGGAGGTGTTAATCATGCTGCCGAAAGATAGGAGGTGGAGGTGCGTGTTCTTCCATGAAAGCCGCTAAGTGATTGTGTGCTGGTTCCAATGTTGGCTGAGTGGTGCACCTCACCAACATTCAACCATGTTGTTCAACATTCAACTAAGATCCAGTCTACGATGCTGATGATAGTTGGTGGCACCCAGCCAACACTGGAGCCAGCACCTGATCACTTTAACTGGCTTTCATGGGGACACTTCTGCTGCATCCCAGCTTTTGGCAGCATAACATTGCCTGATTATGGGAATCAGCCCAGAGAGTGCATGCCTGTGCACAGTTAGTTAGAAGTACATCAGTGGACTTTACTCTCATTTATACATGTATGGGATTGCAACCACACATCTTCTCCCTCCCCTCAGCTAGATGGGTATCACCTGCTCCTAGCTAATGGCTATTTCCTTCCAAACGCTCAAGAGAGATCTCTAACTTTCAGGAGTATCCAGCCATTAGCTCCTCTTAAGAATCATCCTGGGCTATTAGCCAAACAAAGAAATAGTCAGACAAATGGTTGCAAAAATATTTTAAAGGGAAACATGGCACACATCATCCTTCATTCTTACCTGATGAGCAGCTTGTATATTTTTACGAAAGTGTCCATGGGCATTGATGTGAAGTTACAAAATGTGAAATTACAAAATGTAGAATTGCATGCAGTGGCCAGAAACCCAGGCCAGAGCTCTGCTATAGTACAATTCTGAGAGCTAGAGACTAGAGGCCCCTTACAAAATAACAACCACATACTGACAATTAGTACATGGCCGAGGATGGGGAAGTTAAATGGCGAGGGAGGTATAACTGGGAAGCAGTCACAGGCATAAGAAGCTGTATTGAATCAGTCCATTGTCCATCTAGTCTAGTTCCAAGTACAGTAATCCCTCGACCTACGAACTACTCAACTTACGTTGTTTTCGAGTTACGAGCGACAAAAAAGACCGGAAGTAGTTGCCGGTTTAGATTCAGCTTACTCGACCTACGAATTTTTAGATGCAGCTTCCTCGAATTACGAATGTTTTCAGACTTCCATGGTGCGCTCCTCGACTTACAAAAATTTCGACCTCCGAACATGCGTTCGGAATGGATTATTTACGTAAGTCGAGGGACCACTGTACTTTCGTATCAGCTTTCTAACATCTCAGGCAAAGATCTTTCTCACAATGATCCACTTGGACCCTCCAACTTGGACCCTTTAACAAAAGATGCCAAGGAATGAACTGGTTTTGTATGGGAGCTATTTGTCACACCTGGAATCCTAAAATGTAGAGTGGGTTGAGAGAAAGAGATTGTAATTAGGCTTCTAAATATCTACAAAAACCTATTGTAGGTAGGCAATTTTCCCTCATATGATTTATATAAATTACATTTCTATCTTTTATAGCCTCACTGCTCCTGTTTATTGGATGCATTCTGTCTTTCAGATGACAGCTAGTTGGTGAACTGTATGAGCAAACACACAGTTCTAGGTTGCTTCAATAAAAAGAAATAAGAGAGAGTCATCAGATGAGTTTTTATTCAAGCATCATTGCATGTATTGTTTTATTTGAATTGTTGGTGCTAAAATGCATGCAATGCAGAAAACTTTGCAAAATATGTCAAACATGTGATCTGAAAGAGTATATCACCAAATTAGACTAGATGCAAGCTCAGGCACTAAAAAATACAAGCAGTTCTTGAGAAGAGCTCCCACAAGTAAATTGTTAACATAAGCCCTATCCAGACATTAGGCTTGTTCAGGACCATTTTGAGATGGGTAGGAGCCCAGGCGACATGTTACCTGTATGCAACATATGAGCATCATCAAAGCATGTCTCTACAAACCCAGAAAACATAAAAGCATGGCTGCCAAGGGCTCCATTGCTGAACTTGGTGGCTGCCCTCCATGAAAGGTCCTCCAAGGGCATGTATGCCTTCCCAACTTACTTTGTGCTGCCAGCAGAATGGAAAAGCTTCATGATGCCAGCATGGTCCTCCAACTGGCCATGAAGGAGCAGCAGGTGGACTCAGCCTTGCGAAAGCGGCTCCAGCCTCAGGAGCATAGAATGTGCTTTTCAGGCTAGCACCTCCATCAGTGGTGGTCGCTGTATGCACTATGGTTTGGTTCTCACATCCAGAGAATAAGGTTAGATGGGCTCTCTCCTCTTCTTCACCCTTAGTACAAAGCTAACCCTGCTTGGAGCAGCCTGGGCTAGAAGAAAATGTGTGAGTTCTGATAATCATGCAACTCTGGGTAGCCCACCTCCTATCCAGATTTTAATGGTCTTGTGGACCAGCCTATTATGTTGTATTTGCATGCAAATGTCTGTACAGAGGTACATATTTTGATGTAAATGACTGTACCTGAATTCATTTTAAACTCTTCACATGAGCAACCCTACCCAGGCTTGCACAGCCCTACTTGGTTAGGGCTGCTTGTGTGAAGCATCAGGATTGAGGCTGATCCTGGTGCTTTTTTGCCAAGTAGCCTGGGGTAATCCCCTGGGCTTTTACTGAGATAAGTGTGAACCCTCTCAGCTCAGTCCTCGGTCGTGTGTCTGCTTGAGGTGCAGGCAACCCAAGCAGACACAGAGCTGGGTGCCTAGAGTGCCCATCGCATGGGGAAATCCCCCAATGCACTGTCATCCTTGCACAGTGCATTGAGGGATATCTCGAGGGTAGGCTACATTCCCCCAGTTTCCAGATGACCGCATGGCTCCAGGCAGCATGGCTCATATGGGCACACAAGCCATGTGGCCCTAAGAAGACCGCAGCAGATAATCTGGGGTGGGGGGTGGGAGGCAAGAGTGCTCCTGCCTTAATTAACCCAGCCTTTAGCCAAGGTTAATTAATTAATTTATTTAACATATTTCTGTACTGCCCAAAACTTGCATCTCCAGGCGATTTACAATTAACCTGACTTCCGGGAATTGTGTGATTCCTCGGGCTGCGTGCAGCCTGAGGAATCACAGAGATGGGCAGACAGAGCGCCTGTCTGAGGAAAATCCCCAATGCAACACGTGTGCCGTGCATTGCACTGAGGGATACCTAGTGGCCAGAACAACAAGTTCTGGCCCCAGACCCCTCTGCCCTGCTCCATGCTTCACAGAGCTGCACAGAGCAGGGCTGTCCATGTGAGCTTGCAGGGCGGCTTTGGCACGCCTCCTGCTTGGCTGTCTGGGGGGAAGGTAAGTGGAAAGCAGCCTTCCCCCTGCGCCCTCCCCACCTGCCCAGTGCGATCATGAGAATTGCCCCATTATGTAAACAGGGCTATAAATTGCTATGATCCAAATTAAGGCTGCATTCTTAATTGGAATGATTTCCCAGACATTGAGGCGATTCTCACAATCACTGGAGGTGGTCTGGGAAAGCGTGTGGGGAAGGCTGCCCTTAACCTACCTTTGCCCCAGATGACCAGATAACTGGTTATCTATCCTGGTTAACTGCTGTATAACCACAGTGGTTTGACTAGGACTGCCTGGGAAATCTGCATTCTCGCAAGTATGGCAATCTTGGTTAACTCTAAGTAGGGTTTCTGTGCTTGTGAGTACACAACCACAGAATGACTAATTTTTAATTTTAGTCTAATTCCACCTTCAGCACCACAGTTAACCTCTATGCTTTCTTAATATTTCAGCACATGGGAATACTATCTTTTGTGCTCTGTTGTTTCAGAGGAGTTCTTTAAACTGCACTCAGAGTTCCATAAATAACTCACTGGGAAAATATCTGTGGCTAAATATATTGGTTTATTAATTTGGATGGGAAAATTAGGCTAGAGTTTAACACTATTTAGGTATTAATTGTTTGCATTATCTATTGACTGTATGATATAAAAGAGAAATACTGCATGTCCAAGTGGCTCTGCTGCTATTCTTGCATGACTATCATTATTCGAAATTGGCCATTTACAAGTAGTGTTGAGCAATCGTGATGCATCTGTAACTTCAAATGTGCTCTTCTAAGTATATGATTGGGAATTATGCCTAGAAAAATTATTGGCCCAGAAAATTGGAGGGCACAGTTATAATTTACAGTGAATGATGATTTGTGGAAATAAACAACAGAAAGTATGAGTATGCATGAACACTACAGAATGTACATAATTAGCAAGAGATGACATTATGTATAATTACCACTGTACTCCAGATATCACCAACACATTAGGATGTCTCAATTAAAACAATTGCCTAAGTTTCATTTATTTTTAAAGAGAGAATGGTAGGACTGTTTTGCAAGCTTGCATTTTGAGGTTGCTTATAAAAGCTGTGTCCAATGAATGTTCAGAGCCATTAAATATATTAACCATTCAAAAGATACTGATAGCAATCAAACTATTCAAGGATATATCCAGACATAGTGCTTGCTATTGAGGCCTACTCACTATATATGGTTCAGACATTCAGTCTTTTCTTAAGGTAGTGTTCTTCACTGTAGGGCCCGGGGACCAGTGACGGCTCCCATCAACACTAAGTGCAGTTCCTTAATTGATTATTGGGCGTGGTGTGATGCTTCAGCCAAAGCTGGATACTCTTCACAGTCCCACTGGCACCATGTGGAGATGATCATTCTCACTGTGCAGTGCTGCACTTTGCTCAACACCAATGTGCTCCTTTAAGGGAGACTAAGCCCCCTTGAGTCCCTGCACCATCTTGGAAGTGTGCATGGAGTGCTGGGAGGTATAACCCTTCCCAGTGTTTTCCTCCAAGAGCTCTTAAGAGATGGCTCTCTCTCTCTTAGGTGTTTTTGCAAAGTGGCCCCCACTTGAAAATAGTGAAGATCACTATGTTAAAGATTGAACTTAGTAGAAACCCATTCTTCCTACTGCAGCTGAAACTGGCTTTGCACAGCTCTGATGGGGACAAGCTCTCTGTAGTATCATGATTTTGCTTCTCTCTCTTTCCAGAAAAGGGAAAAGCTCACTGCTACTAACCAGTTCTCATTTAGCTGTTTCTTCTTGAGACCTGTCAGGAAATCAACTGACAGTTTATGTCCAAATTCACATCTGATTAACTGTCCCTGCTCCATGCCCAGTAGTATTAGTGACTGAATGTACTATATTGTGTTAGGCTGAAGCCACAGGGACAACAAGATGCTGCAATGATTCCGCTCTGCCTGGCTTGCAGTCCATAATAAATCTTTGTTCAGCTACTTTCACCTCCTATCTCAAAAACACACCCAAATATTCCTAAACTGAAGAGAAAACATTACCTTGTTTCAATGACTGTGAATATATATTATATGAACTTTGATGCCCATTTTGCATCCAAGGGGCTTCTATAAATGCCTTAGGGCAAAACTGATGTGATCTGATAGCCCATGGATTTTTAAGGCTCTAAATATAGCCATTATTGAGCCCTGATTCCATTTAGGACCATGGCAGTGGGCAGGAAGGGGTTTCCCATTTTTCCAGTTGAGATCATCTTCCAAAACTGCTGCTTATCTCATGGAGCAAAACACAGAGGAACCCTACAGATTAGTCTATGAACATACAAAACTGCCTCCTACTCAGTCAGACAACTACTCCATCGATTAAGACTGGGGTTCCCCAGTCTCCTAATCATGGAAATGGGCTCAATCACAGATTAACACTATGCTAAACTTGAAGAACTAAACTCAGGTCAGGAAGAGTGACAGGTGGGGGTGGGACTTCTGGCCTGCCTTAAGCCCTGTAAGCATGTTCAGTGTCATTCTCTCTGAACAGCTGAACAGGGCTAAAGTCTCCTGCAGCTGGATTCAGCCTTAAAAAACAAAACCAGTAGTTCTGATCATATGTCTCCTGCTAGTTCATCTAGGTATGTGCTCTTAGTCACGCTATTAATAGGTCTTATTAATAGGCTCCAGCCCTTCCAACTGTATCTTCCCATGACTATATCCTGGACAACAGGAGAGAGAAAGGCATGTGATTGGCTTAATCTGAAAATTGAGTTGTAGTAATTCCCACCACCATATCCCTATCCTTTCAGAGATGGTAGACAAAATGCAAATGAATGCTGCTAACTCCATCTCAGAGAAAAGGAGCTAGTAGCTTTCACTGGAATAAACAACAAATATCTGTGTCCAGTGCAATTTTGAATGCAACTGTTTGTCTTTTCAAGAACAGCAGTATGCTTCTCTAGAATGTGTGATGCGTTTTACAGTTTGCCAATCTGTTCTCATTGTCAGAATCCACCCCCCCCCCCCCCCGCATCAAGTGTCACAGCATGTTGCAGAACTGGGCAAGGAACTTTTACAGCCCCAAATATACCAGTTTTTAAATGGAGTAAGACTGAAGAGGAGTGATAGAGGCCATTACCCTGGCCTGTTTATTATGATAGTGTTGTTTCTAAAATTAGTCTGGGACAAAACTTGTGTTAGGCTTAAATAAAAATACTCAAAGACATCCCTTCCACTGGAAACTTTTAAAAATTCTTGAGATGCTAAGAAAATGAGAATTTCATGTTTTATTAAACAAGGAAAATAATCTATCCTATACCTTCAGAAACCTCAGTGTAGTCTGCTCAGTTTCTGACATCTCATTAGATGTTGCATTGCACTTCTGCTAAATATACCCAGGTCTCAAATTGGCAATGTAATGAAGCTGAAAACTCTGAGCATTTCAATCTTTTATTTCTAGAGATCTGCAGTAATGGCAATCAAGCCATGTTTCATGCTTTTAGAGAGCTTAATATCTCAGACATTGATGTCTTCACACTACCAAAATCACTGACTGCTTTTACTTTAGAAAATAGATTTTAAAAATCATGTTGTTAATGATTCATGCTTGAAGATATGACTAGTGAGAGCTGCATGGCATTCAACAGACATAAATTATTGGGATGCAAACAAAGATACTTTGCAGCCATAAGATCATGTTTTGTTTAGGCTAACTAGTCCAATAAAGGAAGGGATTCAATAAAAAGTGCTTTTTTAGTCTTACGGCTAGTTCATCGGCATTTATGTTACTTGATTTCATCTTCATTTGATTATTAACTCTTCGTTATGATTTATGGTCATTATGATGACTGAATACTCAGCATCTAATAAATTGCAACTGAATGTATGAACTGACTCAACCGAAAAGTATTGTGGTATTGGCTGGTATGAAAGCATTGTCTTCTGTTGACTCTCTGATAAATCATTCTCAAATTTGATGAGAATTTGATGCTGTGGTCATGACGTGAAAAATACACATGTGTGTAGAGGCATTCTTGCACAAGAGGGTGATGAATTTCACTGGCTTCCCCTTGCTCCAGAAGTACCCTTTTATACAAGAAACATGACCCTGAGGGGCATGCTACCCTCTGGGACATGTTTCTGTGGCCAAAGAGCACTTCTGGAGCAAGGGAAGAAAACTGTGGACTTGCACAAGAGTGCCCATGCTTTGAAAGCAGGAAGGCTAGTACCATTATGTGTGCTTCTGTTAGAAACACACATGCACCATTAGTAAGGCTGTTCACATAAGCAACCAAACCCAGGCTCAGGCAGACCTGCCTGGGCTTGGCTGCCCATGTAAAGTGCTGGGATCAAGGCTGATCAGCCCAGGAATTTATCCCAGACTTTAGCCTGTCTTAAAGGGCATGAGCACACCCTTTACCTCAAGTTTGAGGTTGTGTATTTGCTTGGGCACTATGCAGCCTGAGCAGACAAAGAGCTGGGTGCCTAGAGTACCCAATTCACAGGGAAATCCCTAAATGCACCGTGCTGCTCATGGAACTGCACTGTGCTGCTTGTGTAGTGCAGTCCTTGGAGGCCAGGACCCATTTTTCAGCCCTCCAGAGATCCATGCTGCCAGGAACAGCATGGATTGTGTGGGCATCTGTGCCTCCCACACTTGGATGGTGATTGTCTAGGGGGAAAGTAAGCTCAATCTTGCCCCTCCATGCCCTCCTCACCCACTGAATATGTCTTGAGAATGACTTTAGTATCTTTAAAATAATGAAAGCTTGAGGGGCTTTGATCAGAGATTTTGGTTATGACCAAGATAACTGCCCAAGTAGTTCTCGTGCCCAGTCAGACTTTTAATGGGTGTTTTCTCAACAGTAGTCCAATGTCTTCCCATTCCAAAGCCATCTCCATTTCAAACCTAGCCGAATTTCAGAATCAGATTGCAAAGCATCACAATGGGAGTGCTGGAAGTGGCTTTACGGGTCTAAAAGGTGAAATACCCACACAACTCATGTAAAAGTGCAGCATACCATGAAAGAGCCAAATATTTTCTGCTCACCTTAACTCAAGATCAGGTCTGGACTTGCTGGAAGGATAGAATTGCACACAAACAGGGAGTTGAAGTAGCATAGATTTCCAGCAACTCTTGTATGTTTTCTTTTCACCTGGGACATATAAAAGAACTATAATTCATAACATTTTTTTCTATCTGTAATATCATGCTGTTGAATCCCACATTATCATGCAACTGTTAAAGGCACTCTGCCAGGAAAAAAGGGTATTATACCTTAGCATGCCCTTTTACATTTTATTTAGTTGCTCACTGCATCCTGCTGAGGCATCTTCCTTCGGCAGTGAACTTGGCCTTATAAAAGCAGATGGTGATTAATTCAGCACAGGGCTGCCTGCTCCAGATAATTACTGGTTATGTGTTCTGGAACATCCATGTTCTCAAGAAGGACTCAAACTGTCTGTCAGCCATTCTTTCAATGACTTTTAAATGTAGATGGTTTATGAAATAAAAAGTAACAAAGCATAAAAATGAAAATTCTATCTTTGGTGTGGTGTAAGCTTGACCTGAGTCTAACATATGTAGTTAGATATTACTTATGTTCAAAGCAGGGTCCCATCTGCATGCCCTCTTAGGTCAGCTAAGCTGCAAGACAAGATCAAAGGGTAATGCAAAATGCTCTGTTCTTTGGAGAGGAAATTGTCCTCCAGGGCTATTCAGGAGCATGTGGAAAAATGTAGGAGACAGTAACCATTCTGTGGAGAACAGAGATGAGTACATTTGCCATCAGATCATGCACAAGATAAAACATTACACTGTTTAAAAGTTCAAGAGACTTTGGCATAATAAGAAAATGAATTCTGTAAGAACTTTGAACTCAGAAACTGTTCCTAAACTGTGACACTTGAGACACATGGCAGGGAGGAGGAAACTGTGACCAAATAGCTGGTCAAAAAGGGCAAAGATGAAAAGGAAATATTCTTAGAAACAGAAGGATCCTTTTCTCACTATAAGCTTAAGTGAACTCATGGAGGTGACTTTACCAGAATGTCAAACTTAGCATGCTAACTGAAATCATTGAAACCAATGGCAAGGAAGCCATTGAATTTGGGGTCATATAGGCATTGCTTGTATAATCAACCATTTATTCAAAGCAGTTTCAGACATGTTAGGCATGCAGTTTGGTGTCCCTCACTTCCTGTTTTTGCACTTATTGGGTAACGTCCAAAATGGGAACTTGCACATCATTACACAAAATAACTCACTTTCCATTTACCATGCAAATCATTATAAGTTTCAATGAAATCTTCTGTCTGATTTTAGTTACTCTGGATAACCAATGTATGTGCAATATTTCCTTCAAAGATAATACTGATTTTTGTGTAGAGCAGGAAAGAAATCTTGTGTGGTATTATTACTATTATTCAAGAATATTCATATACTGCTTTTCAACAAGAAGTTCTCAAAGCAGTTTACATAGCAAAGTACAGATCCCTGTCCCCAAAAGGGCTTACAGAGAAATACAAAGTAGACACCAGAAACAACCACTAGACAATTGCTGCACTGGGGTTGGAAAGGGACAGTTGTTCTCTTCCTGATAAATATAAGAGCGGCATCACTTTAAAGGGTGCCTCTTTCTCCAGTTAGCAGGGATAATAGGGAAATTGCTTCCACTCTGTATAATTCCTCAGTATGCATCATGCTATGATATTAACAGTATTTTGCATACAAGCAAATACCATCAAAGGCATTTTTAAAAAAATGGTTCGCTTGCCATGTCTCCTGCTATGAGATGCATTAGGTGGATTACAAAATGGGGTGGGGGGTGGAAAATGAATGAGATTCTCTGGAAAGTAACATATCCCCAGGACTCCAGGGATGTGGCTCTAGCATGGAGGAACTAGAAACCCTGGAAATTCTGGGATCTAGTTCCTTTACACTGCAACAAGCTTTTTGTAGTGTGGGGGAAAAAGGGTACTACACGCCTCGGGAAGTATCAGGAAACAGCCTTCTGAAACACAGCAGGAGGTCAGCTGGTAAACGAAACAAAGCTGTAAGGCTCTGGCCACATTCACACGTAACAGCAAGCATGGTCATCTATATCCATATCTTTATGAGAGAGAGGGTGGGCAAGGGGAACTCAACCCAAGGTTAATTTTTGCAACTGTGAACACAGATGTTCATCCAACCATAGCCCGGAAACCTCTGGTTTGAGGGTAAGGGAGCCCCTCCCTCTACCTGGTCTGCCAAGACCACATCCCAGCAAGCTCCATAGTGCTCACATCGCCAGACAATGGGCAAGTCATCAGAAAGTCTGCAGGACGGCAGCTGCAATTGACCACAATCTTCAAGGGGGTGTGCCAAGCGTGACCAAGGCCTTTTTGAATTGACCGCTCGCCCTCAGTAGGGAAAGGGTATTTAAACCACTTTAAATGGCATTCAAGCCCTTCTCCTGACAGCTATTGCAACCCCCCACCATTAGAGCCCCAGACCAAAACAGTCTTGCATGTGCACAATTTCTGGCAACGGGGGGATGCTGAGGGGCACAATTTTTCTGTTACTCTGAGAAGGGATCATGATGACTTCCTAGGAGGGAATATGTATATGAGGGAGGACAAAGAATCCTGGGGTCTGGTCCACTGTGACCAAGGATGCTCTTGTGATGGCAGACCCTGGCAAACCAGTCCAGGAGCACCCAAGCACACTCCTGCCCCCCTGTCAGCTTGGTGCCTGGGGATTAGGATTAGATAAAAGGGCCAGTCCACTGGGGAGGACCAAGTGAGCTTTGGTCCTCCATAAGACTGCACTCTCATGAGTTAGGCCATCCAAATCAAGGCAACCCTGCTTGGGTGGGCCCCCTGTCTCTCTGGTAAATAATAGAACTTGCATGCCATGACCCCCTCAGCTCCTGGCAATCCTTTCATACTCCCAAGGAGTAGTGGCCACTCCATGTGTCCAGGCAATACTGGGTGGGCAAACTAGAGAAACACCAGGACTGGGGATAGATCGTAACTCATTCAAATTTCCCAGTTTTGGACTGGCGTTGCAGAGTATGCAGATCGGTTGCCTCAGGGAATCACAGGAGAGGGGAGCCCCAATTATCAGTGATCCCAGGAAAGTAGGGCCGGCCAAATGGATGAAACCTAACATGGATGTGTGCCAAAGGATGACCAGAATGGCAGAGGGCCTGCTTGAACTGCTTATTCACAGCAGTCGCCAAGACAGGGAAAAGGGTTGCTGAGGTATCTGTCCCCACAGCTTGCTTGCGTGGAGCAACCAGGCTGGGTGGCATCTCTCTTACAGCCCACATGTGGGTCTTCCTTTTCTGGGTTTTTTGGCTCCCCCATAGACATGCCATGAAAAGCACTAGAAGGCGGGGATATCACAATACAGTAATAAAATGTCCCAAAATAACATGTATATCCCACTTTCTTCTATTGTAGAATTGAAGGCAGTATATCCAGGATTCCCCAAAAGTCTCCCATTTAAGCACAGACCAGATCCAGTCCTGCTTAGTTTCAATATGGCTGCTGTATTGTGTGAATCCAGAACAAATCCCAGGGCCTTCTGAGTTTTGACTAAAGAAGTATGACAGTAGTGCCACCAAAGGCAGTAGTTTTACATTTAAGGAACATCATATCAAAATGAACCGGTTGCATTGAATCCTTGTCAGCAACTGGTTTCATAGAGATACAGCGTAATGGACCACCCTCCCACTTTCAAGATGGAAGCAAGTCCCATTGCCACTAGGGATGTGCACAAATAGATTTTTTTTAAATTCGATTTGTAGCCGAATCGAATCACCCCTGATTTGTTTTGTGTCCAAAACTGGCCAGCTAGCACATGGGAGATTTGTTTTGTCCACAAGTCTCCCAAAACAGGTAGATTTGGGTACAAATCATTTTATCTCCAAATCAATTCTCAGAGACAGCAGGCGCAGGCAGTGATTCTCTCAGAAGCAGGAAGTGGGTAGGAAAAAAATCTCTTCTCTTTTCTTCAGTCAGGAAGGCAGGAACAAACTTGTGAGAATTCACTCCAGACAGCAGGCAGGCAAGGCAAAGCAAAGCTCCTCTGGCTCTCTCTCTCTCTTCTCCCATGAGGCAGAAAGGCAGAATGGTGGTTGGCTGCTTCCTTAAGTACATTTGAAAATCCTTCCTTTGAACTCTCACAATCTGGAAACATGGGAACACCAGCCAATCATGCACACTGTAAGTCACCAATCTGAAGCTTGGGATAGCAGGATTATTTTATTTTATTTTTTAAAATTCTGACACAAAATGGAGACTGCAAGAGAGATTGCCACAAAATTGAGGTCTGAATCTACACATTTTTCAGGTCTGAAATCTGGACGATTTGTTTTGGACCCGAATCTGGCCAGCTAGCACATGGGCGATTTGTTTTGTCCACACATCACTCAAAACAGGTAGATTTGGGTATAAATTGTTTTGTACCTGAATCAGTTTGCACATCACTAATTGCCACAGCCACCACTTCCTCTATATTAATCTTTTGTCAGGCAACTGGGAGTTTGGATGGTCCTCTAGACAAGGCCACAGTTGACTCTGGGGTTTCTAATTTCTTATCCTTTATATGGGATCATGTGAAGTCAGCATAATGACATAGTAAAGGTATATGTTTAGTTAGTTAGTTTAGAATGTCTATATTACTTTTCCAGCAAACAGTTCACTTAGTGGTTTACATCGCAGGGAAATGGGGGGGGAAATGGTTCCCCATCTCAAAGGGGTTCACTGTCTTTTTTTTTTTTTAGCCCAGTGGTTCTAAGTAGAACTAATGTTTCCTACTTGCCACTTTTTTTTAATGTGATGACTCTTACCTAAGACATCGTCCATTTGCTTTGAATTTAAGTAAGTTGCAAGGGGGTGCTAGCTATAATTTGAGTGGGTTTGAGTGGCTGCCATCTTGAACCAATATAGCAAATTGGGGTGGGGGGGAATACTCTAGATGGGGTCTCCTAGGAGAGAGGAGAGCTGGTCTTGTGGTAGCAAGCATGGCATGCCCCCTTCGCTAAGCAGGGTCTGCCCTCGTTGCATATGAATGAGAGACTTGATGTGTGAGCACTGTAAGATATTCCCCTTAGGGGATGGAGTCACTCAGGGAAGTGCAGAAGGTTCCAAGTTCCCTCCCTGGCATCTCAAAGATAGGGCTGAGAGAGATTCCTGCCTGCAACCTTGGAGAAGCTGCTGCCAGGCTGTGTAGACAACACTGAGCTCGGTGGACCTATGGTCTGACTCAGTATATGGCAGCTTCCTATGTTCCTATGTTCCTATGACTTCCTTCCACATGCTGTGAATTTGGTTCGCTTCCTGCTATCAACAATGAAGTTACAAAGGGGTGTTGCCTATACTTTGAGTAATTGAAAGATGGCAGATGGGGGGGCACCAATGGGCTCCCCTAAACACACTCCCATGTGCTATGGATTTGGTTTGTATTGGGATGTAAATGTGACAATTTATGGGTGGGGGTTACACACACAGACATACATGCATGGACTCAGAAATGGTGATCTCCTAAACCTTCCCTTCAGAAAGTGGACTAAAATGATAGATGGGAAATACCAGCAACAGCCACTGAAAAAGACACTGTGCTGGAATGAATAGGGTCAGCTGCTTTCTCCTTGTTCAGGATAAGGGAACCACTTGAAAGGTGGCCACGCAAAGGGGTGTGGTGCAGAAACTCACTCCTTGCTGGGGATCGCAGTGGCAGGGAGGACTTTGCCTTGATTGCTGCAGAGAACGAAGGCAAAACCATCTCTGCTGCTACTATCCTGGGCAGGGAATGTGTTATAGGGGTGCCATGCAAGGTGCTTTCAGAGCTTGGCCACAATTGCAGCGGTGGGGAGGGCTTTGCCTTCGTTCCCAGAAAGGAACAAAGGCAAAGCCCTCCCTGCCACTACGATCATGGCCAAGCTCTGAAAGCACCCTGCATGGCACCCCTATAACACATTCCCTGCCCGGGATCCCTCCCCATGTGACATAAGGGGGTTGTGTCCCTACCTGTGTGACACATGCTCTGGAAGCACCCGGTACGGTGCCCAGAAACTCACTCCCCATTGAGTATTGCAGAAGAGGGGAGGGCTTTGCCTCCCCATCACTGTGATCCCTGGCAGGGAGTGAGTTCCTGGGTGTGCCTTGGGTGACTTTGGAGCTTGGGGGTGGGGCTGGATGACTGTAGGTGCCAGTACTGCGTACTGGCACATACCCTCACCAAGGGAAAGCCCTGGTCATATGCATCTGCCAGTGCCTTATCCGATATTCTGAATGTCAACTGAATATTTACTTTTTATTTTACATTTCAAGCACATATACTGGAAATTACAGTGGGTTCATTTCCATCAAATAAAAGTTACTTTTTGATTTAAATGTCACATAGTGCATTACAGTTTAAAGTAAAGGAAGTAAAAGAAATCAAGAAGGACATTTGATATGCTATGTGGACTTGAGCATAAGAGGATTATACCCCATTTGATATTAGTACATAAATTACACGCAGGAGGAGACCTCAGAAGTAAGGTGGCTTTTTTTGGTGGTGGTTATTAAATGCTGGCTCTTTCTAATCTAAAGCAATGTGATGTGATTGCACTTTTGGTAATGCAAATACAGAAGACTGTGATTATTTAAACAGTTCCAGTGATCATGACATTATCAAAAGCAGCAAAGGGTTTGTGACATACTAAAATTCATTGACATGCCAGTTTACATTTTTATATTCTTTGCAAGCTTCACAGATTATTCTTGTCTGAGGAGAGTGCCTGACCACAGCTCCTACTCCATTGCAGATCTCATCTTAACAATCTCCATACCTCTGAAAGCATCCATTCCTCAATCTGTTGTATGACGTTCAGCTGTTTCCCCACAGTATTTAGTCAGGGCTGGCCTCAGAAGTAGGTGAGCTGAGCTGTTCCTCCGGGTACCTGTCTGAAGGGGGTGCCAGGTTGAGCTTATGGGGGAAGTTCACAGTTTATTGAGTGTACTGTTGGCAGTAAACTAGGGATAAAGAGGGGAGAAGACTGATGAAGGAAAAGCAGCTGCAGAAGTGTTGCATTCTATCCAGTATCTTTTATGCTTTGATGTTTAGAAGTTTTCCCCAGTGGAGATCTGGGCGGGGGGGCCCGCGGTGGAAGAAAAGGAGAAGGAGAAAATGGAGTTGTTTCTGAATAAACTCTCAGTTAAATCTATTATAAGAATACGTTGTATTTCTGAGGGAAGCAGCTATAAAACAAGAAGTCCCGTGAGTCTTCAGTGGGATCTTAAAACTAGAGTAGGAGAGCCCAGGCAGCAAAGCAGCAAATGACTGAGAAGTTGCTCTGGGTGCTTTTCATGGGCATTTCTGGGAAAACCTGGAAACAGTATGGCCTTTTACACTACTAGGTTTATGGAGGTGCCAAAGGCAGTCCTTGACCAGGGCACTATTTATTCTTGTGCCAGGCCTGTATTTATTTATTATCTATATGGGGGGAGCCCTGTAATGGAACATTTTCTAATCCACTTTTAAGATGGGAGGGAATCTGCCCCAGGTCCCATACTTAATATGTGCCCCATACTGACAGTAGCAGTCCAGAGAGGATTGCTGGTCTTGTGGTAGCAAGCATGTCATGTCCCCTTAGCTAAGCAGGGTCCACCCTGGTTGCATATGAATGGGAGACTTGATGTATGAGTACTGTAAGATATTCCCCTTAGGGGATGGAGCCGCTCTAGGAAGAGCAAAAGATTCCAAGTTCCCTCCCTGGATTCTCCAAGATAGGGACGAGAGAGGTTCCTGCCTGCACTCTGGAGAAGCCGCTGCCAGTCTGTGAAGACAATAGACCAATGGTCTGACCTAGTAAATGGCAGCTTCCTATGTTCCTATGGGACACCACACTTTTGGCAGGGTCGTTGCCACCCATCACCCTTCTTCCTCCTAAGCACTGTGCAGTTTTCTCTATCTTCCTTTTGGTGTGGCTCGTTGCCTGTCTCTCTAGAGCACCTGGGAAGAAGGGAGTGGGGAGAAGCAATAACTAGCTCGGCTGCTCTTCCTACTAGCACTGGCTCTTGCAAGTGCTAGTAACAGGATTTTGTGGACAAAACTTCTATGTAAGACCGAATGAGTTTCATCATCCTGCTGCCTCACCTCTTGGTGATAAAGTAGTCTTTGAATAGCTAATACTTAATTTTCCCACATTGAACTGTTTGCTTCTTTCAAAATTATTATTATTATTCATTATTATTTTACACAGTCAGACAGGTGCTATTGACTGGTTTGTTTTATCCAGACATCGAGTCCTTCCCAAGGACCTAGGATGGCTGAATTTTATTGTCAATTGTTATAGATATCATCGCAGAATATAGGCTGTTCCCAGTAAAGCTGCTTTTTGTAATTGGCTGATGGTGATATATGTGGCCCCTATGGTGTTGAGGTGCTCTTCAAGGCCTTTTGGAACTGCACCCAGGGCGCCAATTACCACTGGGATTATTTGGGTCTTTTTCTGCCACAGCCTTTCAATTTCCATTTGTAGATCTTTGTATTTGGTGATTTTTTTCTATTTCTTTTTCTTCTATTCTGCTATCCCCTGGTATTGCTATGTCGATTATTTTGACTTGGTTTTCTTTCTTCTTGACTACAGTTATATCTGGTGTATTGTGTGGCAGATGTTTGCCTGTTTGTAGTCAGAAGTCCCATCATATTTTTACATCTTCATTTTCTTCAACTTTTTCAATTTTATGGTCCCACCAATTTTTGGCTACAGGTAGGTTGTATTTTTTGCAGATGTTCCAGTGTATCATCCCTGCTACCTTGTCATGCCTTTGTTTGTAGTCAGTCTGTGTGATCTTTTTACAACAGCTGATTAGGTTGTCCACTGTTTCATCTGCTTCTTTACAAAGGCGGCACTTGCTGCTTGTTGTGGATTTTTCAACTTTTGCTCTTCTGAATAAATTTAGCAAGGGGGGATGTGGCACTGTAGACTCCTTCAAAAATTAATCCAAATCCGAATTAATTCGGATTTTAAAAAATGGGTCACATGGTCAAAAGAGTGTTTGGGAGTTATAGTGCCTGGTGAGTGGAAGCTACCACAAAAATTTCAAAGGAACTGAGCAAACTGCTGATTTTTGGTGAATTTTTGAATTTTGTGTGTCTTTCAGATTTTCTTCATAGGGTATGATGGAGTTTTCAGGAAAAGTATAGCTTCATGTGGGGGGGGAGGGGTGGCCCAGAGTGGAGTGTGGTTGGTGGTAGTGCCCAGTTGGTACAAGGAAGCTACCACAATTTTTACAGAGGAATTTGGCAAAGGGCTGATTTTTAAAGAATCAATGAAGTTACGCGTCTTTCAGATGTTCCTTGTAGGTTATAATGGAGGTTTCTGCAGTCCCATAACTACACTTGAGGGGCACTGGGGTGGCCCAGAGCAAGTTGCAGTGTAGTGCACATAGAGTGCCAACCACCCACATGGGTTGCCAGCCCATGAAGTACGGGGTTTTGTTGTTCTAGAGGTGTTCTGAGAGTAGATTCTCTGGTAGCATATGAGAGTGGATTCATGGTTTTTTATTAAAAATCTCATTTGCTACCAGAGAATCTAAACTCAACACCTCAGAAACAACAAAGCCCAGTACCCCAATGGGTTAGCAATCCAGGGGGTTGGTTGGCACCCTTTGTGTACTACACCACCACTCACTCAACATCACACCAGTGGCCCCCAAGTGCAGTTATGGGGCTCCTGAAACCACCATTATTCCCTATGAGGGAAAAGGTTAAAGACATTCAAACTTCCCCAAATCACAAAAAAATCAACCCTTTGATCAATTCCTTTGAAATCTGGGTGGTGGCAGGCACCCCTTGGGGCACTTCCAACCAACCCACTGTTCTGCCCCAGCAGACCCCTTTCTGCCCCATATCAGCCCCAAAGTCACTGCAAATTCAACAATTACTAAGAAAGTGGCCATTAGGCCAATTCCACGGTAGTCTGGGTTGTGTCAGGCACCCCTTGGGGCACTTCCACTGAACCCACTGTTCTGCCCCAGCAGACCCCTTTCTGCCCCAAATCTACCACAAAGACACACAAACTTCAACAACCCCTCACTCCCCCAAGCCCATGCTCCATTGCTGCAATCCCCAAGCCCACACTTCACTGCTGCAGCAAACTATGGCTAACAGCAGCATCAAGTGTGTCCTTCTCTCCCTCCTCTACCAAGCATGTAGTTCTCATCCACAGACCCTTTTTTAACACATCAACAACAATAGCAAAGCTTTACAAAGAACCGGTTTCCAAAGCAAGATCACACAGAGGCGTCAGAACAACGAACTATCCTAGGCAGGCACGCATTTGAATTGCTTTATATACTATATACACATACATGGTAACGAAATAGGGAGCAGTATGCTGGGCTCAGGCAGGTAGCAAGGCAAGCATGGCATCATGGAAACTTGAGTTTATACATGCAATGCAAAATTAGTTCTTTCTCTGTCTCTCTTGAATAAGGCATCCAGAAAGGCAGAAGCAAGTGAGTAACTTGTTAATGAATTGAAACAAACTTCCCCACTCCACCCTCAAAGCAATCAGCCCAGATGGAGTGGAATCAGGGCATTGTTTTTTTTAGAGCTGACAATCAGAATTTCTTAGCACATAATTGCATCACAATAGAATACATTCCAAGGAAATGAGCTTCCTCAGCTATGCTGTGCCTGCTTTTTGCATATTCTATCTTCTGCTAATCTCTTCTTGACAGACACTCATTGCCTTCCTAGTTGCTGCAGTCAGGAGACCAAAGATCCGAAGAACAAAACAAAACAAAACTTCGGCTCCAAAATAGGGTCATTTCAATTTGCATACAAAAAAAATTGTTTTTAATTTTTTCATTTTGATTTGTGTACAAAATGTCCAAAAATGCCATTTTTGGACACAAAATGTTTTGTTGCCGAATAGAAATGCACAAGCCTAGCCAGTATCTGTTGTTTTCCTTCTAACTCTTCTGAATGCATGCAAACCAGTTTGGCTGCCTCTATCTATATCTCTAGCAACATTATCTCACACTATCAAAGAATATACTCTAGTTATTTAAGTATGATGTAGTTAGGCATTAGAAAAACCATGAATACACATGTAAGTTTTATGGGTGGGGAGAGTGGATTATTTACTCCTGTTTACTGAGTAAAGCGATAAAGTGATCACTTTTTAAAGTGATGCTTCTCTTACATTCTCTTACAAAAGACCAACTGGCCATTTTCTTCCCAACATAATGTCTCTCACAGTGGCTTTTGCTGGTGTTTCCCTTATGTTTCTTTTTTTACTGTGAACCCTTATCGAACAGGGAAATCATCTTCTCCGTTCTTTTGCTATGTCACTGAGGATCTTTTTTGTTAAAGGTGGTATATCAATTAAAATCTATTATTTACCAGATTTTGCATACAAAATCCTGCCACTGAAATTAGCTGACTACTTTTTACACTATAATATGCTCAGTGAACATTTACATAACCTGTGTGTGTGAGTGTGTTTAAAAGAAATTCCAAATACTATATTTTTCAATGACCTACAGATACCATATTTTGCATATCACAGATACCATGTGACAGTATCCTGTCACTGAAATTAGCTGAATGCACAACCTTTTGCACCAGAATATGCTCATTGAAGATCCACATAATTTGCTGTGGATTAATAAAAACATGTAACAGTATCGGTGCCAAAGTTTTCAAAACCGCATCCATAAATGCCAGAATCAGAACATTGAACCAGAATTAAATGTTTTGTAAATGTTACTGCATGTTTATTGTATATATTTTCTTCTGCACTTTTCACTTAAGATCTACTTTACAATGTGCTAACCTTCACAACTGCCCTGTGAGATAGTCTTGGCAGAAAATTGTATAACTGGCAAATTACACTCCATAAGTCTGGGCCAACTCTCATGCATCTTTTTTCTCCAGTTGCCACCCTTCCAGCAGAATCCCAAGCCCTATTCACACAGCATGTTCAACTCAGCTCCCATGCCACTGTATATGCTTGTGTGAAGTGAGTCTCTGATGTTTGATAGAACAAGTGTACTCTAAAGCACCATGTCTTTATCTGCATTTGTGAAAATGTTATCTTGACAAGTTTTCAGAGCTGAAACAGCAAATTAACCTGATTTGGTCATTTCCCCACATCCTGACATACTTCCTATTCCAGGAGCATTTGTACAAAAGTGGGTGGAATTTGTCAGTAATTTTAGCCATTTCCATCGGGGGATAGTAGGCTTTCTGTTTTTTTTAATCAAGCATGTTCAGTTGTCTGTGCTAAGCATCCATGCTACAAGGTGAATGTCTTCCTCAGCTTTTTAAAAAGAAGAATATATTAAAAGTCCTGATCAATGTTTTTGTGTTTTTCCTTCTTTTCCATCTAAAATACAGACCACATTCAATATCTGTGACAGTAATAAGTATTTCATTATCTGGGAAGACAGGAGCTGTGTAGGACAAGTAAATATTAAAAGATCAGTATCAGGTTTCACAAGCACTTCCTCTTCCTTTTCGGTGCCTAAGACACTACCTTTTCAAATGAGCTATGAGAATGATTTAATAGCTCTGTCTTCCATGTAGGAAATGAATTCTTCATGCAATATTAAGGAGACATAACTGTTTTGTCATTTTCTACACCAATGATAGAACACTTTGATACATTCAATTTATGTATAACCGTACACACAATCCATATCCTCCTGTACACAGGTTCACTTTTAAAATGAAAGCATATACAGTCCTTCACACAAAAACATACATGTGTATATTCACATGTATGCACATACAACATAGTAGGCCTGATCACACAACCATTTGGGGGTAGGTTGGGGGGGGGGGTTAGAGAGCCCCTATCCCAGTAGCAGCAGGCAAACAGAACCTTGTTTGGATCAGCAAACCCAGGAAACACATGCTTAAGCCAGGCATTATTAAAATCAGGAGCTGGAAGCATGGGAATTCCTCCTGGCAGACCTTCCCAGCAGCATGCTTGGTGCTGCCAGTAGACTGGAAAGCCTCGTTACATCAGCAGCGGCACTCTGATTGGCCATAAAGGAGCAGGAGGCAGACCCAGCCATGCTAAAGCCTTTCCAGATACAGGATCATAGTATGTGCTTTGCAGAGTAGCACATTCATAGTCGGCAGCCCCTGTAGCCACAGCTTCCTGTTGTTTCCAGGCCTGTTGGTTCTTGGTGGTTGCAAAGAAAATGTAAGTGTATCCACATGACCAGAAAAAGCAAGGTAGAAGAGCTCGTCACTCCTTCTACCTTGGTTAAGAGCAGGGTACAAAAGCTGGGCTACCCTGCTCTGCACAGTCTGGATTGGAGGGATTACTATGAGTTCACATAATCATGCAAACCAGGGTAGTATGCCTCCAATCCTGATGTTGGTGATTGTGTGAAAAGGCCTAATGTGTGACTAGCCCTCTTGGGAGAGTTATTGTGGCAGCAGACAGACAATGACCCCCTTAGGAATGATGAACTGATCCACAGCCATTAGGGAATTTCCCATGTGAATACATCTGCTGAAGACTTCTCAAGATGCCTGAAAAGCATTTTTGTCTGGAAATCCCATGATAGCGCAACATGCCTCAGAGAGCATGTATTTTAGTCTTCCCTATTTAAGACTGGAAAATTATCTATTATGAGTCCACTGGCCTTAGTGGGACCAAGCAGCTGGAAGAGGGAAGCTAAGGGGGATGCCGCATACTTCTTAGATGAGCAAGAAGGTTCTGTAGGAGGAGGAACAGAGTGATGTTTTATGGCTCTATAGATAGGATGAAACCCCCCTAAGAACTTTTTCTTGACTTCTTCAGTGGACTGGGATAATGCACAGTTGAGCCAGCCTTGCCACTCTGTCCAGAAATTCCTCATCCAGAGGTCTAACTATAATAGGGCAAGGGGAGAGTTGTCTGGGGGCCCACTGCCTTGCCCCCCCCCACGAGGCAAGTCACATGACTGACTCCTCCAGCCGTGCACCCACCTGGGCTTCCTTCAGTTGTATTCATCCTCCGAAATTGATGTGAGCGTTAAGCTACCAGAACAGAATGCCTTTCTCTAGTACCATTAAATGACCTGCATCGTCCACAATTTACAAAACCTTTTAAAAAATAATTTAGGATGATGTTCTATTGTGGCACATAGGTGTTATATCTATATCTATATCTATATCTATATCTATATCTATATCTATATCTATATCTATATCTATATCTATCTATCTAATTTTTACTATGCTGTTTGTTACCACTATTCGAACACATTTAAGATTTCTTACTTCATGAGCTGAGCTTCAGTGAGGGGGTGCGTTTTAAAATCTTGTCTCTGGGCCCACTCCGATCTTGCTAAGCCTCTGTCCACATCCAATAGAGCAGAGAAGCCCAATTAATTTTGCCCAAATGAAACACTGAGGTGAATTTTGGAGATCTTTGTGTGGGTAAAATAAGACAATAATTTTGAGGAAGGCAAAGACAGGAGGCTTGTACCTCCCTAAATTGAAACAGAGATTTTCTGAAGTACTGTTTTGAAAAATTTTGAGCTTTCTCCTCAGGTAATACATTCTAAAGTACAAAATACTTCAATAAGATTACCAATATTTCTCTGAGGGTTTCCACTCATGCCTTCTATAGAGCTGCCCTGCAAGGATCTATAAATCCACAACAGTGTTATTCACAGTTCTACAGATGTATAACAATTGTTTGAGGATTTTGTAGCTAAAGTACCTACTTATATATATATAGCAAATGTTATGTGCTTTAGTATCAGAGGTCAAAATGTATTTTAGTGCACGAATGTATATGTGCATACTCGCTTGTTTGGGCAGAGTTTTGCAAGCTATGCAGAACTCGCCATCAGAGACCATAAGAGGGACAAACAGTTTGCTGTAGGGTAGTTTATTTCAATTGCTGATTGCATTTGGCTTCCTTTCTCTATAGATATAAATCATCAGAAGATAAGCTTGCAAATCGAGCACTCAAGCTGTGAGGCAACATGCCTAGACTAAAATGAAAAGATGCCTCAGAAGCTGAGACAAAATGAAAAGAAAGATATTGAAGTCTGACCTCAAAACATAGGATACTGCTAAATATTCAAAGATGTATTGATTCTGAATATTATACCATTCATTTTTATAGTCAGAATATACCTGATCGTACAACTTACCATGTGCTAACAACACATCTCTTAGGCATTTATTAATTTAAAAATATATATTTACTCCTTTATTTATTTCCTGCTTTCTTTTTGTAAAACAAAATTGAGGCAGCTAACAAAAGATCCTATTTAAAACAACTATACAAATCATGAAACTAAATCAGTAAACAGCCACATACCAGTGGCAGACATAAAACTAACAGAAATGTACAAGGTAGCTACACAGCAATGAAGCAAGACAAATAAAAATAAAAACCAGCACATGAAAGGCAAATCTCCATAGGAATATCAAATCTACATAGGAATACATCAGCCCAAAGGTCTATCAGACATCCCTGGGAAGGGTGTTCCATAAAACTGGCACTGATGCTGAAAAGGCCCTGCCTCTAGCAAATGTTTATCAAATGTCATCAGTTATGTATGTATGTATATATGTATGTATGTATGAATACAAGCTAATTGAGCAAAATAAGTAATGAACATCAGCAATGGAACTTTAGGCCAAGTGATTAGAGGTGTGCACAAAACTGGTTTGCTTGGTTCGGTTCAAGTACAAGCTGAACTTGAACAGAACCGGGCATGTTCGGTTTTGCACACCCCTGAATACCCCATGGCTCGGCTCGAATTCAAGCCAGTTTGGGGGTTTGAATGTTTAAAATTTTTTTAAGGCCTCACTGCCTGGCTGTGGCCACGGGGAGGTCTCCGGTGGTTACCTATCCCCCCGCTCTCCCCCCTGGCCTCCTTCAGCTCTCAAAATGGCCCAGTTCAGGTGGGTTTTTTATCTGTTTTGGGCTTCTATATAGTGGCAGCAGCCATTTTGGAGGCCACTGCTCATGTGCAATGGACACCTGCATGACTGGGGTCACACCGGTGTCCATTGTGCATGCATGGCAGTTTCCAAAATGGCTGCCCCCCACTACACAGAGGCCCCAAATGGGTGAAAAACTGCCCAAACAGGGCCATTTCAAGACCAGAGGGAGACTGGCAGGGGGAGGGGATAGACATAGACGCCCCCCATGGCAGCTGCCTCTGGAGGCAGTAAGTCCTTTTTTTTTTTTTTTTAATGTTCAAACCTCCAAAATGGCTCATTTTCAAGATGAGACAGGGGTGGGTGGGTGTTCAGAGGTGTGCAAAACTAAACATGCCCGGTTCTGTTCAAGTTCAGTTTGTACTTGAACCAGACAAACTGATGTGCACCTAAATGCATGCAAGTCCCATTCTGTGGAACAATTAATATATTGGCTTGCCTCTAGTGTCATTCCCATTTGATACGTAAAAAGAGGCATCGATCACTAAATCACTCCTTTTGGCTACTGCAAAGGGCAGCTTTATGCAAATAAAGACATGTTTCCATACACTTGTTAGTCAAGAAGAACATTGTTAGTCATGATCACTTGTGTTTGTTTCTACAGCAGATCAGGTATGCATAAAGTCTTCCTTTTCTCTTCTTTTCTTCCTATCATGTGCCCATGAAAGATTTGCCATGTGTAGTATGATAACCATATCACACTATACTCATTTTATAGTATGATAATCATATCATACTACACAATGGAGCATAGCAACCACTGTGTGGTATAGTAACCATGGTGATGGGCAGAAGCCTTTACATATACTTAGCCCAGTGCACAAGAAATCTTGGGCTGGCTGTGGCTACCATGCCACTACAGGTACATGTAGAAGGTGGTGTAGAAGAAGCCAGCGTGGTGTAGTGGTTAGAGTGCTGGACTAGGACTGGGGAGACACGAGTTCAAATCCCCATTCAGCCATGAAACTAGCTGGGTGACTCTGGGCCAGTCACTTCTCTCTCAGCCTAACCTACTTCACAGGGTTGTTGTGAGGAGAAACTCAAATATGTAGTACACCGCTCTGGGCTCCTTGGAGGAAGAGCGGGATATAAATGTAATAATAATAATAATAATAATAATGTGTCTAGTGATATTACTTTCATAAGCAATAAGTAAAATATTATTTAAATTCTCCTTATGTTTTCAGTGAACTTCATGAGTTGCAGTAAAGTATAGATTATCCTAAAGAGAAATCACAATGTATTCACCCATCCTCTGTTTTGTTTACCACACAGACAATTTATCTTTATGTGGTCTTTCTCCCCGTCTTTTCACTCAGTGGGTGAGTAAGGAAACTGCAAATTGCAGAGGCTGAACTGAGCAAATTGCAGAGGCTGAACTGAGCATTCAAAGATTTCACCACCTCATGAATTAAGAAAAAAGTCTGATAAGATGAAAAGGACCTTTTCCTAAATGACAGACAGTTGACAGCTAGGTTGAAAGCCCTTCCTTTCCCATGCTCCTTTGCTGTTCTGTACTTTTAAAACAATGCAGTACATAATCATCATTCACATAGTCAGAAACTGTGTTCTACCTGGGCGTGGGACCTGTGTGTGCGCCCATAGTTTGGTTGTGTGGAAACAGGGTAGGAGGAAAACCTGGTTAGCTTTTCCTCCTACCTTGCTTCCACACAATGGCCGCAATTGCACGCAACAAAAAACCGGAGGTCCGTTCACCTCTGTTTTCACTAACTGTATGTCTTAATGCAGGTAACCACAGTTACAGCAAACAATGGACCTGTAGTTTTCCTCCGAAAACTATTTGTCACTTTCATTTATCTTTAGGTTTTATGGCCTCCACCTCTGGTTCTGTGGTGCCAGCATGATATCCAAGCACTGGCACTACTGCTAGCTTTCTCTCAAGCCAGGGTTGAGGGAGGAATCTCCTCACAAAAGAAGGACACCCACACAGCCAGTACCCCTGGCTCCCTGAAGTCTGGCTGACTGCAGAGAGGATGCTCTCTTATATGTCCATAATTGGATAGGAGAGCAGTGGGAGGGAAGATGCAGAACCAAAAGCAGCCAATCACTGCTACCCAGGTTTTCCTCCTACCTTGCTTCCACACAGCTGAAATTTGGGAGCACACACAGCTCTCAAACCTGGGTAGAACACAGTTTTTTATTGTGTGCATGACCTCAATATTTTAAAAGTCTCACATTTTATTTTCTCATCCACTTTGTTAAATTCTCTAGATCTGTGATATCATCAATAGAGACATAGCATATCTCAGGAATATACATGCCCACACTCATCAGTATGAACTCAGAAAATGCTAAGTCTCCCCTACTTCCAGTGTTGCTATGGGATTATCACTTAATTACAGTTTTAACCTTGGCAGCCAATATGCATATGAAATGATATTGAAATCCAAAAGCTGCCATTGTTCATGGCTATCTGCCAGTCCTTACAGTTTGAAATGGCAGAACATTTAAAAGGCTTTCAGCTAACAACCTTACAGGAAATCCCAGATCTGCACAAAATATACTGCATAACCTGTTAATTGACATTTTCGAAGCCATCAATTTAATGAAAGGAAAATCAGCAGAAGTTTTTCTTCTAAAAGCCCCCCCACCCCACCCCGCCGCCTTGGTTATTGTCCTAATGGCTTCAATGTTTGTTTACTATAATTTCATCATTTCACCTATTCACACACTACTCAGGGAATCTGAAACATGCTAAGCAGATTGTTGGTTTATGAGATATTTTATTTGTCCTGGGAAAAGTTGGAGGTGCCTAAAAGTTTAAATGGTGGCGAAACATTGGTTTTTAGCACTCCGGGAGGAGATATTCATCCATTGCCAGGTCTGGTTTCCTCCCTTGTACAATAGGGCAAAGGGGCTGCTGTTACAATATTTTTTTCCTCCTTCTCTTAGGGAAGGTAGAAAAACATGGTCTTCCCTTTGCTGAATGGTTAGGGTTCACATATGAATTTTCATCACCTGATGAGAGCAGCATCAAGTAGGATCTCATATGTGTGAATGAGCAGTGCACCACAGACAAAATAAATCCATGTCTTCTTGCATGAAATGCTTTTCAGTTGAGTCAGTTCATACATTCAGCTGCCAGTCATTAAACATATAGTAATAAATATATCTATATATTTATTTACTGTATCTATAAACCAAATGGCTTGTGAGGAGAATACTAGAAGAGAGGGAGGGAGCAAGTCAAATATATCAGACACCTGCTGCTGCTTCAGAACCCCTTCCAACCCATGGGTGGTCACTATCAATGCTTTTCTGCTGGCTCCCAGGAGCGCCCCCCCCACATGTGTTTGAGTCTCCAGGCTTGGAAATCTCACTCTTAACATGCTCAGGAGACTCACAGCATCATGACCTCTCCATTTGTGGCACATGGGGACAGGTCACTTAGTTGACAGTGGGGCAGTCGCCCCTAGATTTGGCTACTAACAAGCAAATTGGAAAGGGGAGTGGATGCACACCCTCTCTATTTTGGGATACACTAAGTAGACACCAGAAGTTAACAAAAGCAGGTTAACTTCTAGCCAAGTTTAACTTCTGCCCTTGGAGTGAACTGCCTCAGCCCCTGCTCTCCTTTTGCAAAGGATAGCAGCAAGCTAATGCGCCAATTAATTCAGCAGGGAGAATGCAGACAAGGCTCGTGGTGGTAACTCTCCCACCTCACAAAAGAGGATGAGTCAGTGATAAGGACCTAGAGATGCACCCATTAAAAGTACTGATTGGATTATTGGACCTTCCGTCCATGCAGATTTCTCCTTCTCATGTCTATTCAATCTATTTTCATGACAATCAGCTTTGGCATGTCTTGGCAATTCCCAAATTGTTACACTCAGGAAGAGCAATCAGCAACAATGGAATCTTTGCAGGTTCCACCCAACACACCTATTCAGCAAAGAAGGGCAACAGGAACGTGGCCCGAGGATATCTTCTTGGTATACCCCACAATGGCTCGTGAACCAGTTCAGCCTGGTTTGATGGACAAATTGCATGGGAACTGTTTCAGCTGAACCCGAGACTGGACTGGTCTGGGTCAGTTCAAATCTGGTCCAGATTTGAACCAAACCTGCCAAATGGGAAGCTTGCACATCCCTGTGTGCATATATGTACATCTGTTAAATTTCTGTACTCCAAAATTGCTCACTAATAGCTCACCAATGGATGAGCTATCATGAAGATCAGCCAGGTAGCCTCTCCTGTGTGTCCCATCACCATTTGAAATGTGGTTGATAAGAACATGGAGAGGGCTTCCTTTGTGGCCATGTCAAGGCTGTGGCATTCTCTGTCCAGGTAGATCCTTCTGTCTTCCTCCTCTTTTTATCACAGTTAGCATTTGGCCTGTCAGATATGTGGTGGATTTCCTTGCTGTGAACTTAATGTGGATTGTTTTAGACCTCTCAGCTGTCCATGTTTGGTATTGCTTTTACATATTGAGGCTGTTCACATAAGCAGCCAAACCTAGGCTTGGGCAGCCCTGCCTGGGTTTGTGAGGCACCAGGATCGGGGCTAATCCTGGCAATGGCTGCCTTGCAAGGCTGAGTTTTTAACTCGAGCTTTAAGCTGGGTTAAATTTATTATTATTTATTTATTTAACACATGTATATACACATTTATATAAATAGCGCGAGTGCATCATTTACCCCAGGTACGGGTGTGTGTGTGTGTGTGTGTGTGTGCTTGGGCTGCAGGTGTCTAGAGTGCCCAACTCACTGGGGAATCCTCAAATTCCTCTGATTTTGGAATTTCTGGAGGCTGGGACTTGTTTCCCCAGCCTTGTGTATCTTGTGGGTGCACAACAGCATGCTGAAGAGGAGATTGTCTGTTGTCCGGGGGGAGGGTAGGTAGGTTCATCTCTGTCTTCCCCACTGCCCGCCCACTCTCTCCATCCCCTCATGGTTGTGTTTATGACCTTATCGTTTTAAAATAATATTTTTGTGAGTCACCTGGGCATTTCTCTAAAAACAGAAAGGAAGGATATCAAAGCTTTGAACAAACAAGGATCTATTCTAAGTGACCTTCATGATCACAGCCTATAATGGTCTCTGTCCATCCTTCGGTAATGGAGAAACTGGATGCTTGGTCATGTGTGAGTGTCCAAATACCATGCATAGAATGCCCCCATCAAGGTTTGGATAACAGTATTAAGGAAGAAGACTAGTGTAAGCATTTAAACCCAAGTAATTGCCTATCCAGTTCTCAAATAAGGGACATAGAAACTCACTTGGCATATGGACAAGAAGGGGTATTGCACCCTTTCTGGATTTATTTTTATTCTTTTCTAATCATGTTTGTAGTTTCCCATGGATGCAGGATATAAACATGAGTAACAGATACACTTCAGACCGAAGAGCTATCATGTCATGTCCAAAACAGAATATAACATGGCCAGGCAATAGAGGTAGGGAAAGGAAGAAAGAATAAAACAAGAACCAGGAAGGCGATGGAGGAGAGATCTGCATATTCACTAAAATCCACAGGAGATTTCTAAAATAATGTATGATAAAGTTTGGATTATTGATTGCCAGGAAATTTAGGCCCAAGAAACAGAAATACTTTTTCACACAATGCATAATCAACTTGTGGAATTCTATACCACAAGATGTGGCAACAGCCAACAGTCTGGATGGCTTTAAGAGGGGTTTGGATAACTTCATGGAGGAGAGGTATATCAGTGGCTACTAGTCTGAAGGCTATAGGCCACCTCCAGCCTCAGAGGAAGGATGCCTCTGAATGCCAGTTGCAGGGGAGTAATGGCAGGGGAGAGAGCATGCCCTCAACTCCTGCCTGTAGGCTCCCTGTGGCATCTGGTGGGCCACTGTGAGAAACAGGATGCTGGACTAGATGTGCTTTGGGCCTGATCCAGCAGGGTTGGTCTTATGTTCTTATGTACATGAAATGTATCCCAATAAAGTTAAGGAAATGTGTCATTGCTAGGCATATAATTCATGCCTTTGAATGCCAACTATTTAATGGACCTAAACCAATCTAATCTCTTCCTCCTGAAATTAATTAGTTTATTTAAGTCATAAAGTCTTAAAGTTTATATGTCATAAAGTCTTAAAGTTTATATAAGTCATAAACTCAAATCAAATTAAAAAATTCAAATAAAATCAAATCAATAAATAAAATAAAGTCATGCATTTTTAAAATAATCATTAGTATGCCTTAAAATCTTGTGTAGTTCATTCTCTAAAGTCAGCTTTCCAATGTTAGTTATATATTTTAATAATACTCTATATTACACAGAAAAACTAGTTCCAGTGCAATCCCACCCTCAATTTATGCTGGTTGGAAGAGGTGAAGGGTGTGTATGGGGAGCACTTAGAACTGGAGTCCTTCAAGTGCTTTCCCAATAGAACTATTGGGGGGCGGGGGGAGAATGCTGTAAAGAACCGCACTTCTCAGTGCTCCCTGGATGATGCTGGAATGCAACAAGACTTTGTTATATTTAAAAGACCCACAGACCCAGTAGGGAGTCAGCTAGGGAGTGGGATCCTGCATAGAGGTGTGCATCAGGAATATTCGCCTCTGGTGCAGTGCCATGGGGATGGGGCTGTAGCTCAGCAGTAGTAGAGCATCTTCTTTGCATGCAGAAGGTCCCAGGTTCACTCCCTGTTATCTCCAGGTAGGACTGGGAGAGCGACTCCTAACTGAATATCAGAGAGCCACTGACAGACAATGTAGACAATATTGAACTACATGGACAATGGCCTGACTCCATATAAGGCAGTTTCTTATATTCCATGTGTGGATTATTCCATTTTGGCTATTTAGAGCTGAATATTTCTACAGCCTATAGTACCCAGAGCATACTAGATTTTTCTCCTGAAGAAGAGCTCTCATTGCTCAAAGTGATTTTTGGACAATTGCATCTTGTATGGAATAATGAGAGTGGCAATTTTATTTTTTAAATTTCCACGATGGTTTTGCGCCTTGGAAGAAACCCTCATGAAGTTGCTACCGGACAACATTGGCAGACTGAGTGCCTGGCAAGGACCTAAATCTACTTCTATCACCTCTAGAAATTAGGTGTGATTCCTTTTTAGTCCATTAACCGTGGACAGTTATTGCTTAGTGACCAGCTAATATATTTCTTTTGCCACCATGTTCATTGAACACAAGAACCAAAGCAGCTGGCATCGCAGACAGAGCACTTGAAAATTCACGATCCTTCAAATTATTGTTCATAGTCAGTATCATCATTCTGAAGGCATCCGTTTCCCCCACCACATAGAACTTTCTGTTTTCTACAGATATCAAACCCTTTTTGGTCTCGGCAAACACAAAAACATCCTGTGCATTACAATAGGAAGTCTTGTTTCATTTTTTATCTTGTACAGTGTCTTGCATGTCCCAGTCTTGTTTTCATCTCAATTTCCCATATTTCAACCTCTCTGGCTATATATATATCAAAATGTCACTATAAAGTAAAACCCATGGTCTACTGTAGTTGTAAAAGAAAGCAGATCAATGGGAGTTCCTGAAGGCAAACTGAGATATATAAAATGACAACAATAATAATCTATAATTCTCTGTCCTTGGGCACACACCCTCTCTATCTGGAAAAATTCATTCATCTCGACTGTGCATTAGATTGTCAAATATTTTCAAGTAAGGCTGTAATTCTATGGCTGGATCCAAAGGACCATGCAGGGAGCTCTCTCTGTGTGTAGCTGGGCTATGTAGCCAGCCCATCTAAATCAGAACCACAGAGAGACCACCTGACAAGGCACTTATGGGGAAATGTCAGTAGCAGCTGATGAGATTGTGAGAAGGTAAAGTTGAAGAAATAAATTAGGAAGAGACCAATCTGCACAATACTTTATTCCTTGGACAGAAAAGGCCTACATGGTAACTTTCCTTGCTAGGGTATTGTGCTAAGTCCATCGGATCACGTGGTAAATGTTCACATCAGTGCCACATAGTTGGCAAAACAACTAGGGATGTGCATGAAACAGATTCTGTGATTTGTTTCGAGATCAAAACAAAACACAAAATGGCTGAAATGCATCATTGAACTGATTCTTTTGATGGAACAAACTCAAAACGTTTTGAGTGTTTTGGCCATAGGGAACAATGGGGAAACTCAAAACACCCCTTTGTTCCCCATGGGTAGCTCCTAGGGATACCAAAGTGGGTTGTGTGGTAGAGCATGATGGGTGCTACCTACCTTCCCACCCACAAAAGAGATGGATGAGCAGGCCCTTTTAAACAAATTTTTAACCTTTCCCCAAACCCCCATAGGATCCTATGGTGGTTTGGGGGAAAGGTTAAAAATTTGTTTAAAACTGCCTGATCCCCCATTTCTTTTGTGGGCTGGCCACTGTTAGAAAAACATTATGGCCATCACTAGCAGCTACCATGGTATTCTTCACAGAACCCTGGACCAATGCAGCATTTGGGCATTGTTGGGAAAATATGGTGGCTGCCAGGAGAAAATGACCTTGAGGAACTTAGACATTCCTTTTAAAGTTTAAAAAGAGTTTAAACACAAGAAAAAAAGGCTGCCACTTTGAGCAGATGCAAGATGAAACATACACCTTTATCATGAAAACAAACAGGATCAAAATGGGTGTGCAGAGAGGGCTGGGTACATACTTCTGTATGCACACATAGAAGATGAGAGATGACAAATATCTCTGTATGCCTGAATTGTGACAAGGCTTGATATTCATTGTATGCTGCTCTAAATTACCCTAAATTAAGTGTAGCCAGCATCACAGTTTCCATCCATAGTAATTGTGCAGAACTGCCTAACCTTTGGGGGCATCCAAGTGCTGGGGAGGGGGTTTAAGGCACCCTGTTCCTCCTCCAGCTACAGGTCTGCACCTTGCTCAGCCTCTCACTGGAAGTCTTGAGCACCCTCCTCATTGCAGTCCTCCTCATCAGTGGCCTGACCTTGTTTTCTTGTTTTATTGGCCTTGTCTCTCCCTCTTACCCTCCAGCAAAGCAAACCCCACCCTTCTGCCCTATTTGCATCCTCCCCTTCTGAGTGCCTCCACCACTCCTTGGTGGACTGTGGCTGTCTGCCCTTTCCCCCTTGAACTCCTGCTTTCCTGGTAACCTGCCCCCAAGGTGGGTCGGTCAGAGTGGTCACTCACTAATGACTCACACATGCTTGACCTGAGCCACCACCATGCCCCTTGGGCTTCTGGCCTGTTGGGCACATGCAGGTCGGGAGAAGCCCCACTCAGCAGCAGGGCTAGCTCTTTCCTCCCACCCAGATGGTGGTGCCAGGATCTTTGTCAAGGCCTGTGAAAACTGGTAGGCAGGTCCCTGACAGGAAGATAAAGGCAGCTAACAACTGGTCAGTCTGCTAACCAGTTTCAGCCATCCAAATATCTCATCATTAGATCTGCCACTCAAAAAGAAGTACCACCACAGAAAGGTTTAGCATTAATTTTCAGTTACTATTTTTGTGTTTATTAGTGCAATCATAATGAACAAAACCAATTTCCCAGTTTATATGTTTGTTCCCTTGAACTGAGAAAATAAGTACAACTAGAAAGAACGGGCGCTGGCATTTGATTTAACATTTTTATTATCTCTGGGAAAAGTATATTCATAAATGAAGGCAGAAAGGTCATACTGTAGCACCTTCCTGGATAGCTGTATTAGAATAACCTTGCTTTAGAATTCAGATTTGTTAGGTCAGGTTGGCCTGCTTCAACACATGTGATGTCACCATTGATTGGTATAAAAATGAAAGCAACAGAGAAGGAAAAAGGAATCTAAGCATTTTCAAAGTGCTTGACTGTACCTTAATATTCATCTAAGTCTATGATCCCATTTACATGGAAGTAACTTCTATAACAATCAATGGAAATTATAACTGAGTAAATGTATTTAGGTTTGAGGACATGATAGAAAATAAAAGGAAGACTAAAAAAAGATTTGTGTATGAAACAGAATAGTCTTTTGTTACACTTACCTCTAGCATTTTAATAGATCAGCCTTATTTTCTTACTCTGCATCAGTGTTACCTCTAATAGAGATTCCCAGATGTTGTGGACTACAACTCCCAGAATCCCCAGTGGCAATAGCCTTTGCTTGGGGATTATGGGCGTTGTCATCAACAACATCTGGGAATCCCTGTTAGAGGGAACACTGCTCTGCAGTGAACATACTTGTTAGGAAAATGGCTACACTGTAGATGCTAATAAATGTCTTTTAATGGAAGAAATAAAACCCAAATATCTCATAACTAACATAAGTCCTATTGCTTTAATAATGAAAATAGTGAAACACCCTTTCACTAAGCACACATACATACACCTCTCCCTCTATTTCCCCATCTCTGACAACTTTTAAAAAGGTCTTTAAAGATGCATCTGTACACCCAGGCTTTTAATTTAATATTGTTTTTAAACATTGTTTTAAAATATTGCTTTAGAATTTTAAATTATTTATTTATTTATTTATTTAACACATTTTTATACCACCCTAACCCAAGGATTCAGGGCAGTTCAGAACAAACAAATACTAAAAACAGTTTAAAACAAATAATAAACAATCAAAAATTAAAAAAGTTAAAAAGCTAAAAAGTTAAAAAGCTAAAAGGCCTAGGTAAAAAGATAAGTCTTTAGACACTTTTTTAAAGCCGCTGGAGATGGGGAGACTCTTATTCCCACGGGAAGCATGTTCCAAAGTCTCGGGGCGACAACAGAGAAGGCCCGTCCCTGGGTGGCCACCAAACGACATGAAGGTAGCCACAGACGAGCCTCCCCTGACGTACATAGTGGATGATGGGAATCATGCAGAAGAAGACACTCTCTTAAGTACCATGGGCCTAAGCTGTTTAGGGCTTTATAGGTTATAACCAGCACTTTGTATTTTGCCCAGAAACTTATTGGCAGCCAGTGCAGCTCCTGTAATATAGGAGTAATATGGTCTCTTTGAGATGACCCAGAGACCAACCTGGCTGCCGCATTTTGTACTAATTGTATTTTCCGGACTACGTACAAAGGCAGCCCCACATAGAGTGCATTGCAGTAATCAAGTCTGGAGGTTACCAGCAAGTATACTACTGTTTTGAGATCGTGAACCTCAAGAAACAGACGCAGCTGGCGTATCAACCGAAGCTGATAGAAAGCGCTTCTGGCCACTGCCTCAACCTGGGGAACCAGGGAAAGGTGTGGATCCAGAAGTACTCCCAGACTGCATACCTGTTCCTTCTGAGGAAGTGTGACACCCATCTAGAACAGGTAGATCAATATCGCTTCACGAGTGATGACCACGCACAATAAGTACCTCTGTCTTGTCTGGATTCAGTCTCAGTTTGTATTCCCTCATCCACCCCATTCCGGCTTCCAAGCAGGCATTCAGGGAGGATATGCCTTCTCCTGACAATGTTGACATGGAGAAATAGATTTGGGTGTCACCAGCGTACTGATAACACCCAGCACCAAATCTCCAGATGGTTTCATGTAGATATTAAAAAGTATTGGAGACAGTATGGAGCCCTGAGGGACCCCATATAAATGCTCAGATTTTGAAGAGCAACAGTCTCCAATCGACACCATCTGGAATCTGCCAGAAAGGTAGTAGCGGAACCACTGCAAAGCAGTGCCTCCCACCCCCAACACTCTCAGACGTTCCAGAAGGATACTATGGTTGATAGTATTGAAAGCTGCCGAGAGATCCAAAAGGACCAACAGAGTCACACTTCCTCTGTCCATTCCCAATTGGAGATCATCCATCAGGCCGACCAAGGCAGTCTCCACCCCATAGCCCGTCTGAAAACCAGTTTGAAATGAGTCTAGATAATCAGTTTCCTCCAAGACTGCCTGGAGCTGGGAGGCCACCACCCTCTCAATCACCTTGCTCAACCATGGGAGGTTGGAGACAGGCCTGTAGCTATTAAACTCTGAGGGGTCCAAGGCAGGCTTCTTAAGAATAGGTCTAATAATTGCCTCCTTTAAACAAGGAGGCATCCTGCCCTCCCTCAGAGAGATATTTATAATTGCCACCAGGCTCTCCACAACAATCCCCTTGCCAGATAGTATAAGCCATGTTGGGCAAGGATCAAGCAGACAGGCGGTAGGATGCACTGTTCTGAGCAGCTTGTCCACATCCTCAGGAGTCACAAACTGAAACCGATCCAGTCTAACCACACAAAAGGAGTTTCTGGATACCTCTGCATCTGACACAGCGATAACTGTGGAGTCTAAATCTAGATTGACCTGAATACGAGAGACTTTGTCCACAAAAAACCTCATTAAAAGCGTCACAGCGGGCAACTGATGGTTCCAAATTCAAATTCAGGGGAGCAGGCGGCCCTACTAGCCCCCTCACAACCCTGAATAGCTCCGCTGGACGAGAGCCTGCGGAAGCAATACGCGCAGAAAAGAAATACTTCTTTGCTGTACGTATAGCCAGAACATAGATCTTTAAATGTACTCTATGTCGTAATCTGTCGGATTCGAGTCGAGTCTTCCTCCACTTGCACCCCAGTCATTTACCTTGCCAATTCAGCTCCCGTAGACCTTCCATATACCAAGGAGCCATTTTTGAAGCGGGTTGGAGAGGACACTTAGGAGCTATCATGTCAACTGCCCTGGTGAGCTGATTATTCCAATTCTCCACCAGGGCATCAACCGGATCACCAGCAGGGTCAACATTAAATCTTTCCAAAGCTTCTTGGAATCCTATTGGATCCAATAACCTTTTTGGATGGACCATTCTAATAGGTCCCTCACCCCTGCAGAGGTGGGATGCAACTGTGAGTCCGACCTTAACCAGATGGTGGTCCGTCCATGACAAGGGGAGATCACACAGGAGTCCCCACCCATGGAACACTACTCTGATCAGAATGAAAGATCAGATCAAGAGTATGACCAGCAACATGTGTCGGTCCAGAGACCACTTGGGATAGGCCCATAGTTGTCATGGCCGCTATGAACTCCTGAGCTGCACCGGACAACCCGGTCCCAAAGTGGATATTGAAGTCCCCCAGTACTATAAGCCTAGGGGACTCCAACACCAAACCCGAGACCAAGTCCGCAAGCTCAGTTAGGGACTCTGTTGGGCAGCGGGGTGATCGGTACACCAACAGATGTCCCAATCTTTCCCTGGTCCCCAAACGTACATACACACATTCAATATGACCAGACACTCTGATAGGGATCCTGGTAAGGGAGATATTATCTTTAAAGACCTCAGCTACTCCACCTCCCCGCCCACACTCCCTTACCTGCTCCTCTACAGAGTACCCTGGAGGGAGAAGCTGGGCCCAAACTGGGCCCCTAGCCTCCCCTAACCAAGTCTCTGTGATACACACCAGGTCAGCCCCTTCATCCCTGATCAAGTCATGGATTACTTCAGATTTATTTTGGACAGACTTGGCGTTACAAAGGAGCAAGGCAAAGTTCTGTGGGTTATTGGCACTGCTCCCCAAAGTCAAAGAGCTGGCAGGGCAGCTGGAAGGGGAAACAGCTATTAGGTTTCTGATTTCCCTTCCCCTGCAACGGCTGACCTGCCAATATAACTTCTTCTATTCCCCACCACCACTGGAATAGCTGCACCAAAACCAATGGACACGCCCTCCGATCTCCCCATCTCCAGACAGGCTCCAAAACATTCAAAACAAATCTTACCCAAGCCTTATCTCAGCCGCCCTCCCAACCCTAAAAATACTGAAGCGGGGGGGATGGCCCTTGCCCTCGTTGCTCTCTGAAGTGGCTCCCCAAAGGGGCAACCCCCTTTGGTGCTGCCCCTTTGGTGTCGGCCCCGCCACCACTGGTAGTCTCCTGTGTAGCCTGGGGTGGGCAGATAGAAGCCCAGGACCCCAGTCCTGCCAATACTCAGCTGTAACAGAGCTGGCAGGCAGAAGTCCCACAGGCAGGCGGCAGCAGCAGCAGCAGATGACAAACAGCAGAGTAGGGGTGTGCAATTTGGATTTTCTGTGTTTTGATTTGTAACCGAATCGAAACAGCCCTGATTCGATTTGGATCCGAATCTGATCCATCCGAATCACCCCAAATTCGATTCGGATCCGAATCATGGCTGATCCGAATTGAATCAATTCGTGTTTTGGATCTATCCTATTAATTTCGCCAGATTCCCAGCTTTCATTAAAATAAGAAACCTAAGCTCTAGCCCTTATAGAAGTGGAGTTATGGAGCAAAATGTGTGGTCACTATTTTTCAAGTGTTCAGATTCTTTGGTGTATAATAACTTTCACTCAATGAATCCTTATGAGGATTCAATACACACCTTCATTTCTTCTATTCATTTTGACTGTCTTTTAGACAGTGCCAATTGTCAACTGCCATGTGCCAACTACACCCCACTCCCACCCACAAGGCAGTGAGGTACTGCCTAATGTAGTGGTAGCCTCCACCCATTGGGTGGTAGCCTCCACCCATTAGGCCTACCACCTCACCACACTCTTCCACCCCAGATCCCACTTTATGCCCCAAATCTTCCTCAAAGACACTAAACCTTCAACTATTCACCAAAAACTAGCCCTTTGCCCATTCCCTCTGCAATTAGAGAGCTAGCGTGGTGTAGTGGTTAGAGTGCTGGACTAGGACTGGGGAGACCCGAGTTCAAATCCCCATTCAGCCATGAAACTAGCTGGGTGACTCTGGGCCAGTCACTTCTCTCTCAGCCTAACCTACTTCACAGGGCTGTTGTGAAAGGGAAACTCAAGTATGTAGTACACCGCTCTAGGCTCCTTGGAGGAAGAGCGGGATATAAATGTAACAACAACACCATAGGAGCCACAGAAATCACCATCAGCCAATTGCAAAAAGCAGCTTTACAGGGAACAGCCTATATTCTGCGACGATATCTATAACAACAGCAACAACATTGACAATAAAATTCAGCCATCCCAGGTCCTTTGGAAGGACTCGATGTCTGGATAAAACAAACCAGTCAATAACACCTGTCTGACTGTGTAAACAAGAAATAACAATAATAATAATAATAATTTGACTGTCTAAAAGACAGTCAATTGCATCAGGCAGTGCTAGCTGGTGCAGGAGACGCTGAGGGGTGCTCCATACGGTCACACCCGAAAGCTCTTCCCAACAGCAGTGCACTGCCAAGCACCCACTGCGGCAGAGGATCAGCTCTGCCACACAGCTGGCCTCTACAGATGTGTGGAGGCCATTTGCTGGACAAACAAATGACCTCTGCCATCTGAGTAGCAGAGCCGATCCTCCACCGCTGGGCAGCATGCCACTGCTGGGAAGAGTTTTCAGGTGTCGGCTTTGACACAGGAGGTCAGCACCTATTAATTTACAATTAAAGATCCCTCTCCCACCCCGTGGCACCCACACCAGCCACCACTGCCATCAGGGAAAGAAGAAAGAGGTCTCATCCTTTTATTTTTCCTCTCCCTCCTTCCCTAGTGCTTGGAACATTGCTAAGGCAATGTCCTAGTTGCCAGGGACCCAAGGAAATATATATTTTCCCCAGGAAACCATGGAAAAGCTACATTTCCAAGGAAGCCAAGGGAAAGCTACATTTCCCAGAATCCCTGGTCTGTGTTTGCTGAAACAGGGATTCCCAGATGTTGTTGATTACAACTCTCATCATCCCCAGCTGCAATGGCCTTTGGCTGGGGATTATGGGAGTTGTAGCCAGCAACATCTGGGAATCCCTCTTAGAGAGAAGACACCCCCATCCCGTGACACTGAATGTTGTCATAGTGGCATTCCTAGTGCTAGAGAGGAAGGGTTTGGAGGTTAGACCCTCAAATAGAAAATAATTTCTGAATTTAGAATATGGGTGCACTTTACAAGCTTGCTATATTCTGAATCACATTACGAAGTCTGACAGAGCAATATCAGTAAATCATAGCTGAATTTTTCTATATGTGAAGGCTACTGAGTCCATTGGAACATAATCCAGAAAAGTACACACAGGATTGCAACCTTAGTCAGGACCCAGTTTAGCTGGATCAGAGCCAATATAGTTTACATCATTACTGATCATTACCATCCCCCAAAACTTTATTTTTAACCTTGTGCCTTTTAAATCATTTTCTGAACAAATTATGATCATTACAGATGAGGTCTCGTGCTACTTAAAATAAATCCTTCTCCAAGAGAACAACAAATCTTGTAAAGTCTGCACCTCATTAAACATACCAGAACATCATAACCTAACAAATGGAAATTTTGATCCTAGAGAATTACACTTAGACTTCTTATAACATCACAGCAACATGCATTGAATTAAGCAGGAATGCATAAAATGTTCTCAGGCAAACATTTTTCAAATGAAAGGGGGGACTTTTGGAGAATCCTATATAATAAAACCCTAAGGTACCTGCGTCCGTGTCTCTTGCAGGTGTTCTGCGCATGCGTGGCGCAATGGAGGGGGTGGGAGTGCCCCGTCACGTGAGGCAGGCAGGAGCGCCGACTTGCCTCCCCCTCCACATGACAGGGGCCGGCCAATAGGAGAAGGAAGCGGGCCAATGGGGTCCTGGCCGCCTCAGCTTGGCAGGAGGAAGGATTGTTGCCGGGAGCAACCTGCGGCCACGTGGACCGGCGAGTAGGGGAGAGTGGAGTCGGGGAGACCAGGGAGGGCGGAGGCTACACCTGCGGCGAGGGCGAGCGTTTCGGCGGTGGGGCTTAGAGCCCCTTGGAAAAACTTTCCGTCTTCCTTCTCTTTGGACGTGGCCTAGCCGCGAATGGTCCCCCTCCCACCTTACGTGATTCTTACACTTCGGCCATGAGTGCTGGGGGGAGTCAAACCACCACCCCCGCTCGTGGCCTAGCTGGCCGCGTGCACCAGGCCCCAGCCACGATTGCCCCCGTTGCCACCTGGCCCCTTGCGGCCTTCTAGAACCGCCCTCTAGCTGAGGCCGCGGGGCCCGCTGCGCGCACCGCATATGGCCAAGTGGCACAAGGAGGTCCACGTCCCATGCCCTTGAAGAAAGACTGTTCTTGCAAACATTTCTACACAACTCTTCTAGCGCCTGTTAATGTAACGGGCTTAATGTCTACTAGTGCAAAATAAGAATATAAGAACGGCATCTAGTCCAGCATCCTGTTTCACTCATTGGCCACTAGATGCCCCTGGGAAGTCCACAAGCAAGGGCTGAGGGCATCTCCTATCTCCTGCTGTTACTCCCCTGCAACTGGTATTTAGAGGCATCCTGCCTCTGAGACTGCAGGTGCCCTATTGCCCTCAGACTGTTAGTCAGTGATAGACCTGTTCCCCATGCACTTATCTAAAGCACTCTTAAAGCCATCCAGGTTTGAGACTGTCACCACATCTTGTTGCAGATAATTCAGAGATTAATTATGCATTGTGTGAAAAAGTACTTCCTTTTGTCAGGCTTAAACTTCTTGGCAGTCTGTTTCATGGGATGACCCCTGGTTCTAGTGTTTTGCAAGAGGGAGAAAAATTTATCTCAATCAACTTTCTCCACACTATACATGATTTTATAGAACTCGATCATGTCTTCCCTCAGTCATCTTTTTCTCATAAGGAAGGTGCTTTAGGCCCCTGATCATTTTTGTTTCCTTCTTCTGCACCTTTTACAGTTCTACAATGTCCTTTTAAAGGTATGGTGATCAGAACTGAACATAGTACTCCAAATGTGGCTGCACCATAGTTTTCTATAAGTGCATTATAATATTAGCAGTTTTATTTTCAGTTCAACTCCTAATGATTCCAAGCATGGAGTTGGCCTGCCACACATTGAGTTGACACTTTCAGTGAGCTTTCCACCACAACCCCAAGATCCCTCTCCTGGTCAGTCACTGACAGCTCAGACCCCATCAGCATAAATGTGAAGTTCGAATTCTTTGCCCCAGTATGCATCACTTTGCATCACACTTGCTGCAATTGAACCACATTTACCATTTTGTTACCCACTCCTCCAGTTTGGAGAGATCCTTTTGGAGCTTCTCGGAATCTTTTTTTGAATTTCACTACCCTAAATAGTTTATTTCCATCTGCAAATTTAGCCACCTCACTGCTTACTCTGACTTCTAGATCATTTATTAATAAATAAAAAAGCACCAGTCCCAGTAAAATACCTGGGGAACCCCACTTCTTACTTCCCTCCATTTACAGAATTATCCACTTATGCCTACCCTCTGTTTCCTATCCTTTAATCAGTTACCAATCCACACATCAACCTGTCCCCTTATCTGATGACTGAGTGGTAAGTCAATTTTCCTGGAACAGACGTTAAGCTAACTGGCCTGAAGTTTCCCACATCCCCCCTGCATCCCTTTTCTAAAATTGCTGTTACATTGGCTACTTTCCGGTCCTCTGGCACAGAGCCTGATTGTAGGGATAAATTACATATTTTTGCAAGGAGGCCAGCAATTTCACATGTGAGTTCTGTAAGGACTCTTGGGTGGATGCCATCTCGCCCTGGCAATTTGCTATTTTTTAATTTTTACAGACAGTTTAGAATGTCACCTCTCATCACCTCTTTCTGACTCAGTTCTTTATCTTCTGTCCCTGAGAAGCTCGGTTCAGGCACAAGCGTATGCTCAGTATCCTCTGCCATGAAGACAGATGCAAATAACTCGTTTAGCTTCTCTGCAACTTCCATATCCTCCTTAATAATCCCTCTCACTCCCTCGTCATCTAACAGACCAACTGCCTCCCTGGCAGGCTTCCTGCTTCTGATGTATTAAGAACTTTTGATATTCCCCTTGATGCTTTTTGCTAAATGTACCTCAAACACTCTTTTTGCCTCCCATATTGTCTCCTTGCATTTCTTTTGCCAGAGTTTATGTTGCTTTCTGTTCTCTTCATTTGCATGGGCTTTCAAATTTCAGAAGGAAGTCTGTTCCCCCTTTATAGCTTCCTTGATTTTACTTGTTAGCCATGCTGGCATCCTTCTAGACTTAGTGGTACCTTTCCACCCTTTTGGTATACATTCTAACTAGGCTTCTATTATTGTGGTTTTAAATAAACTCCATGCATTCTAGAGAGAAATGACTCTCCTGATTTCCCCTTTCATTTTTCTTTTCACCAAACTCCTCATTTTAGTGAAGTTTCTTCTTCTGAAATTCAGTATCTGTATTAGACTTCCTCGGTGATTCCCTACTTGCATGTATGCTGAATTTGATTACACTATGGTCATTGTTCTCTAAAGGTTCCATGTCACTGACATCTCATACCAGGTCCTGGACACCATTCAGGATTAAGTCCAAAGTCGCCTTCTCTCTGATTGGTTCCATAACCAACTGTTCTAGAGTACAGTGTATTCAGTGTATCTAGAAAGCCTCTTTGTCATGACCTGACTGTGAATTTACCCAATCTATGTGTGCGTAATTGAAGTCACCCATTATTACAGCTCTGCCTCTCCTTGACGCCTCCCTGATTTCCTTCTGCAACTCCCAGTCACTGTCAGTGTTTCTTTTGATCCAGAGGGCGATAGCACGTCCCTAGGACTACACTTCATATTGTCACCCACAGAGTTTCTGTGGGGGACTCAGGTCTTCCTAAGTTTGCTAGCTTGTTAGGTTCTATTTCTTCTTAACCCCCAATTCATCCCTGTCCGTATATGAAGGGATAACAGTGTCCCACTGGTTCTCACTGTTCCACCATGTTTCCATTATTCTATGTTTTCATTAGCAACCAAGCACTCCAGCTTGCCCATCTTGGCTCAGAGGTTTCTGGCACTGGTATATAAGCACATATATGCTGAATCTCTTACCTGGTGAGTGCTACCTTTCTTTTGGCCATTTGATATCTTTGACCAGATAGCACAGCATTCTGCCTGCTCTTTATCTGGTTCTACTCTGTCCCCTTCTGTTATCTGAGTCATTTACATCCTCACACCTTAAGGGATAGCATTTGCCTCACCAGATACTGCCCAGCTCCTGTTGGCTATCCCCCAGGTGTCATTTTAAAAGCTGCTCTGCAGCCTTTTTGATTTTAAGTGCCAGCAGTCTGGTTTCATCTTGGTTCAGATGGAACCCATCCCATTTGTAGAGGCTCGTCTTGTCCCAAAACACACCCCAGTACCTAACAAATATAAACCTCCATCTCATCCACTCAATGAGACCTCTCAACTCTGCCTGTCTCACTGGCCCTGAGTGTGGAACAGGTAGCATTTCTGAGAATGCTACCTTAGGGGTCCTAGACTTCAATATGTTACCTACGAGGAGCCCCTGGTGGCGCAGTGGTAAAACTGCCGCCCTGTAACCAGAAGGTTACAAGTTCAATCCTGACCAAGGGCTCAAGGTTGACTCAGCCTTCCATCCTTCCGAGGTCGGTAAAATGAGTACCCAGAATGTTGGGGGCAATATGCTAAATCATTGTAAACCGCTTAGAGAGCTCCGGCTATAGAGCGGTATATAAATGTAAGTGCTATTGCTATTGCTATTGCTACGAGCTTAAATTTGGCTTCCAGGACTTCCCGATAGCAGTTCCCAACATTGTTGGTGCCAACGTGCACCACAATAACTTACTCCTCCCGAGCACTCTCTAACAACCTATCGAGATGCCATGTGATGTCCGCAACCTTCTCACCAGGCAGCCAAGTCACCGTGCAGTCTACAGATGGGTCACAGATCCATCTCTCTATATCTCTAATGATCAAATTGCCCACCTCTAGGAGGCCCCCACCCCTGTGTGAGGGAATATGGGCGCATAATTTATGGAAGGGGTCTCTCTAAGGGAGGGATTCCTTCTTCCTCAGAACCATTCTCCCTGATGGCAGAGGAGCCATCAGCCTGGGAGTGGGATGTCTCTACCATGTCCCTGATGGTCTCATCTACATACCTCTCTGACTCTCTGAGCTTCTCCAGATCAGCCACCTTGGCTTCGAAGGAATAAACTTGTTCCTTGAGAGCCAGGAGCTCCTTGCACCAAGTACACACCCACAACTTCTGCCCATTTTCATGACTTGTATTGTTGGCTGTTTAGAGTATTGGAGATTGTTTGTTTGAAAGTCAGGTCTTAGCTGAAGTAGTCAGCTATTCAACAGTACAAACTTTATTTCTCGAGTATGTGAACGAGGGAGTTGCACTTGCCTTTTCTTACCAGTGGTCTCCTTGTGATCAAGGGGCCTCCTTTCGAGCTCCCCCGAACACTTCCCCACTAAACTTCATGCCAAACTGCAATGCCCCTGTTTACTAATCCCTGTTTGCTAATCTCTGCTCATTAATCTCCCTGGCTGTTGCCTCTTATATAGAGAGTAGGCTTTAAACTGGTGTGGCTCATCTCAGCTCTTCCTGGCTCCTCCCACTGTCCCTCTCCAGGCAAGAGAAAAACAAAAACTGAAGCCACACAGCCCCCAAAGCAAGCCCTAGCAAATGCAAGCCATGACAAAACACACACACATACACACATAGGGACCCATCCCCTAAAGAGAAACCAGCTTCTCAAATTTTGCCCCTTCTCCTGTTTGTTTCTTTGAGGAGGAAAAAGGGGTGATTTTATTTTGGTCAAAAAGCTTGCTTACCTTCCCATTCTGCTTTTATTCCCAGAGTATGCTTCAAACTGACTATGTTTCATGGTCAAACAGGTTTTGTTAAACTGACTGACGTATGTATGTTAAACTGACTGACGTATGCCTAGATCATAAATGATCTAGGAGCAGGGGTAAGCAGCGAGGTGGCCAAATTTGCAGATAATACCAAACTATTTAGGGTAGTGAAATCCAAAACATATTGTGAGGTGCTCTAAAAGGATCTCTCCAAACTGGGTGAGTGGGCAACAAAGTGGCAAATGCGGTTCAATGTGGGCAAGTGTAAGCTGATGCACTTTGGGACGAAAAACCCCAACTTCTAGTATACGCTGATGGGATCTGAGCTGTCGGTGACTGACCAGGAGAGGGATCTTGGAGTCGTGGTGGGCAGCTCATTGAAAGTGTTTCCAACATTCCCCCTGAAGATATTAGGTTCAGCGTAATTTATAAATAACAACCAAAGAAATCTGGGCATGAGAATGTTGAACAATTATTGTTAAGAATGGAATCCACTTTTATATACAGATTGAATACTATTATCCCATTTGGGCTTAATTCAGCATGTGACATGTTTTTGTAATTCTTTCATTTTGTTATCTTATTTATGTGACTAACTGTTGAAGGTCGGCTGTACACATCAGCTTTATTGAGAGGAATTTGGTTGAGATCTAACATCCATATATAGGAGGTTTAGGGTTTATAGTTAGGAAAAGAGTGCTTACATTAAATGTGCCAATGTATTTGACAGTATTTGAAGGAATTTACTTCAGACTTGCTATTGTAGATAGTGGTTTCCGTATCTTATATGGTAAACTGTTTATGCAGCTTTAGCAGCGTTACATGTCAACAATTCTAAAAGCAAGATAAAGCTGCATTCTTTTGGAATGTGGTGATATTGTATAGCTGGTGCTTAAATGCTTACACTCATTTTTTGTAGATCTAATTGGAGGTGGCCTCACCTGATATGGAGCATCTTTATTGGTGCTGGGCTATATATCTTCAAGCCCTTGGGACTGGATAATTAGTAAGCTTTTTCCCCCTCAACAAGGTATAGGAGGAAAGGCTGTCTCCATAAAGATTTGATTGTTGAGCTATTGCTGTTTGAGCTCAGGGAGGAGGAAAAGTGGTATGTATTGGTTTGTGCATAAAGAGGAAGATGTTATTCATATTATTAGGGTTATCGATGTAAGCTGTCGGGCAGGAGATTTGTTAGCGTTTGTTTTATTTTTACAGATTATTTCAGTTCTCTGAGGAAGGACTATCCGAAATGGGCTCAAGAATCCCGGGCTAGCCTATAAGGACTCTTTTCATCTTGGCAAGACTTTACTCTTATACACAGAAGAAGTTTCTGTCCAATTCACTGAGATGCTGTATTCTTTACATATGCATGTGTGGATACTACCTGCAAGATCAGGGTCATTGTTACTCATTTAAGGATTCTTTACCAGTGCAAGACTTTTTTCCAGTCATTTTTGATACAGATTTTTTTCTCTATACGGAGAAGAACAACATTTTTTTCATATACTCATGTTGCTTTTTCTAATACGTATATGTTTGGGTTGAATTTGTACTTATCTTTAACAATGACTTTTGTCCAATTTGTTGAGATGCAATATCTTTGTCACATGTATGTGCAGATACTATTTGCAAGATAATTGTTATTGTTATCCATTCACCCCAGACTATTAATATAGCATCTTCAGTTACAGACAAAATGGATATATGTGTTTTGTTTATTCCCTCCACATAGATCCTTAGATCTGTAGATGTAGCACAGTTTGTGCTTTTGCAATTATTGGCAACTTTTTCATGGCCCTTCTGTTTCTACATTTTGCACGGTTCTTTTTTTGTTTTTCCTCTTGTTCTAGGCAATGCAGTCTTAAACAATGATCTGTTCATGGGGACAATTTCTGTAATTCTCTGTATTTTTCAGTTCTGTCCACTAGAGACATGCAAACAGGTTTGAAGGTTCAAACTTGAACCAAACAGGGCACTGAATTGGCAATGCCAGTCCAAGTTCAAACCCAGCAGAGCCTGGTTCTATTCAGACTGGTTCAAACTGGTTTGAAGGTTCAAACCTCTAAAACTGGGTTGGGGTGCCAACCATGGGTGCCAACCACCAACCAAACCCCAAAGCAATTGGACACTCGAGTGATTTTTAATGATTTTTTGGGAAGGTATTTATTTTTATAGAGTCCCCCCGTGAACTCTGAGGTCACACACTATTATATATTTTTGAATGAGGGATAAATTCCTATTCATTGCATAGAGAAAGGCTAAAATCTTTATTTATACATACCCCCCCCACACACACACCCCATGAGCCCCATCGGCTTGGGACTGCTGGGGGGAGTTGTGGCACAAGGTGCCTCGCCTCCAAACCCACTTTGGTGCCCAGGTGCTTTTCATAGGAAACAGGCCAAGCCAGTTTTGTGCACACCTCTACTGTCCACTGAGTTAAGCTTTCATTGTCACATACATGTTGATTGAGGCCCTCTTACTCGATGGAACCCTGGGTGGTCATCCTCTTTGCCTGCCCTATCATTGCCACTGCTGAAGCCTATGCTTTGTCTGGTCTGTATTACTGTTAGATGTGCAGGGAAGAAAAGAGGTTCCCATCCAGGCCAAGAAGGGTGCAGATATCATAAGATTTTAAATTCTCCCATGTACTAGCAAGTGCATCTGAGGCATGCAAGGGTTATGAGAACTTTATCTTGCTGAAGCCTGCATGGAGCCTTCAGTTGTCCTATTAATGATGAACTGGAATCGGTGATGGGAGATAGTTGCATTCAGCCTGGAAGGAACTCAAGCTATGGGGAGGCCTCTAGGTCTTGTTGCATGCTCAGTGATAATTTGGACTTTTCAGACAAATATCGGAGTTCTTGTCAAGGACTCTAAAAAAGGCTTGAAGTGTGAATAGTCTTAAGTCTGAAGGGTGGATCCGGAATCAGTTTGTATTTATCTCACTAAGGCGTTTTTCACACAGCAGGCTTTACCACAGGTTTACTGTGAGGCTTTACCATGAGTTCAAATTTGCCCCCCAGAACTGATGCAAAAAGTGCATTTTTTAACCCTGAATATAAACTGGGCTACTCTCTAAATCACAATGAAAAACCCAAATTGTGTGTGAAGTGCTCCCCGATAGCTTGAAGAGACTGGGTGAGGGGTAAATCTAGCCGATATGTGAACACAAACCCTCCATTCCAGAGGAGATGCTAGCTAAAAGCTCCATGTGAGAAATGCCTAAGAGAGTTGGTAGAAAGGTGATGATGTGTCTGATGTTGCAACTTGATCTAGCAGCCACTATGCAACAGGATGGATCTTTAAGTCAACAGTGAGAAACAAATTATGACACAGGAGGTCCAAACATCATGGCAGTTCAAGGCAACCATGGGCTTTCAAGTTCAGTGTCTCAACACAACTGAGAAAATACTTGGAGCAAAAGAAGTCTATTTACATATGAACAAAACAACAAGTTTTTGTTGGTAAAGACAATACTGAGCTAGATAGACCAATGGTCGGACTCAGTATATGGCAGCTTCCTGACTGACAGTATATGGCAGCTTCCTATGTTCCTAACCCAAATTGTGTCTGAAGTGCTCCCTGATAGTTCACAGGGACTTTGGGGTAAATTTGGTTGATATGTGAAAGTACACCCTCAATTCCAGAGGAGATGTGAACTAAAAGCCAGGTGTGAAAAACTTCCATGCAACTGATTGCCAAGAAATTTAGGACTGACAAAAAGGAAGTACTTTCCCCACACAATGCATAAGAACAGAAGAACATAAGAACAGCCCTGCTGGATCAGGCCCAAGCCCCATCTAGTCCAGCATCCCGTTTCGCACAGTGGCCCACCAGATGCCGCTGGAAGCCACAGGCAGGAGTTGAGGGCATGCCCTCTCTCATGCTCTCTCCCCTGCAACTGGTACCCAGAGGCACCCCGCCCCCCAAGGCCTACAGCCCTCCAACTAGTAGCCATCAATAGACCTCTCCTCCATGAAGTTATCCAAACCCCTCTTAAAGCCTTCCAGGTTGTTGGCAGAGAATTCCACAAGTTGATTATGCGTTGTGTGAAAAAGTACTTCCGTTTGCTGGTCCTAGATTTCCTGGCAATCAATTTCCCTGGTTCTAGTGTTATGAGAGAGGGAGAAGAATTTCTCTCTATCTACACCGTGCATGATTGTATAGACCTCTATCATGTCTCCCTGCAGTCGTCTTTTTTCTAAACTAAATAGCCCCAGGTGTTGTAGCCTAGCCTCATAAGAAAGGTGCTCTAGACCCTTGATCATCTTGGTTGCCCTCTTCTGCACCTTTTCCAGTTCTACAATGTCATTTTTTAGATGTGGTGACCAGAATTGTACACAGTACTCCAGGTGTGGCCGCACCATCATTTTGTATAAGGGCATTATAATATTAGCTGTTTTATTTTCAATCCCCTTCCTAATGATCCCTTGCATGGAATTGGCCTTTTTCACAGCTGCCGCACATTGAGTCGACACTTTCAACGAGCTGTCCACCATGACCCCAAGATGCCTCTCCTGGTCAGTCACCGACAGCTCAGATCCCATCAGCATATACTTGAAGTTGGGGTACTTCATCCCAATGTGCATCACTTTACACTTGTCAAAATTGAACTGCATTTGCCACTTTGTCGCCCACTCACCCAGTTTGGAGAGATCCTTTTGGAGCTCTTCACAATCAGTTATGGATTTCACTACCCCAAAGAGTTTGGTATCATCTGCAAATCTGGCCACCTCGCTGCTTACCCCTGCTTCTAGATCATTTATGAATAAATTAAAAAGCACTGGTCCCAGTACAGATCCCTGGGGGACCCCAGTTCTTACTTCCCTCCATTGCGAAAACTCTCCATTTATACTTACCCTCTGTTTCCTGTCTTTCAACCATGCATAATTAATCTCTGGAATTTTCGGCCATAAGATGTGGTGACAGCCAACAGCCAGGATGGCTTTCAGAGGGGTTTAGATGAATTCATGGAGGACAGGTCTATCAATGGCTACTAGTCTGAGAACTATAGGCCACCTCCAGCCTCAGAGGCAAGATGTCTCTAAATACTAGTTGCAGGGGAGTAACAGTAGGGGAGAGGGCATGTCCTCAGCTCTTGCTTGTGGGCTTCCCAGAGGCATCTGATGGGTGAGAGGCAATGTTTGAAACAGGTTGCTGGTCTAGATAGGCCTTGGGCCTGATCCAGCAGGGCTTTTCTTATGTTCTTATGTTATCTGCTCTAAATTACCATGGACTCATTTTATTCGTTTATAAGAATAATCATTGTGCCTCTCCTGCATATATTTGCCTGTAATATGCTGTCAGCCCCTGAGGACAAATACGAAAGAGCTCATCTTAAAGAAAAATAAAGAAGAACGACAAGGAATTTAAAAAACCAACACTAGATAATTTGCTGTTATTTATAGTTCTGAGGGTTAAAATGTTTGTTTGCTTTCGATGAAAATTAGCACTCAGTGATGATTTCCATTTATTCAGTGAATCTTGGCTTTTCCTGATGTTTCTTATTTTAAATGGCTGTGCCTAATTTCAAAACACCCTCATCTTATATAACGTAATGCATCTGCCTTCTTGTAATTAGCTTCAAAAGGCAGAGAAATAGATGCTATCCTTGACATGGTGCTGCTTCCAGTAGGGATGTGCACGATCCGGAGAAGTCCGGACCGGCACCGAAGGGGGGCCTTGTTTTTAGGGCGGGGAGGGCTTGCTTAGCCCTCCCGCCTCCTTGCCCCCGCCAGCGCCTGTATTTAACATTATAGGGGCGCTGGAAACCAGCCGCCCCCCCCCGCCGCCGCCACCGCCGCCGCCGCGAAATCACTCTTAAAAACATCCAGCCCTCCCTCCCTCCCAGCTAGCTGCCCGCCCGCCCCCCCAACCCAGTCGCTCACCCGGTCAGTAGATACTAAGCGAGAGGAGCTCCGGCACAGAGCTCCTCTCGCTAGGAAGGCCTCCGGGAGAATGGTGGCTTGCGCGCGCATGCGCGCGCCGCAAACCACGCCATTCTCCGGAGGCCCGGTCTACCCGCCGGGAAAGGGCCGGGTAGACCGGGCCTCCGATCGCTGGGTAGACCGGGCCTCCGGAGAACGGCGTGGTTTGCGGCGCGCGCATGCGCGCGCAAGCCACCATTCTCCCGGAGGCCTTCCTAGCGAGAGGAGCTCTGTGCCGGAGCTCCTCTCGCTTAGTATCTACTGACCGGGTGAGCGACTGGGTTGGGGGGGCGGGCGGGCAGCTAGCTGGGAGGGAGGGAGGGCTGGATGTTTTTAAGAGTGATTTCGCGGCGGCGGCGGTGGCGGCGGCGGGGGGGGGGGCTGGTTTCCAGCGCCCCTATAATGTTAAATACAGGCGCTGGCGGGGGCAAGGAGGCGGGAGGGCTAAGCAAGCCCTCCCCGCCCTTAAAGATATACCCCCCACCCGGACCTGAACCAGCCCAGTCCGAACCGGTCCGGCAGTTCGGCCATTCTTTGGAATGGCCGCCGGACCGGTTCGGGCACACCACTAGCTTCCAGTAATAGCAACTCACTCTTATGTTTTCCACTTCACACATTAAGCTCTTTCTCACAATTGCATGAGAGGACTTGAGGCTGGGTGGTGGGGAAGGCAGCAGAAGCTCACCTTTCCTGCAGATGAACCGGACGGAGGGTCTAGGCATGCGGATTGGGCACCTAGAGGGTCTGCAGCTGCCATGGGCAGCATGGAGGTGCAGAGGTCAGGATGTGCCTGGCCTCCCAGAAATCCCACAATGTACTGCATGAGTGTGCAGTACATTGTGGGGATCTTCCCAACATCCAGCAGGTGCCTATCAGTGCCCATCAGTGCTTCAGCACTAGCACTGACCTATGGTCAGGTAAATGGGGTTAAGGAGCACTTGCTCCCTTAACCTCATTTAAGAGTCTGGGTTTGCCATGAAGACACCACAGGGAGCCGTTCAGCTCCTGACAGTTCCCATGGACAGCCAAGCCTGGGCTCACCTGCCCTAGCATGGTATTGGCTGCTTGTGAGAACAGTCTAATTTTATTGTACATGTATCCAGGTGTTTGCTAATGAGTACATATTTGTGTGAATACATATACGTCCATACAAGTTAAAAGTGAATCCAGGAACTAAACTCTTCAAAGGTAGGGTACAGATTGTGTATACTGTTGTACGCACAATAAAGATGCTTGACTATGATGCTAATAAGAGGATCCCCACATGACTTGGACAATCAGATGGGCATGTGTCCAGGCTTAAGGGTTTACCTCTGCTATGACTATGACTATGTGGATATGGCTATGTGGACGGGGAAGGGAAGAGGTAGTGGTTGGTCTGCTTAGTGGAGGAAAAGGGTTGTAGAGCAGGCAGAAAGAGAAAGAATCTGGTAAAAGTTCTAGTCAAAGAATTGAGGGCAAAGGAGAATGGATCCCATGAAAGCCTGGGGAAGAAAGGAGAGAGAAGCCAGTCAAAGAACTGGCAGATGGACTAGAGAAGAGTGAGAGGAAGCCCTGAAAGAGGGCAGAAAAGGGAGGCAGAGATCATCTAAGTGACTGGCATTGAGATCAAGAAAAGGTAGGCACAGAGCCCACCCGGAAGAGTTCAGATAGAGAGGGAAGGAGTAGGAAGCCCAGCAAGGGACCAGGAAGGGGGACTCTGGCAAACTCAAGCGAGGGAAGGTGAAAGGGGCCAGTCAGGAGAACTGGCAACAGACCAGGAGAGAGGGGGAGAGAAACCCAAATGAGTCTGAGTAAGAAAAGGAGAGAAGAGCTAATCTGGAAATCTGGTAATGAGAGAGGCAGAGAGGGGGAGCAAGAAAGGAGGGAAAGTAACCAAGGAAAATTAGAAAGCAGAGGGAGACCAATATGAGGACATTGACTAGCGAGAGGGAAATGGCTTCTTTTATCTAGGGGTTTTATGCATGCACACACACACACACACACACACCCGCACACACGGAAGGGGAATTGGGGAGCAAAAAGCAAGATTCTTAGGAGTAAAGGAACAAGGAGTTCTCCTTTATACAACCTATCATATTCAGCATATCCAGGATGAAGGAAGAGGAAGCTGAGTTCTCTGTGCAATGATGGGAAAAGCAGAGGGGTAACAACTTCTAGGATGGATCCCAGCAGGGGTGTAACTAATGGCAGGGCAGGCAGGGCACGTGCCCTGGGTGCCACTTGGTAGGGGGAGCCAAAAAGTGCCATTAAAAAAATATTTATTTATTTTTTAAAAAAAAATTAATGGCAGCGCCAGCGCAGCAGCAATCCGCCCTTTGCGCAAAGGAGCACATAGCGCCCCCTCCCCCATGAGCAGTCCCGGTCCTCCCCCATTGCCTGGCTCTGGCTGGTTGCTGGGCGCCGCGGGGTCCTTGACTTGCCGCGGCGGATGTAACACAGAGCCACAGTGGATGTAACACAGACGCCGAGGACTGCCGTTCGGACCGGTGCCGCCCACAGCCATCCCTCGCCTCGGAGGAGTCGGAGGACACACGGCAGCAGGCAGAGGGACAAAAAAACTTTAGGCGCCCGTGGCAGTGCCATGGCGGATGTAACACAGGTGCCGCGGTGGATGTAACACAGAGCCCGACGCCGAGGCCTGCCGTTTGGCCCAGCGTCGCTTCTGAACTGCAAGGCGCGCCTGCGCGCCAAAGCTTGAAACTGCGCAGGCGCGCCTTGCAGTTCAGAAGCGACGCCGGGCCGAACAGCAGGCCTCGGTGTTGGGCTCTGTGTTACATCCACCGTGGCTCTGTGTTACATCTGCCACGGCACCGCCGCGGGCGCCTAAAGTTTTTTGTCCCTCTGCCTGCTGCCGTGTGTCCTCTCACTCCTCCAAGGCGAGGGATGGCTGTGGGCGGCGCCGGGCCAAACAGCAGGCTTCGGCGTCTGTGTTACATCCGCTGCAGCAAGTCAAGGACCTTGCTTGCCGCTTGCTCACTCCCGCTCCTGCCCCATCTCAATTGGTTAGCGAAGCCGGGCCACATGGCAGACCTCGGCATTGCTCTGGTGGCGGCCGCCGCTATGGGGACGAGTCCGGACTCCACTTGCACCCCCGCCGCCCACAGCCATCCCCTCGCCTCGGAGGACACACATTTGTGGTATTTATTATTATTTTTATTACATTATTATTACTACTATTTTATTTTATACTACTACTATTTTATTACTATAAAATACTACCGCCCTATCCATCCAAAGGCTCTGGGTGCTTGGGGGGGTGGAGGGGGGGGTGCAATTTCAGTGTTTGCCCTGGGCGCCGTTTTCCCTAGTTACGCCTCTGGATCCCAGAGACTGCACAGTTTGGGGGATTTTAGCTAGTTATTCTTATAAGGTATAGAGGAGCTAATTCAGTGCTCCTCCAGGCTAAAAAAGAATGGGAATGGTCTTCAACAGGAAACAATATTACAATGGAGCTAGACATTTATTTTACCTTTATTACTATACAACTTTTGGTAGTTTTGTGGCACCATGGCTTGAGCTGCAAGTTAGGTGTCTGATCACACACACACACACACACACACACACACACACACACACCCCAACATCTATTTTCCTGGGCTGGGGAGTGTCAAGGCACTTGAAGTGTATGTGTTTGCTGGCCCCCTCCCCGTGTTGCAATCGAGTCTGACAGGATCTTGCGGCTTGTTCCTTGGCATCGCACCAAGTGCACACTTGATGGTGCGCTTGGTGTTGCATGTGGCATTGTACTTTGAGGTCTTGTTGTTATCTTTGGGTGGAAGAACTTGAATAAACAGATGCTGGGAAGCCTATCACTGCCACGGGCTTGTGACGATCTCTCTCAACTGCACAGGCACGCCTCGCAATTAGGAAGCCAAATGGACAGGCCCAGTGGTCACTGCCACCGGGGGAGGGGGAGGACTGCTCAGTTCACCCCTGGCAGCCACCCTTTGGCTGCATGGTGGCTGGAATTTAAAACAACAAGAACAGTGGAGGTTTGGCATGGCAGGAGGCCCCCCAAAGTAGTTGGGGGGGCCTCATGGTGGTGCAGGCCTTGCAGCAGGGGCAGTCTGGGTGCCAAAATTACCTAGTTGCACCACTGGGTGAAAGCTACTACTTGCACTGGAGAGGATACCCAAAAACATTGAAAAGTGCAGCAATTCTCCTACAGCCCAAGATCCTTGAAGAGAAAGCAGATAACACCTATGTGAAATTCCACGCATGCACATGGAGGCTATTTGAAGGGATAACCCAGTGTTTCTTTGATTGCACATGGTGCTTCTGCACAAAAGCACCATTGTACAATCAAAGAAACACCGGGCTATCCCTTCAAATAACTTCTGTGCCTGTGTGTGAGGAGGCTATTTAAAAGATAGCCTGGTCCCAATGTGAGCACTGAGCGCCTGGCTGGTCGTGGGGAGATTTCTATAGAAATCTCAGCATGGATTGCAAATAGGCGACCACAAAGACGGATGTTCCTTTGTGATGGGTTTTTAAGGAGAAATTTGCAGGCAGGTAAAATCAGTTGCAAGAAAGTTGTGAGTAGGAAGAGGAGGATGGTAACAAGGCAAAAAAGAGAAAAAAAAGTATTAAATATACAGACAAGAAAAACAAAGTATTTTTAAAACAGAAGACAATGAATTTTAAGACTTTTTGATCAGTTAGAGGCACATACTAATATTGGTGAGCAGAATTCTACTTTGAAAACAAAACAGGGTAAAAATTATTATAGGCATATGGCAAAACAGAACTCTTCCTTAAGAATGACCCCCAAAATAGAGTTCAGGAGACGGACAAGCAAGAGCTTGAGGTAAGCATTCCTGTCGAAACAGACAATTTAAGATCTAAACCACAAACAGAAATAGAACCTGGTGTGTTGGGTCCTTCTTGTGAAGACTCCTTGAATTTGGTACTGGCCCATTATAAATTAATTTAATTAGTTATCCTAAACCTAAGGGATTACTCACACAGGTGGAACATACATTTCATCTTTTACATTTTTTAGATACAATGTTGCCAGGGCACTATTCTATAGCTGATCTTAGATCAATAGAATATTTATATTACAATAGAACCTGTGCCTATGTAGTGGTTACTTTTAGAGAGTGAATAAAGCTGGATTCCTATACAGAAGAAGATTTGCATTGCTTGAAAATGATTTAGTTTTGTCAAGAGTTTTTGAGAACTTGACTCCTTCTTACCCAAAATGTGGGAGCTTTGCCTCAAGAGCACCCCAACAAGAATATTTGGAGGTGAGAGATAGCAAAGGTCTAATTAACTTTGCAGACCTTGATCCTCCCCTAATTTCAATTTTCTCTTGACTCCCAGAGAAAGAACTGAATTTCGTTAAACCACACCATTACCTTATTCAGAGGTTTTCAACAAGGGCTGGAAGAGAAGAGATTCGGCCAGAAGAAAAAAGCTCTCCTAGATTCATTCTATGTATTGCCTATAAAAGCACAAAACGATAATATAGGGAGAGTCAAAAATTTGAGGGGGCACTTTCTATACATTCAGGATTTGAGTTACATTGAGATTGAGGAGCAGGCTGAAGCATTGGATGAAGGCACACCAAGGAGGGAGAATGAATTTTTCTTTATGGATAAAAGGTGGCATGGGATGGAAGAGATACTTACTTGGATGGTTATTTGGTGAAAAAGAAGGTTGGTTATTTGGTGACATCGACCAGAATAATGCTGCTACTAACCTGCCAGGAAAAGAGATTAAACAGAATAACATTCTTTTTTACAGTCTCTTCAGATAATCTTGATAATCCAGTGGTGTCTAGTTCACCAGGTGTCTAGATCTACCAGAAACAAGTTTACAGATGGAGGAAGGTCATTCAAGTCTTGCTAACTCAGAGAGTCTTGATGGAAATAGTTTGGGGATTCCTAGGTATAAGGGTGTGGGCTCAGGGGAGCGAGAAGATAATCAGGTGTATTAGGGGCAGGTAAACATTCATTTAAATTGACATCATGAGCCCAAGAATCCACATTTAATGGGCTCTCCTGCAGCTGATTACTCAGAAAGCAAAATATACACAGAGATTAAACACAGCCATTGGAGTAACTAGAAGAAGGCTCATAGGTGTAGTCTCATGAAATATAGCAGGGTGGAGGACAATGATTCGACTGAGTACTTGTCTAATTTTGCAGTAATAGTACTACAAGAAACCCGGCTTATGGAAAAGGATACTGATTTGAGTTTGCCTGGGCTTAGGACCTGGACTAAAGCAGCCTGAAGATTAATGGAGAGAGGTAGACCTATTGGTGGCTTGACTATTGTGGTTAAAGAAGAGCTTTGCTGTCCAGGAGAACTGCTGGAGTTTTGTCCATAGATTTCTAACCTTTTTGCAGTAAAAATTAATCCACAAGGTTTAGTGGTTATCTTTCTAATTGTCTATATCCCCCCATCATCTTCTATTCATATATCCACAGATATATGGCTGATGTTGGAACACGTTTTTGTGGAGTCATGCTTAAAGTTTCCAAAGGCTCTGCTAATTTCACTAGGTGACTTTAATACGAGAGTAGGCCCCTCTTTATTAGAAATTGCTGTACAGTGTGGAGTCAATGAAGAGACTTTGAAAGATGTGTACTGGAACTCTAAGGATGAAAAGATAAGTAGAGCAGTTTGTTCACATTGATGTACAAGTGTGGTTTGCAGATACTGGGGGGAAAGGATTCTAGCTTCATTTACCCATCTACTTACCATTCAGGTTATTCTAGTAGTGTCCTTGATTATATTTGTGTCTTTAAAGCAAGAGCCCATTTATTCTCTGACATTTCTGTCAATAGAAGATAGTGACGATCAACCCTTGTTTCTAAAATTAATGTGGGATTCTGCTATAAAATTTGTATTTATACCAGATGGGTTCTAAAAAAACTGGAATTTCATCATGAGAAGAGATTAAAATATCATCAGGTGGAGGTAAGAAAAATCCAGAATTTCCAGAACTCTGCTGTGGCTAGAACTCTGGGTAACATGATACAAACTCCCAATTCAGATATTAATCTAATACTATCTGTGTACTACGCCTTATGTTCTGAATTAAAACTTCTTAAAATCTCTGATTCAAAACCATATGGGATCAAGCAATTGAAGACACTGTGGTTTGACAAGGAGTGTAGAATCTTGAGAAGGAAGTTAAGAAAAGAAATGCAAAGAGCTCAGGTCAACTCAGACAAGGTTATCTAGAACCATATGCTAAAACTCAGATATGAATATATAAATTTAATTGCAGCCAAGAAGTCTAGCTTCAGTGTTAAACTTTGGGCAGATCTAGAACTGGTGGCAAGTGATTAAAAAAAATCAGCTTTCTTTTGGCATTTGGTGTTAGGAAAACTGAGTGAAGTTAAAATTCTCCTTTGACATCCCTATTGCAGGCTCAGCTGGGGAGGATTATTATTTGGGCTTATTTAATGGAAACACTGTGAAGAAAGAGAAGCTTGTAGAAAGAAGAATGTGCTGGATAACAAATCTATTCCCTAGTGGCCGCCAGTATCCATTCAAGAGGTTAAATTGCTGTTACAGTTATAGGTGGGGCGGGGTGGACACAAACAAGGCCCCAGGGGAGGATTTCCTCCATCCTAAAATCTTTAAAATGTAATTTGGTTTGGTGAGCCCCTGGATTATTTCCCCATATTAATAATACAAGTATTCAAAAATATTAGAAATTTAGAGACATGAAGCCCTGCCTGGGTTAGGATGCTCATGATAACCACTAGGATCAGGACAAATCCAGGTTTTCAAACCTGGCTCTTAGAAAGGGTTAAGTGCTCGAGCGAGCCCTTAACCTGGGCTCCAGGATTGTGTGTTCACTAGGGCTATGTTTAGCCTCAGGGACATAGAGATGAGTGCGTAGAGAGCCTGCATCCTGGGGAAAATACCCCAATGCATTGTGCATGTTGCATTGTGGGATCTCCCAAATCTGGGACGCGTCCTGGCCTCAGGGGCTTTGCACTGTGGCATGCAATGCAGATCATCTGGGAGCACAGTCCACAATCCCAGCAACATGGCAACAGTCGTCTGGGGGTGAGTTTAACCAGCCTTCCTCCCCATCCACCTGGATGTATGAATGTCCTCTTAGGATTGACCTCTTAGTATTCTAGTCCCAATATATAAGAAAGGGGATAGACAGGAACCTATGAATTATAGGCCTATTAGCCTGATTGCTATTGCTGCAAAAATCTATTCCAGATGCCTCCTTCATAAGCTTGAATGTTGGGCAGATGGAAATGTCATTTTGGTTGAAGAGCAGGTGGGTTTTAGGAAAGAGTGATCAACTATGAATGACTGTTTGGTCTTACGTCACCTGATTTTTTAAATACACATTTAATCGAGAGTAGCTATTCATAGCTTTTATTGATCTAAATGCAGCTTTTGATTCCATACACAGGGGTCACTTGTGGGGGAAACTGTCAAATACTAACATGGACTTGAGGCTTTTACTGTTAATTAAGGCTCTGCATTCAGAAACATGTCTGAGGATGTGTATAGGTGCTAGTGGGGCCCTAACACAAGAAATCACATAAAGGAGTCTGTCATGGTTGCATTTTGGCATATTTTTAAAATGTAAATGACATGGTTTTGGCCTTACATGACCAAGGCTTTCATATACCCAGGGTTCTGGATAGATTTGTAAATATTTTCCTCCTATTGATGACATGATTTCCCTGCCTTGTCATATGTTTCCATCCCAGTGCTCTAATGGGGTTTCCCTGCCTTTGTTTGTGGGTGTGCTTATGAACATACACCATTGTCACTTCATTTCTGAGGAGTAAATCACTTAGTGCCCGTCTTGACATCCTATCCCCTTGACAGAAGGGGGGAGCAAGGGACAGAGTGGGAAGCTTGTGATGGGATGTGGCAGCATCTCTGTTGATGGACAACTGCTTTGTTGGATAAAAGACAAGGGGGCAGGGCGAGTGCTCAGACAGGCAGTCCGCTAGAAGCACTGTTGGCACAGAGTGGTCACAATCCTGGGTTGATTTGCATCGCCATCTCTATGGTTGTGGCTCCAGAAAGCGAATGAAATCACTATTATTGAGCCATCTGCGTTCGGATGTAACACTGCCACCACCAAACCTCAGGTCATGTCATGGCCTCGCTCTGTTAACCTCATTTTAGGTGAGGGCTACTTCAGCGGGTTACCCGCTTGGAGGAAACTGGGCTCGCCTGAGAGCACAGTGGTTCTCACGCTCACCCAAAAGCGGGGTAGGCTCCCTTAGCCCACTTTTGGCCAATTGTGAGAATAGCCTCAACATGTTTCTTCCCTTGAACCTCAACAGATGCAGTATGTTCACTTGCCCTAAGTACTGTGACCCTGGAAAAAGAATAAACATTCTGTGGTCTTATTATGTTTCCCCTCATTCCGCGGAGCCACCAGGGAGAGGGGTGAACACGGGCCCTCTCTTCCCTAGCTACACCCGTGGATAGGTAAAAAAAATCAAAGCAGATCAGGATGTCTAGAGTAACTATAAATATAAGTGTGTTTATTGTTACAATTTTTATCATAAGTGTCTAGGATACATTTTCCCTTCCTATGCGTATAACATCAGAAGCAGCCTCTTCATGTGGCTTTTACAGGTAACAGAATGTTATTGCCTTGTTTCCTCAAAGAAGGGAAGTGTTACTGAGAAAAATGAGTAGGCCAGCTGTTGTGGCAGTTGTCCTGCTCACAAGGCAGAAAGACTTTCTAGCAGGCTGTAGCAGTAGTAGGAAGCAGTAGCTGCTACAACCCACCAAATGATTTGCAATGTGGGACGAGAGGGTGGTACACGAGCTCTTGTGTTTTTGTGCAGAACCCTCTGAGAAATTTTGTTTGTCTTACAGGAACAAGTTGGCTTCCCTTGAAAATATTTTTTTTTAAGTTCCGCAGAGAAACCATAACATTCACTTTCAGTGTCTGTTTTTTGAAATGACAGTGCCAGTCCTATACTAGCCAGGTGTGTGTGTGTGTGTGTGTGTGTGTGTGTGTGTGTGTGTGTGTGTAAGTAAAACTTCTGCTTTGGCAAGGTATATTGATGCTGCTGAGAAAAATTAGTATGTAGTATTAGTATGTTTGTTATGAAGACAAAATGCCATGGATCCAATTCTATGATAATTCTCCGCACAATAACGGAATCATGGAAGTTGTAAATAAAACCTGTTTAATTGTTTGTAGCTCAAGGTTAAGAATATAAAAACAGTTTGTTCTTCCTGATTTTGTTAATCAGCATGAGCAATGAGTTGTCTTGAGGCCTCTTTATTCATTTCAGCAGTTTTATTGGGGGGGGTCATATCATTTGCTCCCCTCATGACAGGTTTACCTCTACCTTGGGTTGTTAGTTATGAATTATTGGTATTTTAATGGATTTTCTGCATGCAAGATCTCGTTTATTTGCCTCAGCCTTTTCCATCTCAGAATACACAGTTCTGTAGTTTCATTGCAAAAAGCAAGTGAGCAACAAAGAAAATCTATATGAGACTTTAGTGACAGGATTACGAAATATATGGGTACACAATGATACTGCAGAACATCACTTCAGCATGTGAAGCTGTTTATTCTCAGCAGTAATGTAACCTGTACACAAGGTGGTTTCTAGACAACAATTTAACTTTTCGGTTCAGGAAAGGATGAAGATATTTTTCTCAAGCAAAAGATATTGTGGGGGTCGTACACTAGCACTGTACACTAGTATTTCATTATTCTTTGGCTCTTACATAAACTCTGGTACAGTTTTTATTCATTTGTTTATTTTATTCAATCCTAAGCACTAACTGTATCTTATTGTGTGGGTATATTAGAATTCTAATGACCCTGAAGGGGTCCAAAACATTCAGATAGTCATTACTTAGAGATAGTAGCACTCTTGCAAAGCTGGTGGCAGTTTGCATCCAATCTCTTTGTTGGACCACCACTGCCACAGCACCACCACAAATCCGCAAGGGATTACAGAGGCCAGTCTAGCCACCTGGTTGACCTCTGCTCTCCCTGCTATGGCTGTTGTAGTATCACTGTGTCATCACCACTGCCTGTAACAGACACCAGGTGGTGACATCATAATACTGTGTTGTGGCCAGCAACAGAAGCTGTAGCAGGGGCTGTAGAGGTCAGGCAAATGGCCAGGCAACATCAGGTGGAGGCAGCGAGTCATGGGGGGGGGCTACTGGGGCCCCAGTAGCCTATGGGGCCTCCCAGCCTCTGTTCAAAGAACATGGGTGAACACTGGTAGTTATGCTCCTGGTTGAGAAGTCAAAAGCATTCAAAAATGGATGCTCAAAAATGGATACCTCTTTTTGAATGCTTCTGTGCAGGATCAAAGTGAACACAGTCCTGCTTATAGCCTGTTTTGAGCAGGCAGGCAAGGTTGTGCCAGCCTCGATCCTCAAAGCCACTGCAACCACCAACCCCACCAAGTCCAAGTACTTACTTTGGAGCTGGGGAAGTCAATAGTCATACAGGTAGCAGTGGGTATTCCCAGTTATGGTATCAGTTTCCTGCTTTATTCTTCTGATCTACAACCTGTCCACGTGGTAAAAGAAGGCCAATGTGGGAGCAAAGCATGCTGTGCATTCTAAAGAGGTGTTGGATCTAAATTAGGTAATGCCCTGTAAAAAGATGTATTTGTGTTTTCTCAGAATGCTGCTTGCACTTTCAGTGTAGTGGTCCAGTGTTGAACAGGGAATATGGGGAGCTCTTCTATGGATGCAGGAAAAGACCATGAAGCAAAAAGAGACTAGGGATATTTGTGCTGTAGGAAACTGAAATAAAATATAATTGGGGGAGCAGAATAACAGGGCAGGTTTATCTTGACACAGGCATAATATATCTACAGATTTCTCTTCAACTCTATTAAAATTTCAGAACAAAAGCAATGGCCATACGCCCTTCAAATTTTAAACATACTTACTGTCTTCCTTTTATGACTGTTGCACATTATACAAATGCTTTTATCAATGCAATACAAATTTTGTCGTAGGCCATTTTGATGTTAATATTAATTTATAAAGTGGTGCTGACATAGAGATGCATATCGTCATTATTTATTGCTTTTCACCTGGAGGCAGCTTATATCTAAAGTTTATTGCTCCCAGGTCATAAATTCTAATTTGCTTTTTGTTCTTCATTGCCTTTGTTTATGGTTCTGTTGAACTACTGTTCCCTCTGCAAATGGTATTATATTGTCTATGTGGACCACTGTATCCATCAAAATACACCAATGGGTGGTGGGATAATTTCTGGAAAAAGAGAGTTGCTAAGGCTCAAGTAGATCTCGGCACTGAGAGGAGTGACATCAGTCGTTAAAGTGAGAAAAAGGGAGAATAGCTGCTATCACTGCTACTATCATAATGTTAACCGATTCCCTCAAAAAATCTACACACTCATTACTCTAGGCTGAAAGCAGCACACCCAGGAAGTAGCAAAGTCTGTAAAAAATAGCTCAAGAAAATAGTCATCCGTCTGGCTGATTTGCCGGAGGTCTTGTAGGCCCCCGTAATTTAGATCTTTTCCTTTTGCCAAAAGGAAAGCAGATAAAAGGAAAAACCATGTCCTATGGAAACATATTTTAAAAGCTTTCCAATCATTGCAACAATGGCAAGCCAAATCTTTGTCTCAGAAGAGAAACAATTCACCGAGAACAAATGATTTACCTGCTGCTCTACCAAATGTCCTACAGGAATGCTCACAAAATATTCTGCAGCAATATAATATGCAATTCTAGACTCATGAATGATGCAAAAGGAAGAATTAGCACATGGAACTCCCAGCTCCAAAATCCTGCAGGCCCAAGTCTGGAAAAAAAAATCCTAAAAAGCAGATAAAAGTCATTTGATTAAAGAGGACAATTTTCAATTTTCAGTTGGAAAAGTTCACAACAGGTGGTGGAAGTATTATTGTTGCTTTGATAAAGCAAACAAAGTGAGAGTGTACAGCAAAGGTGGGTCATTTTGCCTGCAGTTAAAATTTGTCCTTGGGCTTCTTTCTGTCTTGATTATATTGGGCTTAAGGCCCAAGTCTAGTTCATTCTGGAAGCACTCCAAAACATTGGGGACAGGGACTGAGGCAGTAGACTCTAAATGGTCATGGCACCACTGTATCAAATAACCAAAAACCGATGCCCAAGTGCCCTGGTACATATGATTAATTGATGTCCTTCTAACCAATAGCTGAAGTTCTACTCTAAGTTCTTGGGAAGAATCTCTGTCTTGTCATCGGTTTTCAATGTCAGGCTATGAATCTATGGAACCTATGAAGTAGATTAAAGTACAGATTAAAGTATTCTTGAGTGGGTGCAGACTGTATTGCTATCTCTACTGAGTAACCACAGGGAGCCTCTGCACATCAAAAATCAGGAGGAAGGATGTCAAACTGTGTGTTTCTAGGCATCACTTTGTCCTGGTATCTTTTATCTAAAAGTCAAGTTATAATAAAATGGATCTCTAGAAATCATCTTATGTCCCAAAACTTGTTCAGAAGAGTAGCATGATATTCAGAACATTAATCTGTTGCTATTCTTTCTTCCAGTCAAGGACTGCCCAAAAGCTAGTTATGAAGCTGCTAGAGCTCTAGCTAACATGTGATATTCTGATTTCCTGCCCAGAAGCAGCACCATCATAATTTATTCTTTGGCCTTGCCATGAGGGGTGACTAAGGTTAGAATCAGGTTCCTCCTGACCTCCAGATGGTCTTGTAGAGATTCATTCAGGCAGGGTGGCTCCCCCATGAGGCCAACTGAAGCAATCGCCTCAGGCAGAGCCTTTGGGGGTCTTTGTCAGGATAGCAGAATGTGCCCCTGCCTTCCCAATTACCTGCCTGCCACTGCTCACCCTGTTTATTTTGGGCCCGGTTGCTGGTCATCCTCAGGCAAGAGCCAACACTGGCTCCTCCCCACCACTGTTCCTGAATCCTGTAAGAATCCTGTAAGAAGGAGTCCCAGATGCTGTTGACTACAACTCCCAGAATCCCCAGCTGCAGTGGCTTTTGTTTGGGGATTATGGGAGTTGCAGTCAACAACATCTGGGAATCCCTCTTGGAGGGAACACTGCTCCCCACCCCTGCCTCCCAGACCCAAGGGCCACCCTCTTCCTTCTTGCAGGGGAACAGCCGCCAGCGATTTGCACAGTGTGGGAGTTTATAGTGGAGTGTGTGGGGGAGCAGCTGCCTGGCCTCTAAGCTGCTGGCTGCTGCGGGGGAAAAGCCTGGCCTAAAGCTGATAAGTAGACCAAACAATGGCACCTGCTACCTTTTCTAACAGGAGTTTAATAGACTTTATAAAGATGCCTGTATTCCAGTCCCTGGCTGAATCTTTTTTCAAGGTTCTATTCGTCAAGAGCACTGTTCGGACCCCTAAAAGGTGAGAAGGCAACAAGTAGGAAGAGCTGTCACTAGGTTCCGCTGTTCAATTGCATGTAAAAAGATTGGAGCAGGTTGGTGGACATTCATTCTCACCTCAGACACTGGAATGCAGTGGTGTCAGTATGCAATGCACAAATTTACTTTTAGGCCAATCTTTGCCCCAGCTGAAAGTATTTTTGTCTATTGAATCACTGTGATCTAGTGGCTAGATAATAGACCTTGGACCCGGATTGTCCTATTCAGGGCATCCTACCTACACTCATTGTGGGTTTTTGGGAAAGTTAGTCTTCGTTCCCTCTCCATAAATTGGGGGAAATAATGACTTACTCCAAAGGGCTGTTGTAAGGGCAAAAGTAGTAAGAGATTTAAAGCACTTTGCAAATAAATTGTTATATAAATGATAAAAAATAGTTATGGGCCTAATCCTACTGAGGATATGCCATAAACAAACTAGGCAGTCCTGCTGTTGCCTATTGCATGACCTGTATTTGTAGGTTTTGTATTTTTTTTAAAAAAAATCTATAGCTTATGACGGGTCCTGGTTCTGGATTTGGTTTTCTTTCACAGCTTGAGCAGGCCTTAGGAGTGAGCAAGCTTCAGGGTGCCGACTGCTGACCTGAGCTAGGTGGCTCACTATTCTGCAGTGTGCTAGGGAGAAAAAATGTGGCAATGCTGATAAACTCATCATGGGGGTGGGCAGAGAGACACTGATGAATCAATACACTCCTCACCCAGGGTCCTTTTTTATATTATCCTGTGGCCAGTTTTGATCACAGCCCTAGAAGAAAAAATGGTTTGGATATTTCTAAGTTTAAATGATAATATGAAATAGCAGACTGCTGAAACATTGAAGAGTAGATTATAATTTTAAAGTTTGCTTAAAATGAATCCCAACAGATATTCAGTTGATTTCTAAAATTTCTTCCACTTAAACATATCACCTATTGTCACTTTTCCCCACAAAAATCCTATTTTGTTCTTAAACTTGCTTTCATTCTGATAACTTAATCCCCTTTAAAAGTGTCTTAAAATGCCACAATATTAAATGCACTCTCACTGGGGTTATTTCTTAAATACCAATACATTTTCAATGGCATTATTATATTTATTCTCAATGTGATTATTCCTTAAATACTAGGAATCATTAACTTGATACACTTTGTGAACACATACAAAGACACAGCAGGAAATGTGCTTGGAACAGAATTGAATCCTCTATTGCAGTCCATTCATGCTCAATGTTGGTATGAGTTCAATACAAATCTGTGAATGACACACACTCCTAAGTGCATTGTGTACCTACTTTTGAAAGGCTTTCATGAAAGTATTGTCCAATTCCAACCAAAGTCTGAATTTAAAAGCTTCTTCCGAGACAGTGGCTGCATTTGCACATAACGCGAAACCAGAGTTCAACAAAGCAGAGGATAGAACTCCATTATGTCTGAATGCACACAACTGCGATTCTGTGGCAAAAGCAGCCTGTGGTTTGCCTCACCAAATTCCAATTTGAACCTTCAGTTTATAGTAAGTTTTGCCGCCCCAACCTGAGGTTTGGCAGTGGCAGTGTTACATCTGAACACAGATGGCTCAATAATAGTGGTTTCATTCACTTTCTGGAGCCACAATCATAGAGATGGCGATGCAGATCAGCCCAGGATTGTGACCACTCTGTGCCAGCAGTGCTTCTAGCTGACTGCCTGTCTGAGCACTCGCCCTGCCCCTCTTGTCTTTTATCCAATAAAGCAGTTGTCCATCAACAGGGATGCTGTCGCATCCCATCATAAGCTGCAAAGCCGGTAAAACTCTGTCCCTTGCTCCCTCCTCCTGTCAAGGTGACTGGATGTCAAGATGGGCACTAAGTGATTTACTCCCGGCAATGTATGTCATTTGTATGTATGTTCACAAGCACAAGTATGTTCACAAGCACAAGTTCACAAGGTGTATGTTCACAAGCACACCCACAAACACAGGCAGGGCAACCCCATTAGAGCACTGGGTTGGAAACTTATGACAAGGCAGGGATACCAGGGGTCAGGTTTAAAAGGCAGCCCCAACCAGGAATTCTTGAATAGCCAAGATCTATTTTTCGTACAATGATGTTGGGGAAGGGGGCCCCAGCCTCTTCCCCTTGAGGGTACCTGTGCAGTCCCTAGGCTTACTCATAAGAAGGGCCAGGCAGCAGGATTAGCATTGCTACAGTGAAAAGAGCAGTTCCTCATATATGATGAGGACAGATGCTGAACCTGAGTGGGCCACTCACTCATAAGATTGAAATGATCAGAAGAACTGTCTGTTGGTACAGGGGTGTCAGGCAGAATCATTAATAATGTTTGACATCAAGCCCCCTTCTCCCGTGGACTGCTCTCTCACATGAGTGTGATGGGGACCAGATGGCAATGGGGGCCAGATGGCAGATGCCGCCTGGCCAGGTTGCTCTATATAAGAAATTTGTGGGGGGTGGAGGAGGGTACCCTGATAACAGCGCTCCCTGTCTTGGCAACTGCCACCCAAAAGCTGTCAAAGCATGCACTGTGCCAGCCCATCTGCCCATTTGAACATGTCCACTTTTGTTTGTTTCTGGAAATGTGACCCCAGTCTCCAGGGGTCACTGGAATGCTAGGCTTCCCTCTCCCACGCTTCCCCATGGTGGCAGTTCTGCATATGGTGCAATGCCAGTCCGAACCCAGGAATTTTGAATGAGGGTAAAGATCTGTCCCCATACCCGGTGTTTCCTCAGTCCACATGTGCGGCTATGCTCTCATCCATGGAGTGTCAAAATCTCCTTTGTTTGTGTGAAAGGCTGCAGTGCAAATGTTCCATTATATGGAGTGGGACCATTGGTCCATCTAGCTCAGTACTGTATTCACTGACTGCCAGTGACTCTCCAAGATTTCTGGCAGGAATCTCTCCCAGCCCTACCTAGAGATGCCAGAAAGTGAACCTTCTACATGCAAGCAGATTACCACTGTGCTATGGCCCCATCCCCCAAGGGGAATATCTTGCAGTAGATAGTGCTTGCATGTAGTCATCCACCCAAATGCAAACCAATGTGAACCCTCCTTAGAAAGAGGGACAATTCATGCTTCCTACCATAAGACTAGCTCTCCACCCCAAGCTGAGTGACAGTTTGCTCTTTGTTCTCTCCCTTGCACCTCTCTGAAGATGAAGGCAAGAGTCCATCTTCACTTTCCCCCACAGAGCCCACTCCCACATTGTTGCTCCCTGTTTCCAGGATTTCCTCCCTGACACACACATTGTTCCCAGCCAAACAATAAGAAATCTACATCTGGCTGTCTTTTCAAGATATGTGGTATTTCTCTTTGGCTGTCACACCTCCTCATGAAGTATACAATACAAAATATATTTGAAAATATCAAACCGATATTTTCCTGGCTTGCTATTTTGTCTTGCTCCTTGCTTTCTTTTGAATAGAACAACTGACCCCAATAATATCTGAGTAACCATAAAAAGTTAATTAAGGCAGGATGGAGAAATCCCATATTTTAGGTTACATGTCTCTCTGATCTCTCCTTTGAGGTAAATCATCTCCTTGTACTAATGAAAGCTAACTGCATTTATAGGGCTTCTCCAGCAGGGCTCTCCCTTGCTTTATAATTGAACAGGACAGCAAAGGCTTAACACATATGTGGCAAACATTTCTTTCTGCTTTTCTCCTCCATAATTACAGCTCTGAATTGATCATCACTAATAGAAAATATGAGCTACAGCAATCAGAGGAGATCAGCACCCTCTGATGCATCACCTTAAGCACGTGCTTCTTTAACACCAAGTCGCTTAATCACCAAGCAAATGTGAAGTGTGTAGTATTACAAGCCCATGTATACAAAACTCTAAGTACAGGTGTGAGAAATGTTTGAATGGCAAAAGACCGAGTTTATTAGCTGAGCAAAGAAAGGCCTTTGGGGTAGGCAGCTTGTTCAGTGTAACATCTGTAATAAGGTACTCCATGGATCTCCGAATGAAACTTGGCATGCACATTCAAGATATAGTTCTGTTTTTCAAGTTCAAATACCAGCTTGACCTCCAACAGTGGCATAGCGATGTTGGTGGTGGTCCATTCTTGCAGGTGACCACTACCACTGTTGCCACAGCACCCTACCCACCTGCCACTGGCCTCCACAACCCCCACTCACCTACCATTGTCAGCACTAGTTGCTTGCTGTTGGCTTCTACAGCCCCTGTTTGCTGCCACTATAATGACCAATTTGCTTCCCTTTTTGCTGGCAGTGATGTGGTATAATGTTGTCACCACGCTGGCAAGAGTCCATCCCAGGGATAAGAGGTCCCAGGTGGTGAAATAATTATCCTGAGTTGCAGATCACCAAGCCAGTGAAGAAGGTGACACTGAGTGGGGGCAATAGAGGCCAGTGGTGGTGGTGGAGGCGAATACATGATTGCTCAATGGCAAATTCTCCCTGAACCCCAATCTGTTTTATGTATATATTATTTATGTATCATATTTTTATACTGCCTGATATGTACATCTCTAGGCGGTGAACAAATTTTAATATTAAAAATCACAGATTAAAATACACAAAACACAATAAAAACAATAGAAAACAAATTATTAAAATTAATTCTAATTAAAAGCTTGCGAGAACAGGAGAGTCTCGAGGGCCTTCCTGAAAACAGAGAAGGAGATGCTCTTATTTCAGCAGGGAGCATATTTCCTAAGCCCTGAGTCAACCACAGAGAAAGCCCAGTCCTGAGTCGTCACCACACGAGCTGGTGGCAACTGTAACCGGACCTCTCCAGTAGATTGGAAAAGGCGGCAGGGTTCAAGACAAAGGAGGCACTCTCTTAAATAGACTGAACGCAAGCCAATAAGGGCTTTATAGGTAATAACCAGCACTTTGTATTTCACCTGGAAACATATCAGCAGCCAGTGCAGTCCTTTCTAAACTGGTGTTATATGGTCCCTTTGTGTTGTCCCAAAGACCAGTCTGGCTGCCGCATTCTGTACCAATTGTAGTTTCCAGACTACTTACAAAGTCAGCCCCATGTAGAGCGCATTCCTGTAGTCAAGCCTGGAGGTTACCAGCATATGTACTACTGTTTTAAGGTCATTCACTGCTAGAAATGGACATAGCTGATGTATCAGTCAAAGCTGATAAAAAGCACCCCTGGCTGCTGCCTCAACTTGAGAAACCAGGAAGAGCTTTGGGGCACTCCCAAGTTACATACCTAATCTAGGGGGAGTGAAACCCCATCCAGAACATGCAGATCTAAACCATCTCTTGGGTCCACTGTTCCCTCTAAGGTGTGTGCACATGCCTGCGTTCACAAGTTTTTTGTTGTCCACTCAGTCAATTTTAGATCCCCTTCAGGTTGGATCAGGAAGGTCCTATTCTGAATGCAGGTTTCACATACTGCCTTGATCCTGCCATCTAGAACAAAACTCACTCCGCAGAGAGATGAAAAAATTAGAGAGATCATTGCTCGGGTCCCAACCCCTCCCCCAGTCACTGCTTGGGTCCCAACCCCTCTCCCACCTCTGCCTTATTTGGATTCAATCTCAGTTTGTTATCCCTTACCTAGCCCATTACCATTTCAGTGGGTCCAGGACAAATGTAGAATGTAGAATCTACATGTGACATCTGAACACATCATTCCCAACTACAATTTATTGTGGCTGTGGATGCTGGGAGTTGTAGTTCAGCAACATCTGTAGGAATGGTGGTTGGGAACCACTGTCCCAGGGCATCTGGATGCTACTTGGAAACAGCATGCTGGATCAGAGGCACTTAGGAACCCTCTTCCGATATTTACACTTCACATGTTTTTTGATTTTGTTTTATTGAGTTTTTCATTCTCTGGGATGCTCTGCTCAAATGATTGGATTTTTTTACACTTATTCGGTCTAGACTTGAGATCTTTGCAATTTGCGAATGCATTATCAAGATGTGCTTTTATCATTCACATGAAGCATTTTTTCCAGACTCGGATGCTGTTGTGACATTTTTAAAAAGACACCGCCCCCCCACAAAAAAAAACACCCGCATGGACAACCAGCCTTTTAAAAATAAAAGACACACACAGTTAAGAGACTGGAGGAGGAATAAAGCGAAGGCTGCTACTTTAGAGTTCATATTGGCTGCTGTTACTGTGTTAGCATTGTATCATCGTCTCACAAATGTTTTAATTTTTCTTAGGTTCTGTGTAAGAAGATAATTTTCTATTTGCAGAGTTCCATGCAAGCTTAGTTGGCACCAGACCCTGCCATTTACTGGTTATAACCTTATGTAGTGGGGCAAGGCAATTCAGACATAAACTGTCCAGTTCAAATCTTGACATCTGGCATTTCTAGAAAAGCAGCTCAATGAATACGAATCTAAGATGTGCTGGCCAGGCTCAGATAAGTACAGAAAGCAGCAGACTGTCATTAAAGTCCACTCATCTGTTCGAGGTCAGTGTTTGATGTTGGCATGAGCACTTGGAAATAAAAACCTCTTTTCAAGATTTGCCTGATATGGTGGAAGCTTTACTTGGATACCTTGTCTTAACTTGTCCTTGGAAGTAAATTCTGCTAATTTGGTGACTTGGGGATGGTTCACTTGTGCATGATTTGCTTATGTGGATGAGATGTTTCAGATCTCACACTACTTTATATTGTCCAGTTTCATCTGAAATATAGTCTTTTTCCAATGAAGTGAGTTACACATTCAGCCATAGCTCATCAAGTTGCACCATAATCAAGTGTAGAGCAATCAACTGATGTAAGTGCATGTGTGAACCCACCCTTTCTCCCAGGTAAATGTGCACAGAATCACAGAGTTTCATCCTTGATATCTGTTTTGCAGGTGCATGCCAATTAAATTGCCTATGCAATTTTCTCATTATCATGATTAAGCATTCCTCTTTGCATCTGACATGTGCTTGGTTACTGTGCTATCTTGTCTAGGAGGAGGCGATTTGCATACCAGTATACACTGAGAAATGATTTTCTGCTGTCATAGAATGTTCAAAGGAATGTGAGCAGGATCAAAAGACCCACCACTATGGCTTTTTCATCATAGATGTTTATCTGGTCTTTCTCGTGTTATGCTTGTGTTATGCAACAAATGTTCACCCAGTTATTTTATTTAGGAATTAATTCACTTAGACTTCTTCCCAATCTCCATTTTGGACATGCTTCCAGAATTATTTCCTTGGGGAAATGTAGGTGGGAAATAATGGTCAGAATGGAAAATGCAATTGGGTTTTTTAGGGAAACATCCCCAGATATAAGCCAAGAAGAATCTCAATTCCTGCTTATGAATTCTTCGTGAAAAATCTGTGTTAATTCTTGGTTTCCTTTCCATACAGTGTTATCTAGTCATATTATTCTGTGGCAGTTTTTCCAAATGCATGCATTTACAAGGGAAAAATTGCATCTATTTCATAGCTGCAATGAACCACTTTAATTACAGTTCTTATATAGAAGAATTTCTTTCACACACAATAATAATTCATTGATCCAGTTGCTTCTGATATGGAATTGTACTTGATGTCTTAATTGTCTGTTGCAGTGTTAGCTTACGGTTGATATATTTCATTTTCTGGACAACACTGATTGTTTCACTGTCTCACATCCGCATGTACATTTATAAGATGCATTGGGGCCTTTCTCATTATCAGGGACCTGGGTGGGAGGGCATGCAGGGAGGAAGGCTACAGAAGCATAGGTCCCCCACAGACAACCAGGTCCCAGTTGCAAGGCATGCAAATTGTGCGTCCAGTTGATCTGCTGCAGCCCCAGGCAGCACAGAGTTGCTGAGGCCGGGATGCATTGTTCTGGTCCCCAGAAACCCCACAATTCACTGCACGAGTATACGGTGCATTGTGGGTATCCCCCGGTGGTGGGCGGGCACCCCTCAGTGTCTCAGCACTGACTGAAAGCAGCCAGCACTGACACATGATCAGTTAAACAGGGTTAAGAGGGAGCTTGCTCCCTTAATCTCGTTTAACAGCAGGGCTTCAGAGCTGGGTCTGCCTCTGAGGCACCACCAGGAGCTGCGCAGCTTCTGCTGGTTCTCATGGGCAGCTGAGCCCGGGCTTGGCTGCCTTAGCCCTATCTTGGCTGCTTGTGAGGACAGCCACATTATCTGTATATGTGTTAGTTTCTGATAATTCATCTGTAAGCTTGGGATTTCACCATCTAATTTATTGCATGTGAACATTATTATGCAACAGAGGAGATGAATGTGTAGGGGTTGTATCTTGCACTACCCTCTTCTAGCCACAGTGGGTCAGGGATCTCCAGCTGGGGGAGAGGGGATAAGTGATGGGGAACAATTTTAAGCCCTTTTCCTTTATGCATAGTTGGTCCCCTTCAAATAATATAACCTCTTTGCCACATGTCTGGCAAAGATCCAGGGACTCAAATTCAAGTCTGTCAACAACTTTTCCATTTGGCCCTAACTCCAACAAAGCTAACTGCTTATTAATGTATTATTTGATTGATTGATTGATTGATTGATTAAGTGCTGTCAAGTCAGTGTTGACTCTTAGCGACCACATAGATTGATTCTCTCCAGGATGATCTGTCTTCAACTTGGCCTTAAGTGGTGCATTCATTGCTGTTGTATTTCTCCCCTTTTAGTTAATTTTTCAGGCCATTCAGATATATTTTACTTTCAGTATTTACTGTCCAACCAGAATGATTTAATTTCCTTATATGTTGTAAAATTTTGTTATATAGTCTGTAAAATTCATCTCAAGAGTCAATCAATTCATCTTACTTTCATTGTTGCAGTTATTTGTTGTTACCCCACAGCTTAATTAAAGTATTTAATATACCACCCAATCCACACACTCAGGGTGGTGTACACAGCAAGAACAGCATCCAAGATTTTTAAAAAAACTTAAATTAAAGGGCAAACTCCTGGCGGAAAAGAAATGTCTTCAATAAGGATTTAAAGGCTGCAAGGGAGGAGACAGACCGAATCTGAGAGAGTTCCAGAGCAGTGGGGCAGCAACAGAGAAAGCCCTTCCATGGGCCCTAGTGCTAGGGACCTCTGTAAGACCAGGGACTGAAAGAAGGGCAACCTGAGAAGTTCTCACAGGAGCTCTCAATGTAATTGTTTAATGTTGTTTAGTTTGCTGGTCACTGATCCTAATAAAGATTGATTGATTCAAAAAATATATTATTTTCAAAATCATTTTTGAACTCTTCAAAGAGTTCAGGATTGTGTGAGTTTCATTTTTACTACTTGGGACAGAGGAGATAAACTGTATAATCTGGGTTCTGACACTGATTTTGAATTCTTTCTGTGCCTTTTTAGTGATGCGCAAGTATCAATTATAGGATCAGAGGTTGCTAACCTGCTAGTACAATTTTTCACCCACAGATGGCAATCTTCCTTCCAGGTGAGAAAATTCAATATGGGATGGTGGGGAGTAATTTGGTTTCACCAGAGGGAACTTTGGTGCCCCATATTCGCATGCAACTTAGAGATACCATGAATTCTAAATTTGTCATCATGTTAACATCAAGATTATTCATCTTTGTTACTGTAGAAAGCTCATTGTCAGTGTTGTCATGAAAATACTTTGTTCCTGTCTAAGGCAATGGCTCACAGACTGCACAGGGTAATGCGAACAGTTCAGCACCACCTGTGTTGCTGTGAGTGTCTAAATGACCACCTAATGGACATATTTATTTATTTATTTTAATTTAAAATACTCATGCCCTGACCCTCCAGTACACTACTGATGGGTCCTCCAGTACACTACTATAGCTTCATGCAATTGCAATTGTACAATTTTAAGTCACCGCAGAATGCGGGTATTTGACAACACTGTGGCCAATGATTTAGACACTTGTGGCAGTGCAGGTGGTGCTGAACCATCCATGTTAGCATGCGAGTCAGTATTTCTTGTTTTATGGTGTCTGAACTTCGTGTTTTATTAATGCAGAAATACTCTCATTAATCTCTTCCGTGCATAGTTTTAAAGACAAAGAACAAATTATCTACTAATTGTCCTTTTCTTCTACCCAATTGATCAACTCAATTGCCCTGATTTTACCTATTCTCACTCATAAATCCTCGCCAAACCATTTCTTGATCTGCTGATCTTAAATCAACAGTGGATACATAAAACATGTTCCCCCATCCAGTATCACCCTCCTCAATATTTCTAGATGGGGAAAAGGAAAATAGACTTTTTAAAAATCTTGGAGTGTAAATATAACATACTTTAAACTACACATACTTAAAACATCGATAAAATTTCAGTGGATAATAGAATATAGAGAAGGGAAGAAGCTGGGGTGGGAGAAGATGAAAAACTGAAAGGGACGGAAAAAAGTGGAGAAGTTGGACATGCTAGTGAAGGTTGGGAGAATGTAGCACTTAAGGAGATGAAACATGTTGCTCAGGTAAACAGGTAGGTTTTGCTGGTAAAATGGGAAAACAACCAAGAAGAAAATGCAACCTTTAGTTCTACATATCCTATGTTCATTAATTTATCTCGAATCATATGTTCACCCTATATATGTATATTTCCCTTGCACCTGTGACCTTTAGAGATGACATCTCCCTTGGTGAGAAGCTTTTGGGCAACATTTCCCTTCATCAAAGTTTCTTCTGCATGGATACTTTAGAATCCTGAAGGTCTTTTCCTATGAGAAGCTGTACTTCCAATCCCTTTTGGGCTGAAATCTTAGTTGACAATAATGTAGCATGATCTAAGGCAGCCTTTGGGAAAGTCTGAATTTTCTACAGACATTAAACTGAACCCTTTATCATTTATACACAGTCATTCTGATCCAGTGATGCATGGAAATAGTCTTCTGTTAATCAGAACCAAAGGCTGGGTTCAAGGTCTAGAGATTACATTGTTCTTTGATTTCACTCTGGCCCAAAACCCCTATAAAAGAAAATGGGACTTCAAGTTAGATGTCTGAGCGTTTGCCCCACAGACAATATGATCATATGTTTGCTCTGCCACAATAAATCTGCCTTGGGATATCATACGAAAGGCAGTATCGAAATGTAACAATAAACAAACACAAAAACGTGTTTGGACTTACAATAAAGCAAGTCCATCAAGTGGTAGCAAGCAGGCACCTGCAATTTGTTAGGACATTGTCGCTTCAGCCAGCAGGAATAATAGAGCAGGATCTCAACTCCAAAGGTCACTGAAGTCCTGTCCCAACAAATTAATGAGTCTATCTAGTTTATTTGATTTAGGTTACTTAATGTATTCATTTCTATAGTTGTTTCAGTTGAGTAATTAAAATCCTTTTGGCTATAAGAGTTTGTTTAAGTATGTTCAAAGTATCTCATTGTACATTTATTGATAGGGTTGTAACTTGTGGATAATTTTTCTTTTTTTAAAAAGATTTTCTGGATTAAAGAGTTTATACCACTCTTGTGGGATCAGAGTTTGAATTTGCCATAAAATAAAAAAATACAAAATACCAGTTTTTACACCAAACTGGTATTTTATATGTTTATTACATTGTACTAAAGCATTTTTAAGTTTTAATTGGTTCTCATTATAATGTGCTACTAATAAGGATTTTAGCAAGGCTGGAAGGGCTTTCAGCCTATGGAAACTGTAAAGTAGATCCCAACGATATCTCAGTTCAGATCGATATTTTGATAAAATCCAAAAGCAACAAATCAGTTCTTCATTTGAAGGCTCCAAAAGTAAGAGTGATTCTTAGCCTTGCTTATCCTTTCCAAAAGACCTGTATCCCATATCTCCTGCTGCTATTAGCCAAGGTGACTTAGGCTCCAGACTCGTTCAAAGGTATTTGGGGAATAACCACAAATTACCTAAACCCCAGTTTGTTCCTTCACTTACTGTATTATTGTATTAGACATATGATGCAGTTCCACTCATCAGATCTCTTGTTTTCAGCAATTTATCTTATGTTCCTCTATCTGTACCTATATCTGATGAAGCACCTGTTTCCATCATTAGATGGCTGCTAACATTAAAGGATTACACTTCTGCAAATGTCTTTGCATCTGAATTGGAAGCTATGCATAGAAAGAGTTGCTGTTCCTCTTTCTGGATCAAGAACCAGATGTGCAGTCCCAGTCACAGTCAGTCATATCATTCTCTCAACAGTACCAAACACTTGGTAGTGGTGGTGATGGGGGAATGAATCCAGCTTCTCTTTCTCAGTTCTAATCAGTTGATGGAGTGACAGTATTCACCACCAGATCAGTAGATACGCACACCAACTATTGTAAAGTATATTCATATCTGTTAAATGGAGCCAATGTGATTGCGAGAGGGTATATATGGAGTTGGCCTGTGCACAATCACAAATTTTGGATTGGATCTGAACACAATCCAATCAGAAACCTTATTTTAAAAGTCCTTTGGATCTTTCAGAATACCATTTTCATTTTCGGTATTGGATTTCCTTTTGTAAATCTGATAATTCTTGATTACAATCCCCATAGTTGTCTATGGAAAAATTTAAAAATCAGCAAAGAAACGAAAACAAAACAAAGGCTCAGCAAGGAGCTTTGAAATCTAGCACAGTGAAGGATGGCAGGGCTCTGCATATTTAATTTCAAGTAAATCAGCCCACCCATTGATTTAATTTTTTTTTTTTTTAATAACCCAGAAATTGTACTGGGTTATTTAAAACCACTGAATTGTACTGAATTGAAATTCAACAGAGAATTTCAGAAAAAAAGTGATGTAACATCCAAGAATCTCAAAGAATCGATTACTTTATTTTTAAATCTGCACAGAACTAATCACCTACCTGTAAGTAAAGAAATAAAGGCATGGGCAAGCAAGCAGGCTGGCAAGCAGATAGCAGAAATGACTTTTTCCTCAGCCACGATCAGGGAGGGGGAAGCAGACCCCATTTTGTATTTCCCCTGCCATTTTGTGCTCTGAAATCCTGAATTTTTACAAAATTTGCCCCTGAAATCCCCCAAACCATATCAGATAATTCCAGTCTGATATAGGCATTCCTATTTTGGATCAGAATTATCCCCAATGTCCTCCAAAATGTCCAGTTTTGGATCATTTCCAAAATATGATATCCAAAATTGCACAGGGCTGGTGCAAATGCTCCGCAGGGATTTTTACTTTCATTGCTTATCTCATTTGAACACCGTTGAACCATGAGCCTTTATATATATATATATATATATATATATATATATATATATATATATATATAAATAAAATGTGAAAGTTTCTAATATGATTGTGGTGTTAACAAAGCAATAATCTGATATGACTAGCATAATAAGAGGATCATAACTCAAGGCGACAAACAGTCATAGTTGCTCACATGTTATCATGTCTATGCAATCCAAATAGCCAGCTTTAGAAAGGACATAATATCACAACACATAGAGAGCATGACTTTCTCTAAAAACTTCTGACATGATTATAATGATCAGTTAGATGATTTGCACTTGCTGCAAGCTATGCTTGCTATTTTTGTATCCTTTAACTATTGGTACCATGTTTTGTGGAACAAGTTTAGATTGAATTCTCTCTTGGTAAGAACATTTCCATCTAAACTTTGTAAATTATACTTCTGAACTTGAGAAGACAATTAACAGCATGAGGATTATACACAGATAGTTGCCGATAACTGAGCTAGTTTACTGAAATGGGATTCCCCCCAATCTTCCCTTGTCATTGACTGAGGTACTGTGATGTCATGGAGCATTCACAGACATTCAAAATACAGGGGAAAGCAGCTCAGGGAGGAGAGGCAGATGAAAAGCAATGGACAGAAAAGAGTTAAGCTCCCCCTCTTACGTGGGGAACTGCTGCTTTAGCTGTTTGGCAGTGGCCTACATTACCTGATCTGGCTATTCTGCTAATGTCTAGTTTTATTTGACCTGAGGGAAATGACTTTTGAGAGACATAACTAATCAAGACAAAATGATAATAAACACACCTGCATTACACAATAGCACTTCTGATCTTTATGCGCTTAAAGCACAGCAACAGAATTAATACATCAGTATATGCTATCTCTGTTTTAACAACTATAAATGTCTGCTTGGCCCATGAGAATTAATGCAGTAGTAATCTAAATTCTATTCTTTTTAAAAGAAAGATTTCTTGAGCACAAAACTGATGCTAGGAGAGCAGAACATCTCCAAAATAGCAACACTTCTCATCATTCAAAGAATAACCTATTGCAGAAGCACTCAATCCATTTTCCTAGGACAATCCCAGAATCAACTTATATTTTAGAACATCACTACCACTTTCATAATTGATTCGGGAACCCCGCCTTTTCTTTAAGAAAGGGAAAAAGTCCATTGTGTCACTTCACCTTCTGGCACCTGCACTATGTGACATCACCTCACTGGTTTTTTGAGTGCTTGTAAGATGCTTAAATAGCAATGCATATAGCAATGCCATTACCTTCAAGGCCCTTTAATTTTCCCTAAGCCCTTTGTGGTCTTACAATGATGCTTTGATTTTTTTTTTTAATCTTCACTACTATTTAGAATGAATTCAACCTTTTGAACCCAGCCATAGAATTCTTATTAAACAAGCATCACCCATTAAGATGTTAATTGTCTAGTAACAAGATCATTAATAATTTGGAAGCTTTCAAATATTATGACAGAGAGCAGATTACTGCTTTATATACTTATAACCCACACTTATAAAAAGCACCTATTTAAAAATTCTAGGCTTATTATCAGGGACCAAAATAGAACATGTAGCGAAGTTGCAGGGAGGAGTAACAGCTGAATTCCCAGCCAAAACCGCTTTTCACAAGCCCTTGTGTAAAACTAGAACAATAGAAACCAGCTGCAACTATTATCTCTTTTTTTCAATAGAAACCACAACATCTCAGAACCTGAACTTCATGCTGGGGGAGTCAGGAACCACTATTTTCAATAATGAGGGTCACATATTACCTTGTGGAGCCATGTTGGAAGTCCTGGCTAAGCAGTATGATCCCACTCTCGATTTAGCCAGGTAACCTGTACCCACATAGGATTCCAAGCACAGTCTCTCTTATACATCACTGTCCCTATTTTGGCCTCTTGGAAATGTCTTGTTTGATTTCTTTTTTCCCATGTGAGTTGCTAGAGTTGTCATTCTTTAGGATGGTCTCTAGAAACTGGACTCCCCAGAGTCTCTGGAAATGACATATCTGGGTGGATATATCATGTCTCTAGTGCACTTGCATTCAAATGTGAGTGTAGCACTTAAGAATCCAGACTTCTTCAGTAATTGGATAAAGAGGTGGGAGACTTGGTAAGATAATTGTTTGCTACAAGGTTATCCCTATTTTCATCCATTAAGTGTTGAAGGTATGGATTTGGCTCATCCACTTTGCTCATCTGCAATATAGTGGCCTGCATGCACTTTATTACCTGCTTTACTTTTGTGGCATCCTTGTATTTATTTATTTATTTATTTATTTACACATTTTTATACTGCCCAAAACGTACGTCTCTGGGCGGTTTACAACAAAATAAAAACAAAGTAAAACACTAGTAAAAACAAAAATGGAAAGTTTAAAACTTTACAACAATTTAAAAATTTTAAAAGAATATTTTAAAACAGCATTAAAACCATTAAAACAATATTAATTAAAAGCCTAGGTGAACAGATGCATCTTTAAATACTTTTTAAAAAGCTGTCAGAGATGGGGAGGCTCTTAATTCACTAGGGAGCGCATTCCAAAGTTGTAGACCTTGACCATGCTCCCTACACATTCACAGGCTTGTATTTTCATCAGTAAAGTGTAGGGATGTGCACAGAAACACGGCAGAGAGGCTCGAAGGTGGTGGAGATCTCCCTTTAAGAGCGGGGGAGGGTGCACTTAATCCTCCTGCCACTTCCCCCCCGCCGGCATCTGTGTTTCTTAATGCCCATCGGGGTGGCAGCGTACCTCCCTGCCACCATGTTGTCCCCATCTTCTGGATATGACCATAAGTCGCCGACACACCTGCGTGCACAGTCATATCCAGAGGACGAGGGCAACAGGGTGGCAGGGAGGTACACTGCCACCCCGATGGGCATTAAGAAACATGGATGCCGGTGGGGGGAAAGTGGCGGGAGGGGTAAGTGCACCCTCCCCTGCTCTTAAAGGGAGACCCTCATCGCCTTTGAACCGGTGGAACTGCTGGTTCTTCGAATCAATTCGGAGGCCCATAAACCAGTTCTGTGCACATCCCTAGTAAAGTGTTGAGGAGTATGTAATTTTGATAACAATGGAACAGGGCTCTCCTCTTTAGCTATGAACACAGAACATAAGAGCTGGATCAGGCCCAAGGCCTATCTAGTCCAGCATCCCATTTCACACAGTGGCCCACCAGATGCCTCCAAGAAGCCCACAGGCCGGGGATGAGAGCTTGCCCTCTCTCCTGCTGTTGCTCCCCTGAATCTGGTATTTAGTGACATCTTGCCTCTGAGGCTGGAGGTGGCCTATAGCCACCAGACTAGTAGATTGATAGTCCTGTCCTCCATGGCTTTGTCTGAGCCCCACTTAAAGCCATCCAAGTCAGTAGCCATCACCACATGACATGGCAGAATCACCATCGCCACATCCTGTGGTACCATCACCATATCCTGTGGCACTACCTACAGAAGGCTTGCACATCTTATGAGCCACTCTGCTAAACTCAGATCTCTGGTCACATATCGTCGCGACTATCAGGGACTCAATAAACCACCACTTTTGTTGCCTGCCTGGATGTATAGGGGAAGGGGTGGCTGTCAAACATGTGCAGTCAAGCATGTGCTACATGTATGGTGGGGTATGTTCAGCTTGGTAGGGAACAAACTGCGGGCCAGGCGTACGTTAGTATCTTAGTGTCATCCCATCAATGTACCAATTGTTCTCAGCATCTCATATCAGCACATAGAGGACATCAACTTAATGCAGCATTGAGAAGTACAAACAAAATCCTGAGATCAGCACCCTTCTGTAAAGAAGTAGCCGTGCCAACTTGCTCAAATCCAATACCAGTAACTTTTACTATTAATTCTGGATAACTTGGGAAAATAAAGATCTTGGAAAGTGGGTTATTGTAGACATTTTGAAATTTTTTTTGTAGGCTTCTTGATGCACTACCAGTGAGAAAACTAGGTCTAACTAGATATAAATAGGATAGCTCTAATTAAGTAGGCCAAGAGAAATTCTTAATCTAGAAATAGCTGTTGCTGCAAAAAGGACTACCAATGCGGCAGGGGAGGGGGGAAATCAATGAAGTCTCAATGGATTCTATTCATCAAAAATTCAATGTCTGTACTTTTGAAAGGTTGTGGGGTTTTTTTTGCCATGTTTACTGTGTCTGAGCTGGGTGGGGGGACTACAAGCTAACAAAACAAATGGGAAAGCTTTGCATTTAAAATTCTTTTCCCATAGTACATAGGAAAGAACAGAACTATTTTATTTGTTTTCAGCAACAATTCTAATGCATATTAAAGGAGCCTGAAAAGATTAGTCTGTCAGTCTCCCCCGCCCGCCAAGACTGTATTTAAGTTAGAGGACCATCTATTTCTCTTGCCATTGGTTGGTTGTACTCAGCACGGTGAATTTACTGTGCTCTGTTCCCTTAGGTACAGCCCAGTATCCACACTTTAACCACCCTTTTTTCTCTTAGCCCTATGAAAAATCCTACTGCGGGCCTGCTCTGTATAACCCCATTAACAAATCAATGTAAGTTACCAAGACGGTTGCCAGAACCTAAGGGGTATACTCGTGGGTCAAATGGGCTGTAACCCAAAGTTTGGCTTTAAAAAAGCCAAACCTAGCCTAAATTCTGTAATCTAATGGACAACACAATTAACACCTGTGAATTGCTATCAGGACACATCTGTGAAGGGCCAAGCATTACTTTCTCCAAATAACACTGACCTTAGTTTGTGTTGCTTTGCATGGGGTAGTATGGCTTTCTCTGGAAAAATGCTAGTGAAAAAGATGGCAACTCTGGACTAGGAAAGCATTAGGCCAGAACTAAAAGCTACCAGAGGTGCATAGGTAGGGGAGGGGGCACTTTGGAGTGAGGGAGATAATGAAGAAAATAGGGAGGGGTTGAGCTCCCCCAGGAGCTGGGGGCTCCTCCTTTAGTTGAAGCCTTTTGCTCAGTTATAGCTACACCCCTGCTACCAGAGATGTATAGCTACCACCAGCAGTGTACCAAAGTTGGAGTGGGCCCCGGGGCAAAAAAGTGAAGTCAGGCCCCTGCCTCTCCTCCTTCTTCAGAGAGGTGCAAGGGACTGAGTAAAGAGCGAGCTGTCACCCAGGCGAAAGAGCCTCCTTCTTCAGTGGTAGCTACACTCCTGCCTGCCACTGAAATTAGCACTGATTGCCCTCTTCGTTCCTCCCACCCTGTAATACTTAGTCATGCAAAATGAATTCAGTGACATTACTACACCATACGTGTGCCTGACCCTATAATTAGCAGTCGCTGAAGTGGAAAGAGGGGAGGAAAGCTCTCAAGAGAGTGACATCTCATAATGTGTTTGGGTTTTTTAAAAATTATTAGATGCTAAAAGGGAAGATAGGAAAAAGAGACACAAACTCGTGGTACATGTATCTCTTAACATCTAGTTCTGGTCTCAACTTTCAGTTTAGAAACCACTAAAGCCACCAGATTTGATAGGGAGACGTAGCTTATGAAGTGGAAACCTAAATTTAGTCTCTGAAATCTACAACAACAACAGATTTGAAAACATGTCAGTTTTATTTAAGTATGTTATTAGGCTATACATTGAGAGATAGCTGGTAAAGAGAATCCTAGGAGAACTGTTCATTTTGATTATATTTTTCTTCACTTAAAGATAAACTACCCAGATTCTGAATTGGCTGTAACAGTTCATTTAAAAACATAACTTAAAAATGTAGTTTTGACAAATCCATTTGGATTCAATCTGTTGTGAACTCACTTTTACAGTGTCTAGCTATGGAGATCATGGATTCAAACAGTGGTCAGGAATATTGTTGTATGTTGGAAAAGGTTTAGGGTAAAGAAGAACCAAGACACAAGTTCTCTCAAGCACTGAGATAAGACAGATACTAGAAATGGGGGCAATAACTGGAGCATTTCAGGCTCACACCAGGTTAGACATACACTCTAAATAAAGGATTGAGAAGTTGAATAAATTACTACAGGGAAATCATAATTCACTGCAGCAGTAACCCACAATATACAAAGGCAGGTGTGAGGGGGAAAAGACAGGAGAGGGAAATGGGTCAAGAGTGTAATTAGTTTTCTTAGGGAATAGATAACACTGGAGACAAACTGAGCAGAAAAAAATTGGAAAGCATAGCAAGGAAGAAAGAGGCACCCAGAAAGAAGCTGTTATGAGATGTTAGGGTTGAAGTGTTAGTGCCATAAATTAAAGCAACAGTGCCTGGAAGGAAAGTTTAAAGGGTTTTCTATTCCTAGTCTGGTAGGAAGGTTTAGAAGTAGAGCACAGTAATTCTGAGGCTCTAGAAGAGGCAGTGCCATTAATATCTGTTAAACGTTCAGTGCACAACAATGTCTAATCAACCTTCCACCTGCTAAGGTCATCCATATTGTGGATAAAAGGGTCAATTAAAGCTTCTGGCCTTTGTCTCTGCCCAGGCTTAGATGGTTTCTTAAAATCCCATTTCTAGACTTGCATCCAAATTAAAGTTGCCAAGCAATGGCTGTAAAATCTTCTCAAGACAGTTATGAAACATTTTATGGATACATACACAATGAAGTAACATTCTGCTTATAGTCTCTTATCTGGTTAATGGATACTCCTGGTTTTAGGGTTGCCACTTTTTATCTTGCAAGGCTCCTATGCTTTTAAAACAGGACAACAGGTCAAAACTCAACAGTTGAACTTTTTTCTAGCATAAAAATGCAGAAATGAAAAAGGTGTGCCTCTCCATTTGTATCACCTCTTAGAAGTACAGAAGTCATCCTAGAAAAAAAGGCAATTTTGTTACTTTCTATCTCTTATATGCCTCAGGTGGTGGTGTTTTTTTAGTAAAGCATCCCTGTTGTAAACTAAAGCAACAGTGCTAGCTATTTAACAAGAGTCTTCACACAACTGGTGAACAAACTGCTGCAGTGGGGATTTTCCACTGCTTTCCTTAAGGCACTGTATTTGACCAACACTTTCAAATAATAATTGTGAACTACTTCAAAAAACATGTGTGATTTTTTTTATTTCCCCGCCTCATAATGTATTATCTCAGCTTTCTTTTTAGCGTACTTTCCAGCAGGCTTATGAGATCACCCAGCATACTGTGTGTGTGTCCATGTGTCCGTCCTAGTATCTGCCCATGTGTCCCTCCCCCATCAACTTCGCAACGCCTGGACCAATAAGAACCAAACCAGGTACAGTTGTAGGGACACAAAGTGACACCTCAAAGGCATACTGTGTTATGATGTTATCTACCCCAACCCAAGATGGTGGACACGTAAACCTTTGAGGCTCAAGTGGGCTAACTTGTGAACCGCCTAACCGATTTGAACCAAATTTACTACAGCTGTATGGACACCAAGGGATGCCCTAATGGTGTGGTGTGTGATGATGTCATCCACTCCAATTCAAAATGGTGGCCATGTGAACATCTGAGGTGCAAGCAGGCAAATTTGTGGACTCTCTAACCCATTTGAACCAAATTGAGTACAGCTGCAATGAGTGATACACAGGGACACCTCAATGGCATAGTTTGTGATGATGTCATCCACCCCAATTCAAGATGGCAGACATGTAAACTTTTGAGGTGCAAGTGGACTAACTTGTAAACTGCTTAACCAATTTGAACCAAATTTGTTACAGATATAGGGACACATCAACGACGTAGATTGTGACAATGTCATACAACCCAATTCAAGATGGCGGACATGTAAACTTTAGTGGCACAAGTGCACTAACTTGTGGACAGTAAACGTTTTGAACCAAATTTGCTACAACTTCAACGAGAGTTGGTGGCTGGGTAGGCGACTGGAGCGCAAGTGGAGGAGAACTCTGCTCGAATTTGACAGGAAGCAGCATGTGACCAACCTGAGGGCTTACGCGGAGGCAGTGCCTACAGCAAAAAAGAAATTCTGGTCTGCTCGCATTGCTTCCTCAGGTTCATTTTTGGCGGAGTTATCCTGGGTAGTGAGGAGTCTAATTTCTACTCCTTCTGTTTCTAATCAGCTCCCGGAGCTGCTCTGCTGTGATGCCCTCAGTGGGTTCTTTGTGGATAAAATCTCCTGTATTCGGGCCAACTTGGATTCCACTTTTTCTGCAGGGTCTACAGAGGAGGTGTCCAGCAATCCTTCTTGCAGTGTTAGGTTGGATCAGTTTCAATCTGTGATTCCTGATGATGTGGACAAGCTGCTTGGAGCAGTGTGGCCCACCACTTGTTCTCTGGACCCCTGCCTGACTAGGCTGCTTTGATCTAGCAGAGAGATTATTCAAGGAGGCCTGGTGAATATCATAAATGCATCACTGAGGGAGGGTAAGGTGCCTCCATGCTTGAAGGAGGCAATAATTAGACCTTTTCTTAAGAAGCCTTCCCTGGATCCCTTGGAGATGGATAGTTATAGGCCAATCTCTAATCTCCCTTGGTTGGACAAGGTGATCGAGAGGGTAGTGGCCGACCAGCTCCAGGCACTTTTGGAGGAAACTGATTATCTAGACCTATTTCAAACTGACTTTAGAGCAGGGGTTGAGTCAGCCTTTGTCAGCCTGATGGATGACCTTTACTGAGGAATCGACAGAGGGAGTGTGACTGTGTTGGTTCTCTTGGATCTCTCAGTGGTGTTCAATAACATTGACCATGGTATCCTTCTGGGTCGCCTGTGGGAGTTGGGGATAGGAGGCACTGCTTTGCAGTGGTTCCACTCCTATCTCTCGGGCAGATCCCAGATGGTGGAGCTTGGTGACAGTTGCTCTTCTTAATGAGAGCTGTTATATGGAGTCCATCAGGGCTGCATTCTGTCACCAATGCTTTTCAAAATCTACATGAAACTGCTGGGTGAGGTCAACAGGAGATTTGGTGCTGGGTGTTATCAGTATGCTGATGACACCCAAATCTACTTCTCTCTTTCATCTGCTTCATCAGGAAATGGCTTTCATTCCTTAAATGCCTGCCTACAGGCAGTAATGGGCTGGATGAGGGATAACAAATTGAAGCTGAATCCAAGCAAGATGGAGGTGCTCATTGTAGGGGCGCAGAATCTGAGGGATGAGTTAGATTTCCCTGTGCTGGATGGGGTCACACTCCCTCAGAAGGAGCAGGTACGCAGCTTGGGGGTACTCCTGGATCCGGACCTCACCCTGGTATCTCAGGTGATGGCCGTGGCCAGGAGTGCTTTTTATCAGTTTAGGCTCATTTGACAGCTGCATCTATTCCTTGAGGAGGATGACCTCAGAACAGTGGTGCACCAGCTAGTAACCTCCAGGCTTGACTACTGTAATGCGCTCTACGTGGGGCTGCCTTTGTACGTAGTTCGGAAACTACAGTTAGTTCAAAATGCTGCAGCCAGGCTGGTCTCCGGGGCAACTCAGAGAGACCATATTATGCCTGTTTTGAAACAGCTGCACTGGCTGCTGATATGTTTCCGGGCAAAATACAAAGTGCTGGTTATTACCTTTAAAGCCCTGAATGGCTTAGGTTCAGGTTACCTTAGAGAGCACCTCCTTCGGTCTGATCCCCACCGCACGCTAAGATTGATCATCTGAGGAGGTCCGGCTTCAGTTGCTACCAGCTCGTCTGGTGGCAACCCAGAGGCCGGCCTTCTCTATAGCTGCTCCTAGACTGTGGAATGCGGTCACTGAAGAAATCCGTAATTCGAATTCTTTATTGGCATTTAGGAGAGCCCAAAAGACCTACCTGTTCGGCCTGGCCTTCCAGGGTTTTTTAATTGTTTTAAAGGGTTCTTAATGTATCAAGTTTTTATAAGGTTTTTAATTGGGATTTTTTTTAGCTGCTTATTGTATTTTAAAATCTTTATTCCCAATCACTGATTGATTTTAACTGTTTTGTGATATTTGTGAACCGCCCTGAGCTATTCTGTAAGGGCGGTCTAGAAATTGAACAAACAAACAAACAAACACATAATAAACTCTATGGACACATAGGAATGCCCCAATGGTGTAGTTTGTGATGATATCATCCACCCCAGTCCAAGATGGAGGATATGTGAACTTTGGAGGTGGAAGTGCACTAACTTGAGGACTGTCTTACTGATTTGAACCAAATTTGGTACAATAGTAGTGAGTGACACAGAGGGACACCTCAATGGTGTAATTTGTAATGATGTCATCCACCCTGATCCAAGATGGCGGACGCATGAACATTTGAGGTGCAAGAGATATAACTTGTGGATCTCAATTTGAACCAAATTTAGTCCAGTTGTAGAGACAGTGAAAGGAAAGTAGGCTGATTAGTTCTTACTAGAACAACTTGTTATTCTCTTGTGCTCTGCAACTCTTTTACTGAAATAGGGTTGACAACTTTATTCCTGGCCTTGCTCTGGTGCTTTTAACAGCAACCTGAAATGCTGAAATTAAGCAGATAAAATATTTCCTAACAATGGGACAAAGTGATGGGGAAATGTTCATCTGTTTAGTTTCTGTACACTAGGCTTTTATTAGATGCAGAGGAGCAGATACAGAAAAACATAACAACCCTATTGCTGTGCAGCAGTAGCTGGAGCATTGAAGCCGAGATAAGGACTGTTTCCATCTCATCACACCAATCTGTCTGCCTCCTGGGGCTAATGTAGAGAGAAAGGAAAGCAGCCAGGGCTCCAATTAAATTTGCCACCTGGTAGAGAACAAGACCACTCCTTTGTGATTGATGCCTGCTGTCTTATTAGGGCTGGCAGGGTTCAGGAGAAAAGCCTTCATTCTTCATCTTTGCCTTCCTCAATGAGGGAGCAAGCAACTGCCTTCCAGCTGGACTTTTAAAAGACCTTATCCCTTTCCCATAGTGTCCTGGAAATGGCACATTTGCTCCTGGGATCTGTAGTCTTTTCCAAGGCTTTGCTTTGACCCCCCCCCCTTTGTCTTCATCCCACACAGATACCACTTTACTAATGCCCACCGGTCTTGCCCATTGGATTTTCAAGTGTTAGTAAGCCCAAAGGGAGAAATACCAGAATATGAGACACCATCAAAAGCATTCTCATTTCAGATTGTAGTGTGTAATCATTTTATATCCTGTACCACCAGTTTTCTTGGTAGGAACACAGTCATGATTTAGTGCTATAGATTTCGTTTTCTCCTTTATCTAAAATGGTGTGTGAATCTTATTTATGTCTGTGCTGGTTTTTCTTTAAAATGTGTTTCATTATTCCCCTTGTTTTTCTGGCATTCTCTAACTGAGGTTTCTGGGTCATTTAGCATTTGTCCCTCTTCCAAATCAGAGGTTGTTTCCTGTAGGTTGACATTTCAATTTCTGCCTCTTTTCCTTTTTAGTAAAGAGAGTCTATATTTGATGGATAGCAATATCATAATATACAGTCGCCTAGAATATTTTACACTCTTGAGAAATATGACAGAGTGGTATGACACTGATGTTATTGAATATTTATACCATATTATTAAGATGTTAAAAAAATCATTTCAGTAATTACTTTGATTGTTACTCCTTTTGAAGATTGGGAGCCTGATTCATTAACAAGCTCTTCAAAAGAGTGTGTGCTTGCAAATCAGACAAGAAATCATAGTGTCTAATGACTGCACAGTAACAAAATTAATGTCAGTTCTCCACATTAACAGTCACTTCATTTTTGGCTAAATGGCCCCATATTGCTTTCCACTTTATCTATCCTTCCCCACCCTCCTGCCCTGCTGGAAAGAGTTTAAAACAATGGTGGGAAAACCTTTTAATTCAAGTACAAAGTGTGAAATAGTGTACTTTACACTACACTCTTACAGCAAATGTGTATTTTCTCATGCTCATTCCACTGCTATAGGGTGGTTTGGCTCTACTGAATTGTCAAGGCTTACTGTAGAAAAGACAGCCCATAGGCCTTCCTTTCCTGTCCAGGTAGGCCTCAGCTTTCAATCCAGATTTAAAGCTGGATTTCCAGCTTTCAATCTAGCAAGCTACCTACTATAACTGTAGCAGTGCTGACAGAGTATGGGATTTCTTGGACTTACCTTAAACTGTGGGTGCAATAGACCACCCCAGTTTGCCTCCAGTCCCCCAGCATGCTCCCAGATGATAGCACTCTGCAGTCTGGAAGACTGCAAAGGGAGTGGAACTGGCTGTGTGGGCTTCCTTTGACTCTTGAAGGAAAGCCATGCCAGCCAATAGAATTTAAGGGGCAGGAAGTGCTTCCTCCCTTAACTCTGGTTTAGGTGAGTGTCCTAAACCACATGAGACATTGGCACCTCTGGACCTTAAGTTTTGTAAGTACAACTTATTTACAACTAGGGTTCCATTGGAGGTTCGGGGGAGGAATCAGAACCACAGTTGGGTCTGGGAATGGTGGTTCAGATTATTCGGACATCACAGAGGGGGACAAGCTGAGGTGGGTTTTCCTAAGTTTTCCCATGACATCTGAAGGTGGTCAGAGTGTAATAACAGGCTTCCATTGGGTTTCCTATTCCTTCCTGAGCTCTGTTGCTCACCCGTTGACTGTTGAAGGAAGCAGAGCATGAATGGTGGACCACAACAAATGAGAAAAGAAGTGTGAGCAATGGAGCAGGGAGGAAAAAAGGTCAAGGGGTATAAAGGCAGCAAACTTTCTCCCTTTATTGGGACCATTAAAGGTACAGGTAGATTGTCCAGTTTGCAAGGCAGCAACCTTTTGTGGCTCATTTGTAGCAGGTTGGCACACAAAACAAAAGTCAAGAGATATTTTTTAGATGTTTAGACTGGGAGCCCACTGGGGACAGGAGAATTAAAATTTAGGAAAAAAGCTCTGTAAACCACTATAAGCCCGTGAGATAAAGCAGGATATAAATCAAATAAATAACTGTTGTAAGTATCATCATCATCAATTTTATTACAGCCATTGGCCAGCAGAAATAGAAATAACAAACATATCCAATACAACAATACTAAAACACAATAAAACAAAATACAAATTAGTTTAAAAAGCATAAACAGCTCCCACAGTTAAGCACTTAATTGAGACCTTAACCTAATGGCAATATTTAAAAAAATTGCTACGTTTTTGTAATCTCAGAGCTTACATGCGCAAGACAGTAATATGTATAAAAACGCTCGCACCTCCCAGGAAATCTGAGTAGCAAAGGGGAAATAAGTTTTTCTCTAGCATCCCAATACAAAGAACAGTATAGCAGAACATGGGTGACAGTTTCCAGGAGGCCAGCACCACAAGGGCAAAAAACCATAGCAGATTGGTCTTTGGCAAACCTCCGTTCCAAAAGAGAAGAGGGCAACACGTTTAACCGAGCCCAAGCAAATGAGACCCGAAATTTAGAAAAGTGCAACGTTGTTAAGCAATTTGCACCTCTATCTCCCCTAGGTGGCAAAATCCCAAAATGCAGAGGGGAACAAGTCCTGTTGGCCAAAGACATCAGTTCCTGACGTTCAGTGTCATGCAACCAGAGAAATAGAATTTCCTTTACCTTATTGCATTCCTGAGTGAGAAGTTCAAAAGGAGAAAGGCCCAGTTACATTATTTTGTTATTTACATATGTTAGCCAAGGGTTGGGATAAGAATCCACCCATAAGTATTGGAAAAAAGAGAATTCCTGAATCTCTGAGCAGAGTTTACACCATCTGGCAAAGGTAAGCTCCCAAGCTTTACAAGCTATGGAGAAAGACCCAGATTCCAAGCATAGAACAGAGTATGACACGCACCTAAGCACTGCAAGGATTGCTCTTAAAAAAAATAGACTGTACTCTCCCCAGTTCAGCTGACACTCCCTGGATCCATAGCGGGACTCCAAAAAGTAATTGGGCCACAATCTTAGCACGGAATACCTGAAGAACCATGGGAACAAACTGACCCCCTTTAGAATAATAAAAACACAAAAAGGTACTGAGTGTATTACGGGCTATATGAATTGAAGACAGCCTATGGGCGTTCCAATTAAGATTATATTGAAATATTATACCTAGATATTTATAGCTGTATACCTGCTCAATGCGATTCTGATTTATTACCCATTTGTATAATTTCCTGGATTTTGAGAAAACCAGGACCCTTGTTTTTTTATAATTAACTGTTAGTTTGATATCATTACAGTAGCCGGCAAAAGCGCACAACAGTATTTGCAGAACTAATCTGGACTGAGATAGCACAGCTGCATCATCGGCGTAGAGTAAAACGGGCACTCGTATATTAGTCAGCTTCAGAGCATGGGAATCCACCCTTTCCAGAAATGGTGCCAAATCATTAATAGAGAGATTAAACAGAGTCAGGGCCAAGACTCAGCCCTGTCTGACCCCTCAAGTAGAGGGAATTGGATCAGTTAGGGCCCCATTGGTAGCATATCTGACCCGCAACAAGGAATTAGAATAAAGCTGCATCATCAAAAATAGCAATCTCTTATCTATTGTTGTTTTTGCAAGTTTGGACCACAATAGATATCTGGAGATAGAATCAAATGCAGATTTTAAGTCAATAAAGGCCACAAAAAAATTGCAATTGGGGCCGCTAGAGTATTTCTTTGCTAGATGGTACAAGGTCATGCAGTGATCGAGGGTAGAGCGACCTGCTCTAAAGCCCGCTTGTTCAGTCCTGAGAATTTGATTTTCTGAAATCCATGCCTCGAGCTTATCCAAAAGGTACAATGCATATAATTTGCCAACCACTGACAGTAAACTGATGGGTCGATAGTTAGATGGATCTAACTGTTGTAAGTACATGCTGGCTCAAACCAACGCTACCTAGTCCAGCATCTTGCTTTTCACAGTGGCTAAGCAAAGGCTCCGTGGAAGCCCACAAGCAGGATATTAAGGCAATACCTCTCTGCCATCATTGTTCCCCTGCAATTTCTATTTGGATGCATACTGCCGATAAACTGAGGCAACATATAATTGCCTAGTAGCCATTGATAGGTTTGACCTCCATGGATTTTTCTAATCCTCTTTTAAAGCCTTTAAAGCCTTTTAAGCCATTTATTTATTTATTTATTTATTTGTCAAATTTGTACACTTCCCCAAACTTTTGTCAACACATATCTTGTGGTGGTAAATTTCATAGATTAGTTATGTGTTGTTGTGAAGTAGTCTGTCCTTTTGTCCATCCTAAATCTCCCGCCAGTCAGGTTCGTTGGATGTCCCCTGGTTCTAGCATTATGACAGAAGATGAAAAATCTCTCCATATTCACTTGTTCTACACTGTGAGTAATTCTATAAGCCTCGGTAATACCCCTATGTCTTTGTTGCCTTTTTTCTAACTAAACCCCCAAATAATGTAGCCTTTCCTCATAGGGTAGGTGCTTTAGCCCCCTGATCATTTTGATTTCCCTCTTCTGCATCTTTCCCAGCTCTACAATATCCTTTAGGGGTGTGCACGGAACCGGCTAGCCCGGTTCGGTTTGAGTGCGAACTGCACTCGAACCTGACCGGGCCAGTTCAGTCCAGCCCCCATTGAACCACCCCCCTTGAGTTTTCCCTCTAGGTAAGTAGCCATCCTCACTGGCTCCAAAAAGCAGTTGCTGTAGATTAGCAATTCAAAGTGTCCGCGCTAGATCTCACTGGATCTCCTGGAACAAACCTAACTCTCTGTTCCCTAAGCTTTTAAGACTTTGGCATCTTTCATCCTTTTTTACCCCGCCTGGCAGTGGTCGGTCAATGAAAATCATGGTTGTAGAGCACACACAAGCTACCCATTTCCTTCTTGAACATACCCCTCCCAAATTCATCTTCCTATGCCTCAAAGTCCCACCATGATCGTTGGCCTGATTTTCTGGCACATCGCCTGTCATACCCAAGCTCTCTGTAGGAGTTTCCAACTGATAGTAGATGCCTGAGCATAGGTGATGCTAAGACTGCGCCTTCCTCCACTAGTTCTGTCACTGAATACACTCTCAGGGGCGGGATTTCACTAATCTTTTTTAAAAAATTTTTTTAAAAATAGTACCTTCTAGCCCCTTCGGGGGGGCTTCCTAAAGGCCACAGATGGGGGTGTACATGAAGGTTCCCCTCCCCCCACCAGCCTTATTTATCACCGCCGCAGCCCATAAAATAACCCTTTTTGGCCCTTTCAGGCCTGTTATTCGGTATGGCATCCATTTTGCCTGCCGCCGCACATGCTCAAATGACCTCTGCAAGGCCTGGCATGGCCCAGGGCCTCACAGAGGTAATTTGAGCATGTGTGGCGGCTATTCTTTTTTAAAAAAATTAAAAAAAAAAATTAAAATGGCCACTGCACATGCTCAAATTACCTCTGTGAGGCCCTGGGCCATGCCAGGCCTCGCAGAGGCCATTTGAGAACGAGTGGCAGCAGGCAAAATAGCCACCATGCTGAATAACAGAGGCCCGAATGGGCCAAAAAATATTACTTTATGGGCTGTGGTGGTAATAAATGAGGCCGGGGGGGGAACCTTCACGGACCCCACCCCCATGGCCTTCAGGAAGCACACACCCCCCCCCCCACGAAGGGGCTAGGAGGTACTAATTTTTTTTTAAATTAAAACAAAATAAAATTTGTGAACTGGTGTGGGGGTTCGGTTCTGGTCCAGATGGAATTGGGGTGGAGGTTCAGTGACCCCAAACTGGAAAACCAACAAACTGAACCCCCAAACCAGTTTGCACATCCCTAATATCCTTTTTGACTTGCAGTGACCAGATCTGCAAACAATGGCTAACATGATGATAAGCATTACACAAAATAATTGCACTGAAATTAAAAAGACATCTTAGGCATTGCCTAATGTGTCTTTTTAAGTTCAATGCAACTACTTTGAGTAATTTTCCTCATGTCATCCAGTATTCCAATATGGCCACACCACAGATTTGTCTAAGGGCATTAATCTTAGCAGAGTGGTTTTTGTTTTTGTTTTTAAATCCCTTTCCTAATTATCCCAAGTTACTCTCTGGGGCATATATTTTACATAAACATGGAGTTAAATATTTGGATGAGATATATAACAGCATAATTATAAATTTTCCTAACTATACTTTCCAAAGAAGGTGCTTCAATTCTTTTTTCACCTACTGGTTCTCCCTTTTTATTAGAAGTAAGCATTAAAGCAGTGAATTATGCTTTTGCTTCCATTCTTGCATGAATATGTTTTATAGCATCCAATTCCAAAGGTAAGATGCGTCTGAATGAGGAATCTCAAAGATCATAAAAGGGATGGAATTTGTATGTTAATCTTCAGTGGAGCTGCTATTAAGTTGGTAATAAATGCAAAGTTGTGCCCTCAAACTGGTGTCAACTCCAGGCAACCACAGAGCCCTGTGATTGTCTTTGGAACTGCTAAGTGAGACAGAACTACCTAGTAGGAGTGGAACACAAAGCAGACAGTGCTCAGTATGTGCCAGTGAGGCCATCCCTAGGAGAGTGTAGGGCTGGGGGAGAGCGGTACTCCCCCTCAGCCACACTCCTTCTCCACTATTGTGCTGCTCCTTACCCTCCCATCCTGATGAGCAGGGCTGTCCCTAGCTGGGTGTGGGTCCCAGACAGTGGCGTATCGGGGGGAAACAGCGCCCAGGGCAAGCTCTGGCCCTGAAATGGTGCCCCCCACCCCCCCAGCCCCCACATACCTGTGAGGGCGCCACGGCGCCCCCCAGGCGGCAGATCACTGGCGGTGGCAGTGATTCGGCGGTGGCGTGCAGCAGCGGGTCGCCCGCTGAGTGTGGCGGCGGGCGGCGGCAATTTGGCGGTGGCGTGCGGCGGCAGCGGGTCGCCCGCGGCCTGCCGAGTGCGCCGGTGGCTGGCGTGGTGGCAATGGGCTGTAGCGCGGCCCGAGCGGCGGCGGCAGATCACCCGCCAAGGACAGAGTGCAGGCCGCAGAGTGACGCCGAGCCTGCCTCCTGGCCCGGCATCGCTTCCCAACTGCGCAGGCGCGACGCCGAGTTGGGAAGGCGCCTGTGCAGTTGGGAAGCGACGCCGGGCCAGGAGGCAGGCTCGGCGTTGCTCTGCGGCCTGCACTCCATCCTCGGCGGGTGATCTGCCACCGCCGCTGCTCGGGCCGTGCTACAGCCCATCGCTGCCACGCCAGCCACCGCCGCACTCGGCGGGCCGCGGGCGATCCGCCACCGCCTGCCACCGCCAAATCGCCGCCGCACGCCCACTGCCACACTCAGCGGGCGATCCAGGGGGGCGGGGGGAGCCACTTTTGGGCGCCCCCCATGTGACCCACCGGGGTGGCGCCCGGGGCACGTGCCCCCCTGCCCCCCTATCGTTACGCCCCTGGTCCCAGAACAAATGGTGGGGGAGGTTTGCATAGGGCTCCTGCTTGTGGAGTGGAGGCTGCTACTCAGGGACCTGTGTATGAGAGAAGCCGCTACAAAACAGCCTCCCACAACAGCTCCTGCAGCAACACCATGGCTGTCCCCCACCCCCGTGTCCTCTTCCTCCTGGGATCAGAGCTACATGGGAGGGATGGAGGGAGGGAGGCTGAACTGAGCTGAGCTGAGCTGGCCAGAACCTGGTGGAAGGGTGAGATAAGCGCAGCAGCTGCCCTGCCCACCTGCCTGCCCTCCTCTGCCTCCTGCTGGGGGCAAGGCGGCGTGTGGTCTCTTTTAACAGTGCTACTTTTTGCCCTGTTGGGCACCTGCACAGCTGCTGTGAAGCCTGTGTGGAGGCTAGCTGAGTGGTGGAGGAGGGGCAGCTTTATTATTATTATTATTATTATTATTATTATTATTATTATTAATTTGATTTTGATTTAATTATTATTAATTCAACTTATGGAATGCCGGGCAAGCCTCTGCTGCTTTGCAGAGGCTGCTGCCAGAGACAGTGGGTCCTGTGGGGGTCCCAGACTCAAGGCAGTTGCCCCCGTCACCCCGCCCAAAGGCTATTGCTGAACTATAACTCCCATCATCCCCAGCCACAGTGTATTGTAGCTGCAGTTCAACAACAGCTAGAGAGCCAAGGCTGCCTACCCCTGGATTACACTAAGACGGAGTTGACCCATTCAGACTCCTCTTTGTCCCAGGATTATTGCTTGCCTATGGCTAAAAAATTTCTGGATTAAGAATGCAATTCCTACCTTTCTCTGGCTTACAGATGCAATACACAAGCATCTGTATAACAGTCTCACTTGCTCCAAAGAGAGGCTCCAATCCAAGAGGATAAGGGTGCTTTGTTAACAGATCAATCAGCCCTCTGTTTCACCATGCTATTTCCAACAGTGGCCAGCCAGATGCTTCTGGTAAGTCCATAAGCAGGACATGAAGACAAAAGCCCTTCATTTAGGACTGAAATGCTGCTTCTGAATTTGAAGGAAATGAACAACAGAGATGGGTGTCATCAATATCAGCACCACTATCCATTTTGGCTACTGGATGCATGTGGATGTTAAACAGCACCAGGGACATGATGGAGGTGTAGCATCAGTAACCCAGAATAAACAAATATTCTGATTATTTTATACTATACATATACACTGAATTCACATTGAAAGTGATGAATATATAATTAAAATTGAAACTATTTCCATCAGTCATCTTTATATTTAACATTCCTCAAAATTAATAGATTGAGAACAGGGTTCAGTAAACTTGTTGGACTTTTGGCTTCCTTCTAAAATGCAGTTCATAGTTAGGGTTGCCAACTCTGACTAAGGTTATTCCTGGAATATTTTTTTTACAACATTCTTTACTATATCAAACATTAAAATCTCTGGGATTGTGCTCAAGAGTTACCTGGTAAGGGATGTCGATTCCTAGCAACTCCAAGCCAATTCTGGAGTCTTAGTAACTTTACCTAGTAGCACAAAGCTCCATTATATACCATTTATGAGCTTGACCCACACAAAATATTGAGTCTTTTGGTACATTTCAGCTAAATGAAATTAAACAACTGTTTTGAACTTTTCAGAATATTGCATGAGTCAAAACTCATAAATCCTTTGAGTTCCTTGATGTTGGCTTGTACATGTTGTCATGTGAGCTCCCTAAGAATCCTCTCTCAAGATAACTCCCCCCGCCCTCCTAATTTAATAGGAACAGTCCCTGCAATGACTCTGGTAAGGAAGATTACTGCCTCTAGTCTCCTGAGTCTCAGCAGAGATCTCTTCTTATTATCTGTTTGAAATGAGTGAAGGCTGATAGACTTCATTTATCTCTTGAGTGAGATAGTAGGTATTCACTGACAAAGAAGGCAGAGAAGGATGTGATAGTAGGCCTTGCACAAAATACAGACTTTCAGTGCCATTAAAACCATTGCTCAGTTTCACTCCTTTTTCTTGTGGCTGCTTCTTAATCTTTCTTTGCAATGGTCTGTTCTTAACGTTATGTTTTCACACGACTTGGAGACTTGACACACCTCATGCTATTGTTGTGCATTTGGCTTAGACCACTGGCAGGTTGGTGACCTGGCAGGCATTTTATGAAGGTGATGCCTATACACATGGATGCTGTGACATGGGCCATCGTAATGGCTCTCTTTCAAACTACTGCATTCAAGCAGCTGTGTGTAAAGGCCACACGTAGAGGTACCAGTTCATACAACCACATTTCTATAACCCATTTCAGATGTATAGCTGCTGTGCATTATTGTTATTAAAATATGCACAGGAGCCCTGCTGGATCAAGGCCTGTCTAGTCCAGCAACTTGTTTGACACAGTGGCCCACCAGATGTCCTCTGAGAAGCCCACAGGCAAGAGGTTAGGGATGTGCATGAACCAGTTCAGTGCCTCCTTTTGGGAAGCGCCAAACTGGTTTTGGCACCCAGCCAGGACTGGGAAAAGTGCCTGTCTGGAATCTTGGAGAACTTCTAGTAATCAGTTCTGACAATACTGAAACAGAAAGGCCTATAGATCTGACTTGAGATGAGACAGCTTCATATGTGCATGTATAAAATTCTCAAACACAGGGAGAGTTATGAGTGAGCACTGAGGGTGTGTGGAGGGACATAGAGAGTTTCTGGTAGTTTGGAACATAGAGAGAGGAAATAGACTTTTCAAAGTTAATGAAAAAGCCATAAAGGTGATTCTCACGATTGCCAAAAGGCGGGCTAAGGGAGCCTAGACCGCTTTTTGGCAATCATGTGCTGCAACGGGAGCTGCGCGGTTCCCTGCAGCACATCACTCAAAGTAGCCCTCCCCTTAGCCGAGGTTAACAGAGTGGCAACACACAAGGAGACCCCTGACTGGGAGGCTGCAATCAGCCTCCCAGGCTTGGGGGTCTCTCCAGGATGCCCCACGTGCTCACGCAGGGCATCCTGGAACTTCCGGGGTCCGTGCGGCCCCCGATCCATGCAGCCCCCACCGGGCTGTCTGGCGATCATCTGCGGGGGGGGGAGCTAAGCCCGCTCTCCCCGCAAACCCCCTCATGGCAAGTCTCACTGATTGTGAGACTCGCCTCATAGAATCTTATGTTTCAAGACTGAAATGGATGCTTCAGGGATAACTGGGCACAGGCGTACTTCCTGGTAGAGTGTCCTTCTTATGTTTATTATTGATAACTTGCCATACCCACACTTTCAGATTTGCCTTTGCAAATGTCTCTCTTTCTCTCCCCCTCTCTCTTCACACTCTGCTGTCACTGTAATATATTATAGTTTGCAGATTAAACTGCAGATCTTCACTATGCGAAATAGATTTCAGCAGTTCATAGAATCTCAAATAGGGTGTCCTGTATGTTCTTCTGGGACTTGCAATGCATAATTGCTCACAACAACAGCTCAGAATGTGTGTTGACAATTTACTCCTTTGCACTTTGTTAAATCTGGTGATCCCCAGTTCTGATCAACAAGCAGGTGGGAGAATGAGAGATGAAATGCAAGCCCAAGTTGAAGTCAGTTTTGTAAGGTTTATAGAGTTTGTCGTAGATTTAGAACTTTAATGACTTTGAATAATTCAACACATCCATAACTTCAGCCATCAGAACAAATGAAGACTGGATTTCTTTTTATGTGCTGTCTCTTGAGTTGAAATCTACATTAGCATAGGATGAAACTTGTGCGTTTAATTCTAAGTAAATGGAGGGTACGTTATCAGTTCTCTGGGGATACATGATTGATTGCATTTGTAAAGAGGAAGTCCTGATACAGAGTGTTTTAAAAAGCACACTAATACGCAAGGATCTAAAATTCATTTTGCCACACTGGGAACAATGGCATGCTAAAACGGAGGGAACAGGAGCAAATCTACCTGACAAATGTATTTGAATTACTTTTTTGAGTCACCAGAGTCCCATGTCTAAAAGCAATTATTTTAAAAGGTCATTAACAAAAACATTGTTATTTCTAATTATTGTAAAAGATCTGCTCAGTGTTAGAGCACTTGCTTTGCATGTAGAAGATCCCAGATCAGTCTCTGATATTTCTAGGTAGGAATGGAACAGATCTTATTCTGAAACCGTGGAAAGCTTCTGCCAGTCACTGCAGACTGACTTAAATGGACCAATGGTCTGATTCAGTATAAGGCTGCTGCTTCCTATGTTCATGATTCTAAAATGTGACTGAGCCAAAGTATAATCAGCAGAAAGTTTGGAGTAAAACGGGGGAGGGGTGGTTGTAAGGTGCGGCCTTCTGCATCCTGCCACTTCAACCCATGTTGCCGACCCATAGCCCATTAAAATGTATTCAAATTCAAATCGAATTGAATCAAAATCAAATCTATCCTGATTCAAGGGCAGCAGATTCGAGTTTGAATCGAATCAGGCTGATTTGATTCAAACTTCAATTGAATCACAAAAATCATTTCATGTACATCCCTACCCTTAACCCTGGCTAAAATCTTGAATTAAAAGTAGGGTCGGGATGAGCTGGAACACCCGGAACTGTGTGGATCCTAGCATGCGACACACACAGCCTAACCCAGGGTAGGCAGCCCTAGCCTGGGTTAGGTTGCGTGTGAGAACAGCCTTATTTTCTTTGGGTAAATGCTCAGTATTTTTTTCAAGCATGTAATGAAACTGAATCTCAGCATTCCTCCTGTTAGGATTAATCACAAGTTAATTTCTTAATATGAAATGAGACAATATTTATGAGAGACAATATTTAATGTGAAGGCATGAGGTATTTTTAAGTTAGTGCACTTGAAACAAAAACGTGTGTTAGCCTCAAAGACTAGTCATAAGACAAAATCTACTCTTGTTTAAATGCATCCACAACAGAGTGGGCCCATTTTTCTTTATTAAATCATGGTGAAACAGTGAGGATTTTTCAGGAGAAAGAGGCAGGTGTTTCAAGGAAGTTGCCAAAATGCCAACAGAGCTTCATTTTATGTGGCAACCCAGTAAGAAATCATATAAATCCTCTGATATATTGCACCTGTCAAGTCAATAAAACAAAATAAATTGATAAAATAACTTTGCTTAGCTGAGAGACTCTGGTTGCTGTTTTATTTCATTGCACACAATGCACATGTTACTTTATTGTCATGGTTTGTGATGGATCAATGATGACAAATTTCCAGAACTGAAACTTAAGCAAATGTATTCAGCATTTGGGGTATTCAACCCTCTGTGACTCACATGAACTTTCTTCCTAGCTATAAAAAAGAGAGTATAGAATGCCCATTATATCTTCTCTATGACTGCTCAGTATAAGAAATATAATATAGGAATTCTGCAACAGGTTCCACTCAGGTGCAGCTTCCCACTCAAGGCCTGATTCACTGATGAAGAAATTCTATTGGAGCCACAGTGCTCACTTATCCCTGTTGGACACCATCTTTAATACAGGGACATTCAAGTTGCTTCTAAGATATCCTTTCTCTCAGTTTGCATACATGGGGACCTTCTAGGGAGCAACTGGTATCTCCCCACTCAATTAGGCCTTCTTCTCTCCCCCCCACCCCCACAATGGCTGTTGGTGGTGCTGTTGCATGACCATTTTTACACCCAAATTTGCAGCAGTAGTAGTGAAGCATAGAGCAGGGACATCTGGGTGGGAACATTCATGTTGCTTTCTAGGGATGTGCACGAAGCGTTTCAGCACCTCTGTTTCGAGGTGCTGAAATGCTTTGAGCTGCCACAGTGAAATCATTTTGGTGGGGGCAAATGAGTCACTTTAACAGGAGGAAGGCAGGTCTTACCTGACCCTCCGTTGCTCCTCCACTGCCCCAGCAAGGTGTTGTTTGTATAAAGCTGCCGAGCTGCCTGTTGTGAAAAGCTGCATCATTCCCAGCAATCTCTGGGCGGCGTCAGGAAGGAAATGACATCTGGGCATGTGCGGACACCATCTTGTGTGGTCAGCATGATGTTGCTGACCACTCAAGATGGTGTCCACACATGCTCAGATGCCATTTCCTTCTCGACTCTGCCCACAGTCTGCCAGGTACAGGGAACCTCCTGTTCCCAGGTAAAAAGCAGCCAGGCGGTGTAGTTTTTCAAAACAGACAGCCCAGCTGCTTAATATGATCAGCTCCTTGCTGAGGTAGGGGAGGAGGGGCAGGTAAGACCTTCATTCCTCCTGTTAAAGTGACCACTCTCCACCCCTGCTGGATGTGTACAACATGCTTCATGTACATCCCTATTGCTTTCTAGAATGCCCCCATGTATGGGCAGCACTATTTTCAATGTGCATTCTACAGAGGACCTTTATGAAGCAATTTTGGTAGAAAATGACTCCTTCCAGGGAACAGTTTGTGTGACATAAAGAGGGGTCCAGAATTCCACTTAATTGATCCAAGTAGGCCCCCCTAATATGTTGCTAGAATATGCCATGTGTTGATTCCAGGGCCACCTGATCAAGTCTTCCCCCCTGAGATGATACTTTGAAATGTATTTTGTAGTTGGCCAGCTATAGATCTAATGCTTAGGGATGTGCCAGGCATGGTGGCAGCATGCACATGGCCGCTGCACATGTGTGGAGGCCATGTGCATGTCATCACCATGCATGGGCTGCTGGGGGAGCGCCACCACAACAGGAAGCTGAGTGGGCCGGCTCTCCATGCTTATAAAGGTGGAAATTTCTGCTTCAAATCTGTGCACAAATCTCAGTCCATGCACATCCCTACTAATGCTACCATTAGATTGCATCACACATGATATTTTACCTAAACCCTGTAATGGAATAGAAAATGTAGCTAGAGTTGCTGCTAAATTTCACCTAAAGTGGTTAGGTGAGATTCTTGTTTGGCCAAAGATCTAAAGTATTTCAAATAAAGTGAAATGAATTTTGATAAGATTTGGGAAAGCTGTTCCTCCGTTTCTCCTTAGGAATGTGGATGGGGAGGAGATTTGTATCTTTTCATGAAGAGTCAGCTTCTCTGAAGAAATCAGCTGCCTTGGGGCATATAGGGCATGGCACCAGTAATGCACCAGGAAAAGAATACACCATCATGGTGTGGGTTCCTTTCCTAATATATTCTAGGACAAGACCAGGGAGTTATTCACACATGACTACATGCTGAGAGGTAAATGTTGAGCAAAGCCACTTTGAATTACACTCGAGGCATCTGAGGGAAGCAGCCCCTCCCCTGTGCTCTCAGGTTTTCTTTTGGAAACAGTTTGCATTGCATGCCTCCTTCTAGCCAATGGGGAGAGAGCAAGAGAGTGCTCCTTGGATAGGAACACAACGATTGTATGTCAGTGCCTCTCTCTATTTGTTCCACTGTTTTCAGAAAATCTCTCTTAAAACCAGCATTTTAATAACCCGGAAATACATCGAGATAAGCTAAATTAAAGACAAAGCCTGATTTGTGTGTGGAGTGCTTCCAAGGATCTTGAATGGCCTTTGGGGTAAGTTTGGCTGGTGTGTGTTAGCTGGCCTAATAGCATTCTGCCTCAGTCCCCATGCTGCTATCTTTTCTCTCCCCGCCCCCACAATCCCTCCGCCTCTCATTCCCTTTGCCTTTGATTTCACCCATGTCAGAGAAACCCGGGAGTGGAGATAAAAATTCTAATGCATGATGTGTACACTGACAGTTTTGAAAGGCATTCCCAGCTTGGCCTCAGAGACAAAACAGGAACAAAATAGGAATGGTCTTTTACAGTTCTAGAAAATAGGATAACAGAAAATAGGAGCTGTCCCTGGAAAAGAGGGGCAATTTGAAATTAACTGGACAGATATTTGAATCCTGCAGCCTGATAGGATTATAAAGCTGTGTTCTGAACAAATCTCCTTGTTGCTGGAACAAATAATGAACCGATATGTTTGCAAACTCTGGACAACAAAACCCTTTACTAAGATTGCACTGCCGTGTGTGTGTGTGTGTGTGTGTTTTCCTTTAAAAAAATCTGCTATATGGTGGTGCTGAACCAGAAAGGAAGAAATAACCAACAACAAATCTCTCCCAAGTAGGCCCTCACTGCAGAAGGAATTCAATGCATTGGAGGTCATAATCACTTGTTTCCTTTCAGCCAAACAAAGTGTTACAACAACGGAGAGGATAATAGCATATGGAGTTATTTATTTAGTTAGTTACCTTTCTGTTTGTAACAGAATCTTCGCAGGATGCAATGAGGGAGGGAAGAAAGAGAGGGGGTGGTGGCAAAAATGACATATCCTGAAATAAAGGGGGGATGGTTGGCGGGGGGGGGGGGAGGAAAGCTACTTTCTGTGTTATTTAAAATAATAGAGACCACATAGTTTGGATACCTATTTTCAAACATTGCCATAGTAAGATTCTGTAATATGATGAATCTATGAGCGTTCCCAAGTATAGCATGATTATATATATGGCTTATTATTCATACATGCCAATGGCCACAACACAATCACTTTGGGCATGTATGGGACTGCCCTGCATCTCACAACCAGGTCATGCTCACACTGGCTTCACATGCAGTGCATCAAGTAATTAGGAGAAAATGGCCATTTGCCACTGGCCAAGTATTCCCACTACCACCACCATTTTTGTAATGTCCGAAGCCACCAATGGGCAAATGTTAGGAGAAGAATGTTGTTTACTGACCTCAGCCCAATATCTGAAACAAACATTTGAATTTGGCTTGACAAAGTCAGGCTGAGAATGGAAACTGACGTTCTCAATGGCAGCTGCAGACATCACAAAAATGGCAGTGGCACCAGAGGCATGCATCTGGTGGCAACTGGAAGTATGCTCCTTCTTATTTGCTGCCATGATGTCTGAACCCACCCACAGAGAAGCAGCAAGGCAGGGACTGAATAGGTTGCTGCTACTTTAAATGGCCATGATTGTGCAAATTGTAGCAGTCATGTATGCATTTCTACATGGCAGTGCTGATCTTCAGAAACAGTGTTATGGTGAACCCATGTACTTCAAAGCTGCTCAGGTGGCAGTTGTTAGCAAGAACAAGCTGGCCCACAGAGAGATTTAGGTTGTTTTTTTAGCAGAGCCTTTGTTCAACTGTGCCAGGATTTAGATACAGAACAGTGGGGATAACAGGGATAAGAATGTGGTGGATATGCAACATGTTTGAAAGAGAGTCATAAGTCAGGCAGTACATTGTTCATGTGCAGATATACATATTTTTGTGTAAATGACTGAATAGCCGCATTTGCCTGTAACGTAGAACCATGGGTCCAATGGAACCCCTCTTCCATTAGATTCCATGGGTCCAATGGAACCCCCATGGAACTCCCAAATGCTCCCTCTTCCCCCCTCCCCATCTTAATTGGGATGTGCAGGAAAGTAGTCTCTCTGCAGTTAGCAAGGCTGCAGAGAGGCAGGGGAGCTAGCTATGCGGGCTTCCTTCTTTACCGAAGGACATGCCACATAGCCAATCATACTGGAGTTGAGGGAGGACCTCACTCCTTCAACTCCGGTTCCAGGGGCAGTAGCCGGCAGTTCTGAATTTGGATGTTCCTTGGGCTGGAACCTTGGGCTGCGGCGACAAAACTCACTACAACCTGAGGGTTCAGACTGGAGCGCCAAATCTGAACCTCCCAGTTTTGCTGCCGCACATAACCCAGGTTGCCCGCATTTGGACGTACAGTGAGGGAAATAAGTATTTGATCCCCTGCTGATTTTGTCCGTTTGCCCTCTGACACAGAAATGACCAGGCTATAATTGAAATGGTAGGTTTATTGTAGCTGTGAGAGACAGAATAACAACAAACAAACCCTCAAAAGCCCAGTGCCCAAAAGTCAGCGATGGATTTGCATTGTAGTGAGGGAAATAAGTATTCGATCCCTTCACAAAAAATGTCTTAGTACTTGGTGGCAAAACCCTTGCTGGCAATCACAGAGGTCAGACGTTTCTTGTAGTTGGCCACCAGGTTTGCACACAACCCAGGAGGGATGTTGTCCCACTCCTCTTTGCAGATCCTCTCCAAGTCAGAAAGGTTTCGAGGCTGATGTTTGGCAACCCGAACCTTCAGCTCCCTCCGCAGATTTTCTATGGGATTAAGGTCTGGAGACTGGCTGGACCACTCCAGGACCTTCATGTGCTTCTTCTTGAGCCACTCCTTTGTTGCCTTGGCTGTGTGTTTTGGGTCATTGTCATGCTGGAATACCCATCCACAACCCATTCTCAATGCCCTGGCTGAGGGAAGGAGGTGCTCACCCAAGATCTGATGGTACATGGTCCCATCCATCGTCCCTTTGATGTGGTGAAGATGTCCTGTCCCCTTAGCAGAAAAACACCCCCAAAGCATAATGTGTCCACCTCCATGTTTGATGGTGGGGATGGTGTTCTTGGGCTCATAGGCAGCATTCCTCCTCCTCCACACACGGCGAGTTGAGTTGATGCCAAAGAGCTCGATTTTGGTCTCATCTGACCACAACACTTTCGCCCAGTTCTCCTCTGGATCATTCAGATGTGCATTGGCAAACTGCAGACGGGCCTGTACATGTGCTGCCTTGAGCAGGGGGACCTTGCGGGCACTGCAAGATTTCAGTCCTTCACGGCGTAGTGTGTTACCAATTGTTTTCTTGGTGACTATGGTTCCAGCTGCCCTGAGATCATTGACAAGTTCCCCCCGTGTAGTTCTGGGCTGCTTTGTCACCGTTCTCATGATCATTGCAACTCCACGAGATGAGATCTTGCATGGAGCCCCAGACTGAGGGAGATTGACAGTTATTTTGTGTTTCTTCCATTTGCGAGTTATCATGCCAACTGTAGTCACCTTCTCAACAAGCTGCTTGGCGATAGTCTTGTAGCCCAGTCCAGCCTTGTGCAGGTCTACAACCTTGTTCCTGACATCCTTCGACAGTTCTTTGGTTTTGGGCATGGTGGTGAGTTAGGAAGCTAGTGATTGCTTGCTTCTATGGACAGGTGTCTTTTATACAGGTACTGTAACAAGCTGGGATTAGGAGCACTCCCTTACAGAAGGTGTTCCTCATCTCAGCTCGTTACCTGCATATAGTGAAAAGACACCTGGGAGCCTGAAATCTTGCTGGTTGATAGGGGATCGAATACTTATTTCCCTCACTACAATGCAAATCCATCGCTAACTTTTGGGCACTGGGCTTTTGAGGGTTTGTTTGTTGTTATTCTGTCTCTCACAGCTACAATAAACCTACCATTCCAATTATAGCCTGGTCATTTCTGTGTCAGAGGGCAAACGGACAAAATCAGCAGGGGATCAAATACTTATTTCCTTCACTGTAATGTCTGTGGAATCACAGGCCCATTCAACTGTGGTTCCACATTACATGCGAATATGGACAACATTTTTTAAGTGAACCTGGGTACAGGCCTCTTCAAATAGAGAATACAGCTTGTAAGAGAACTACTGTACATGTGTTGAATAAAATGTGTGATAACTGTATGTGCAAACACATTTGTATGTCCCTATACTGTAAGTGGCGCAGCGGGGGAAATGCTTGACTAACAAGCAGAAGGTTGCGGTTCAAATCCCTACATTTATTTATTTATTTATTTATTTATTTATTTATTAGAGACATTTAATATACCGCGCACTCCGAAGACTCCAGGCAGTGCACAATAACAAGCAAACAGGCAACATTAAAAATTACATTCTAAATTAACAACTAAAGTAACTACCAAAGAACAGAAAAATAAACTACAGGGCAAAAGCCTGGTGAAAAAGAAAAGTCTTCAATATGGATTTGAAGATGGGTAAGGAAGGGGGCTAGCCAGATCTGTAGGGGGAGAGAGTTCCAAAGGATCACAGCAACCGAAAAGGCCCTTTCCCGGGGCCTAGAGCCCCGAACGTCTCAGAAATCAGGGACTGACAGAAGGGCCATCTGAGATTATCTAACTGGATGGGATGTAACTGGATGGGAGAGGCAGGTCTGTAGGTAGACAGGCGCCAGGCCCCTCAAGGCTTTGAAGGTCAGAACCAGGACCTTAAATTGAGCTCGGAAGTGAATAGGCAACCAGTGGATTGACTGGAGGAGAGGTGTTACCTTGTCATATTTTCTGGCACCCATGAGTAGGCGAGCCGCTGCATTCTGGACCCGCTGCAGCTTCCCAATCGTCCTCAAAGGTAACCCTAGATAGAGAGTGTTACAATAATCTAAACAGGAGATAACAAGGGCATGGGTCACTGTCATTAATGCCTACCGATCAAGCTAAGGGCGTAATTGGCGAACCAGATGGAGCTGGACAAAATCACTTCTGGCCTCAGCCTCCACCTGCTGCTCAAGCAGAAGGCTCAAGTCCAAAAGGTTATGTTTTGCAGACTATGGGAAACACCTATACTGGGCAGCAGCAATATAGGAAGATGCTGAAAGGCATCACCTCATACTGCGTGGGAGGAGGCAATGGTAAACCCCTCTTGTATTCTGCCAAAGAAAACCACATGGCTCTGTGGGTGCCAGGAGTCAAAATCGACTTGACGGTATACTTTATCTTTACTTTATACTGTACGCAGATTGTACCCCATTACATATGAATAGGGTTATTGTGAAAGCAAACTCCCATGAAAAATTCAGCTTGCCACAGTAGACTTCAGTCGCCAGAGTAGAGTCCTCTAATCATCACATGGAACTGTGGCACAAAAGTGCTGGTTATTACCTTTAAAGCCCTGAACAGCTTAGGTCCAGGTGACCTTAGAGAGCACCTCCTTTGGTCTGATCCCCACCGCACGTGAAGATCGCTGTTCCAGCTCCAGTTGCCACCAGCTCGTCTGGTGGCGACCCAGAGGTGGGCCTTCTCTGTAGCCACTCCTGGACTGTGGAATGCGCTCCCTGCAGACATCCGTAATTTGAATTCTTTATTGGAATTTAGGAGAGCCCTAAAGACCTACCTGTTTGGCTTGGCCTTCCAGTGCTCTTAAATTGTTTTAAAGGGTCTTTGATGTTTGTGAACCACCCTGAGCTATTTTGTAAGGGCGGTCTAAAAATCAATCAATCAAACAAACAAATAAAAGTGCTGCCACATTCAGTTCATTGGAAAGATAAGCTCCATGTACAAAAAATAAGATGTCTAGAACGCCTCTTTGGTGAAATGTATGGTGGGGGAAATGACCATTTTGGCCCACAGTTCTTTTAAAGAGGCAGATACTCTCTCATAATGATACTCTCTCCATGTTTATCTCATTGAACAGAAATTTCATAGGAGTAGATGATTGATATCAATTGCCTCAATACTTATGCATACTCTGTAATTTTTGCAGTAATTACCCTACGGTAATTGCCAATCATCTCAGTCTTATGCAACAAGTTGGTTTCTGGAGATACATCAAGCAGATTTTTGCTTTCATTGCTAGTGACTTCTCTTCAGATACGCTACTTCTAAGTCCTTGAAGCTAATTAGATGTAAATGCATTCTTGTAACCCTTGTTAAAACTCCACTAAACAGCAACACAGTTCTGCCTATAGAGATTCTGATCTAGGGTTGGAAACAAAACTTTCCTGAAGTAAAATCTAAAAGAGAATTTCAGGATTCTTCTAAGGAGAAATACTGAAGAATTTTCTCAGATGGTTCCTCCACATTTTGACTCAGGCTATATAATTTGACTTCCCCAAAAGGAAGATATGGAGGTGGGGGAATTAACAATGTATCTCATATGTGTGTGTGTGTGTGTGTGTGTGTGTGTGTGTATTACTCCAGTCCTGGATTAGAGGTGAGGCTAACAAATAGCCAGCAGCAAGAGCAGTGAAGGCAGACTGCACTTGCCTCTCTGTAAACAATATCTCTCTTATTAAACTGTTAATATTCCTGATTCAACTCTACTGTCTTGTCCTTGCATACCACAATTCTTTCCTCTGGATTCTACAACTAACAACTGGAACATGTTAGGTTATGTTTACTAAGAACATGTGTTTGAAAAATGGCTTTTATGCAAACCTACACTGTGGTTTGATAAGAATAAGCGGAATTTATCATTAGGGCAAACAGCATGAATGCATATGTTTGAAACATCCTCTGGTGCCTAGAGGATGAAGGTCCAAGAGGGCTGGTCCAAGGCATCTTTAGTACTTGAGACAGAAGATTTAAATGGTGCCTCACCACTGCCTAAACTAATACTAAATTGGTATTTAATGGTGCCCAGAATCTGCAGCATGGGGCCGTTGTCTACCTCACTGTAGACCTGGTTCTGAGTTTATCATAATACAGAGAAAGGAGAGCTGACAAAGACATGGAAGGTGAAAGAAGAAAAAGAATTCAGATTCACAGGATAATGGCAAGTATTATAATTATATGGCTAGTCTATGATTTAGACAAGAAATTGGAGGAGGAGTTAAGTAAACGTTGAGAAGAAAAGAGAAATACTGGGAACATGAGAAGTAGGCCTGGTAATGGCAGTCCTTGAGTAACTTTAACTTTAGTTTGTGCAGTGGCAAGAGCTTTGTAATGAGCACACATTAAAAGATGCTTTGAAATAGGATTCTGCTCTTAATGAAGGAAGTGGTAAAGTGCAGAAATGTGTCTAATGTTGCCGGAGGCTGTGAAGTAACAACTCACTTTCAGATTTAGAGGCTATAAAAGCTTCTTGGTGAAGTTAATGATGTAACTGTTCTGTCAAAACAAAATAAAAGGCTGCCAGTTTCATTATAGATGTCCTATTTACTTCATAAGACAAAGGGAGAACTTGAGCATCATGAGAGGTTTTCAAGTCATGGTGAGAAAAGAATGGCTTTCAAAAATTCAAATGGCATTTGCACATTAATCTCCTACTCAAGGGCTATATTTGCAAACAGGCCTTCTTTCAAATTCTCAAGAGTTATCAGATTGAGACCCTAGAATGTTTTCATCAGTACATCATTCTGTAATTACTTCCCTGTCACTGGGGGTGACAAATAGAATTTTGCATGTCCTATCATGGAGACCTGAGATGTCCAATGTGTGCATTCTCCAGGTACAATTGGAGGGTCCAGAAGAATTGGACATAGTCAGGCTCTATAATGAAGTTGAGATTGCCAAGTACTATGAGACTGAATGAAATAGGTGACTGTGGTTTGACTGAGGGATGAAATTGCTTCCTGAAAAGTCCTTTCATGAGGCAGATACTCCTTTGTCCTTCCAAATACAAAACACACATAGAGTAATTTGTGTATTATTTCTCTGTGTAAACCTCCCTGAGCCATATTTGGAAGGGCGGTATAGAAATAGAATTAATAATAATAATAATAATAATAATAATAAGAAGAAGAAGAAGAAGAAGAAGAAGAAGAAGAAGAAGAAGAAGAAGAAGGCTTCTTTTCCTTACATGACATTTGGACATCTGTATGGGCTCTGACTATTTTCACTACAACACTTCTACCAGTGTTGCCATCCTGAAGCATAGATAGATAGACAACTGTTGAGTTAGACAATGGACAGCATCCAGACTAATGTTTCACATGCACAACTATTTTGCCAATTTCCCTCTTCCCTCTATTTCTCTTATGCATGTCCCTCAAGGTCTCCCAACCCTTAGGGAGATATTTTCAGGGGGCATCAGAGGGAAGCAGGGCTTTTTCAAATGTGCAGCCAAACAGAAAATGAAGTTCCAAAGGGTGTGTGTGTGAGAGTGCCATTAGAAGAACATTTGTGCAGTTCAAAAATTCAAATTGTGTTCTGTTTAATAATGCAAACCGTGATTGATAATCAGAAAACTCAAATGAGTGGCTTTTCTAGAGTTAAGACCCTGATCAAGTTTACTCATTTCTCCTCCCCTTGCCAAAGTTGCTTCCCACAGACTCCACTGCTATTCCCTACAGAGTTTTCACCAGTTAATATAACAGTTTTCTGTAACAGAGCTGGCAAATTCTCAGTTCTGAGGATTTTATCTCCCTCTCTATAAGTTTCTAAATGTCATAGCATGTGACTTTAGGCAACCAAGTATGTGTGCACAGACAAGGAAGAGGAACATGTGTATGTTGTAGCAGTGCATGCTACATGCACAAATTACACTCATATGCCATTCTGCAGTTCTGAAATTTCATTTCAAAAGTAAAGGGGAGATTGGCAACACTTATTGTACACCCAAATATATTTTAACCTGCAGGCAGTGTTAGTCTAGTTGCTGCCTAATTATTTTGGGCAGTTTACTTCAAGATAATTTTGCTGCCTGAAAGGCTCAGAGTCCAGAAAGTGTTCAGCAACAATACTGAATGCCTTGTTTGCTTCAGGAATAATATGTTAGTTGCCAATGACATGTCACTATCCTTTAGCCTTTTAACTAGACCTCTGTATCACCCACTTGGCAGGACAATAAAGATGACTGGCTTATCAAGTGGTTATGTGTACCTTGTGGTGGATTAACACCTGGTAAACGGACATCTGTATTCACCTGGAATCTTCCCCAAAGAGTGTATTTCACTGGGATGGTGTGGGCAAGGCCCATTAGCTGTCTGTGGAAGGCACAGATACTATGGAGAAAGAGTGCACCTGCACATTGATACAACTTCAAAACATGTTTTTACCCTCATTTTAAAAGCTTTGCTTCAGTAGCCTGACTGAAGAAGGGACAATGAAACAGTTAAATGGATGTGGAATTCCTAAGGAGGAGAGTCGAGGTGCATACAGTCTAAAGCTAATGTGCCTCAGAGAAGCTAGAAATTGGATTAATATTGCTTGCTCATGCTTGAAGCACAGAAAATTGCTCAAAGGCAGATGGAGGGAAAGCTAAATTCTAAAAATAAAATTCCCAGCAGAAATGAAGATTTTCACAGTTCAAATTGGTTTTTTTTCTGGAATATGCATCTCTAGACACTAGAGTAAATAAGTTACAAGTGGGAAATTTAAGAATATTATGTAACCTGAATATCCGCCTGGACAGAAAAAACATCAGATACTGAAGAAAATAATCATGTTGGTTTTCTACATGTATCTCAAAATAATTGACAATCAGGCATAACAAAAGCATAAACCAGGTATTAAAAAGGCCCATTTTGCTGACTAACTGAATTTCAATTTGGATTCATGTAGCAGTTCGCAGAAAGAGAGAGAGAGAGAGAGAGAGATGGACTTAGAACAAGAGAACACAACAGGACTTCTAACATTTTTTTACTTTACAAGAAAAACCCAGTGGATATTTGGGCTAAATATTACATTCTGCCACCTATATTTCTGCCCACCATCTGGGAAAGAACTTATTACCTAACTACTGAAACTGGCAAATCCTCAAGTAGTTCAACAGCCCTCCAAAGATAACACAGTAGGCGAACATAACAATTACAAATACATTCCCTTCTCAGCCTCCAAACAGATTTTACAGACTCCTAGTCAGCATGCGTGCATGCAAATCTCCACAAACTACCCTGCAAATACTGTTGTTGTTTACAGCATGTTTGTGTTAAGTGTAGATGTTGCTTTGAGTACACAGATAATTAATCACTGGTGTACATGAATGTTCAATCACTCCATCAGCCCCAAACACATGTTCACGTGTGTGTTTGTGTGTGTCTGTCTGTATATAGGTTTTATTTGAAGTCCATGGTCTATGAGGAAACATTGGTATACAATCACTGTATTGGGATTGTTTTTAATGAAAGGCAGTACTGTATATAAATCTAACAATAAACAAACAATAAAATAAAAAATGCTTCAATAGCATTTGCTGTACAGGTGGGCCTTGCTATACGTAGGAACATAGGAAGCTGCCATATACTGAGTCAGACCATTGGTCCATCTATCTCAGTATTGTCTAAACAGACTGGCAGCGGCTTTTCCAAGGTTGTAGGCAGGAATCTATCTCAGCCCTATCTTGGAGATGCCAGGGAGGGAACTTGGAACATTCTGCTCTTCCCAGAGTGGCTTCATCCCCTGAGGGGAATATCTTGCAGTGCTCACACATCAAGTTTCCCATACACATGCAACCAGGGCAGATCCTGCTTAGCTAAGGGGACAAGCCATGCTTGCTACCACAAGACCAAGACCAGCTCTATATGCGGTACCACTATTCATGGTTCTGTCTACCCATGGTCTGAAAAGAGGCACGCGACCTTGCAAGGGTGTAACAAGGCTGGAGTGGGCCCAGAGACAAAATTTTAAAATGGGCCCCTCGCTGATATACACACACACACTTCACAATATATAGTCATGTGACTTGCCTCTGGGGGGCCCCTCGAGGCATGGGGGCCCCTAGGCAGCCGCCCCCCCCTTGCCTAATAGTAGTTACACCCCTGCGACCTTGGCATATGCGGGTACAGAAATGTGAATATGAATTCGACAAATATTTATATACCACTTTTCAACAAAGCGGTTTACATAGATATAAAGAAATATGATGGCTCCCTTTCCCCAAAGGGCTTACAATCTAAAAAAAGAAACATAAGATAGATACCAGCAATAGCCACTGGAGGGATCCTGTGCTGAGGATGGATAAGGCCAGTTGCTCTCCCCCTGCTAAATAAAGAAAATAACCACTTTTAAAAGGTGCCCCTTTGCTCAGTTAGCAGGCGATGCTAATTTTGCTTGGTTAGCGGGTTAATAGCTCCATATTCATGCTTTGTAGGTGGCCAGAAGGGACTTCCAAGGTCATTTCCAATCACCATTTTGTTTAAAGGAGTTATTTTGTGGCTCTTCTGTCAGAAGAACAATCCCCCCATGACTTTTTATGGAAAATTGGCTAAATTAGTGGTTGTAGGGGGCATTGCTGGACAGCTGGAAACCCACAGCTCACGGTACGGCACTTTCTTTCCATTATTTTCACTGTTTTTGCCATTTTTTTTACCATTTTTCAAACTTTGTAAAAATTCAGGAACCTAACCCCCTGATTCCATTGCCCCAATGCCTCATTATCCATTGTTTCATTAACCGTAGAAATCTACAGGAAAGGAACCTCCATGGATAACAAGGCACACCTGTATAATGAGCAGCGCTATCCTCAATCAATCAATCAGAATCATAAACCTGGATTTAATTACTGTGTTTAGTCCCAACTAAATGTTATGGGCAAGGTAAGGTTGCATTTATTTTGGAAGGGAGCTAGATCTTCCCCCTTCTAGCTCTTTCTGACTTTACTTCTGTCTAATATCTCCCTGCCCCCATTACTTCATCTTTTCTCCCTTGCACTTTCCCTCTTTGGTTGTCATAAATTGAGGACAGGTATCTATGTGATTTTCTTACTTCTTGGTTTAGGTGTTTGGTTCAATAGAGCCTTAGGCTGTCTGTGCCAAAAACACACTTGGAAGACATTCTTAACAGCAAAGGTATTCTGTTCCCACTCAAGGTATTTTTGTGAGACAGGCTGGCCATGAACCACTATAGAAGAAGCAACAATTCTATTAATCGGCATTTCTAATTTATTTATTTATTTATTTATTTATTTATTTATTCACATTTATATCCCGCTCTTCCTCCAAGGAGCCCAGAGGTGTACATGGTTATGTTTATACTTACAACAACCCTGTGAGATAGGCTAGGCTGAAGGTTAAGTAGCTGGCCCAGAGTCACCCAGTGAGCTTCATGGCTGAATGGGGATTTAAACGCGGGCCTTCCTGGTCCTAGTCCACCACTCTAACCACTATGCCATGCTGGCTCTCTTGTGCTATTGAGTAGAAGTTTTAGATGTTAAGGAGTCCCCAGTATGGGTAACAGCACCCCCCTACCATACAACTTAGCCAGCACCCCATCCATACAATGTAGCCATTTTCAGAGCCAAGGGGAAGTCCCAGATGGTAGTCTGGCATGCTTAACTCACACAAAGATCCTGAGTTGTTTGTCATTGCAATCACCTCATGTGCTTAAGGCAAGTTTGCAGCATGCTAGTGTTGCTTGATCTGGGAGGTGAGGCAGGCAGACATCAAGGAGTGGCTATATTGCTGGCAAAGAATGCATAGGACACCCTTTACTGCCACAGACATGGACAGCACACAGAGCAAGGGTACAAAAGCTGACACATAGTGCAAATGTATAGCATCTATTGGATAACCTCAGGGCCGATGCTTAACCAAAGCATGAACTTATATCCTCCTGGTAAGTATGTTAGAGGTGCCCTAAGCTCTGTCTTGTGAACAGAGTGTTGTTGAGTCCTTCCCTAGTCAAAGGCCTCTACCAACATTTCTTATTCTACCTTTCTAAGCAAAGCAGTCACATGCATGCCTCATCCCTCTGACTTCTGTTCTTTTATAGTTCCATAAAAGTCAGTTACATAAAAGTCAGTTTCCTAACCTAGATCCACAATAGCTGAGTCAGGAAACCATGAGCCCTTTCTCACGATCAGAGAAAGGGCTCCAAAGGAGCGAGGGTAGGAAGCCTTGAAATTCCGCGCCCCCCCCCCCAGATGGTCTGCTCTCCCTTGCAATCCCTGGGCAGATCACTTTCCCTGGGTGGATCACTTGCCCAGGTGATGGCTGGCTCCTGTTGGTAGCAGGGGTTTTCTGGGGCCAGAAGGCCCCTGAAACCTCCATAATGCACCTTGCAAGTGTGTGGTGCATTATGGGGAACCTCCTGATGTTGGTTGGGAAGCTACTCATGTGACTGTGCCACATGGAGCTGCAGCAGGGGCACCTAACAGAGGTTGCCAATGTGCTGCTGGGAGCCACATGACTCCCAGTGGTTCGTACATGCTGGCAAAACCAAGCTGGGCTTTTTGGTTTTGCCTGCACGTGTGAATAGCCCCTATATGTCATCACCACTTCTCTAACAGTGGCTGACGTCCAGACTAAGTTACGCAATAATACCACCCGGGAGTTATTCTAAAGGCCTACAATTTCAATAGGACTTCTGTCAAGTAATTTATTGCACAGTGATGTTGCACAAAGAAAAGAATGTCTGTTCATGACTAGTTTTTTGCACTAGCAGTTGATGCTGGCACATTGCACAAAGTGTCGCCTAATCTTGTGTGTGTCCCAGAGCATGCCGCTAGCAAGATCTTACACTAGCAATTGTACAACATCAAGGAGCACCACAACGTTATGTAGCTCTGTGTGTGCAACTTCTTTTGTTGCACTCATGTAAAAGTAATCTGGATGGTGGTCAAACTAATCTGGGTAGAGGACATAATTCCATAAGTGTGTCCTCTTAGAAATGTCACAAAATTGCAGGGAAAGAATCTAATTTCTTTGAAAATAAGCACAGTAATTAGGAAGCACTGAGATTTCACATTATATATGGTATATGGATCCAATTCATTGTTATTTTTGTTATTTGTGTTTATCCCTTGAAATGGATATCGGGATCTGAAATTGCTACCAGTGAAAGAGGTGAAATATGGACTGTTTGTCTTTAAAGTAAGTGTAAGGCACACACACACACACAATATACTATAGTAAAAAATACATAAAGTGGTCAGTCATCTTTGGTCACCTTTGTATGCGATGTTTGTTCAGCACATTTTCCACCAGAGTTCTGCTGGAAATAGAGATTTGCTGAATGCTTAGGTTCTTTTGCTTGAGGTATACTTTTATCACATTGCAGCATTATGGGGGTTTCTGACAGGAGACAGCACATCCCTAAGCTAAATTGCTTGTTATGTATCAAGGGACTTTTAAAAAGTGTTGTTCCCCCCCGAAAATGGAAAATGTCAGGGTTACTGCTCTTGTAAGCACCTCTGCTGTTTTGTTTGTTTTCTCTTTTAACTGAAGATCTTGATATTTTAGGGAATACCAAACAATACTTTAACCCATCAGTCACAGAACAGCTGTAGGTACTGTACATAATGAAATACATTGCTACAGCAGGTTGGATTGGGGTGGGGGGATAGTGCTGGTTTTTAGTATATTTGTACCTATGAAGCATTGATCATTTATTTGTTAAATTCTGTCTGTTCCATGTTACTTCTATAAGAAGTTTGTATGTTTTAAGCATTGCAATTTGAGTCTAAACCCTGTGTTTTATTAACAGATCAAAATATTTTCCAGAGAGTTAAAGTGATCGTTAGATGAGAACAAGAAATAGAACATGATTAAATCCATATATTTATATGCATCAGACAGAACTGGAGAGCAGATTTAGGATGTCCAAGGCATAGTACATCCTCCGCTGGATGTGAACTCGCAGATGCAACATGGGCAGAAAAGAACAGCTTCTTTGTCTGAGCATAGATCTTTAATTGTGCTCTATGTTGTAATCTGTCAGATTCAAGTTGAGTCTTTCTCCACTTGCACTCCAGTTGCCTACCTTACCGCTTCTGCCCCCGTAGATCTTCTGTATACCAAGGGGCCAACTTCAAAGCGGGTTGGAGAGCACACTTGGAGCAATTGTGTCTACTGCCCTGGTGAGCATGTTGTTCCAGTTCTCCACCAGGGCATCAACAGGATTGCCGGCAAAACCAAACTTACATTTCACCAAGGTTTTTTGGAATCCTGTTGGGTCCAATAACCTCTTTGGGTGGACCATTCTAATAGGCCCCTTACTCTTGCAGAGGTGGGAAGTAGTTATAAGCCTAACCTTAACCAGATGGTGGTCCATCTATGACAATGGGGAAATTACAGGGGTCCCCAACCACAGACCATCTCTCTGATCAGAGTAAAAGACCAAATTAAGCATGTGAGCTGCAACGTGCATTGGTCCAGAGACCTCTTGGGATAGGCCCATAGTTGTCATGGTTGCTATGAACTCCTGAGCTGCCCTGGACAAGTTGGTCCCAAAATGAAGAAAAAAGGAAGGGGTGGAGCTGGGGCTTCTTGAACCCATTTGCTCAATTTTAGCTACACCCCTGCCCACAGGGGTGTTCCGAACTGGGTGGGGGACGTCCGAAGGCAGGGGGGTTGAAGGATGGGGGAGAGTGCACTTACCCCTCCCTCCACTTTCCCCCCACTGGCTTTCTGTTTTCAAAGGGTCAGCCAGGGCGGCAGCATACCTCCCTGCCGCCTTGTTGCCTCGTCTAACCCTACGTCAGTGGAAGTACCCAACACACCGGCACACAGGAACCACTGGTTATTTTGACTGGTTCGGAGGCCCATAAAATGCACATCCCTACCCTCAGGTGCTCTGGTTATGTGCCCATAAGGATCATAAGATATCCAGCTCTTTCAGAAATACATATAAGTTTCCTCACAAATAAAGCATAATGTATAAAGAAGAATATCTACTGAAGTGGGTTATGTGATTGGTGAAGGCAAGAAATGTGTTCATTAAATGTTTTGTTTAATATTAGTGCTAAAAAGATGAGGGATTGGAGATCTAAGTCCTCATCTCAAATTTCTTAAGTTTACCTTATGAACCAGCTATGCCAAGTAATGGATGGATGCTTTCCCTAACTGGGCAAATACCAGCTGGAGTGTGATTTACTTCAGGAAAATGAAAAGAGGGGAAAGGTGAACCTTCCCTACCACCAGTGGTGGCCAGTGAGGGTAGTGCAGGGGAGGCAGTGAGAGGTACTTTTAAAAGTCATTATCTTTGATACTGCTTGCACCTGGCAACGCCCATAAGCAGCGGCACACCGGCCAGTATCCCACACAGATGCTGCCCCACCTATGGGTCTCATTTGGCCACTGAGCATATTTTATTTTATTATTTATTATTATTACTAGAATTTATGTACTGCCTAATATAAAAATATGTGGCAGCCGTTTGCATGGTCAGCATACTGACAGTGCAAATGGCCTCCATGCATGCACAGCAGTCAGATGAGTGCAGTAGGTGGGACTTATGACAGCAACAAAAATGAATGTGCAATTAAATATTGTGAACAAATATTGATTACTTCTTCACAGTTCTTAGCTTTTAAACTTCCCTGGTATTCAGCTGGCAACAATGATGTTAGCCTGACTTGCTGCTACATGATTTTGTCATTATTGTGGTTTTTGCTGTATACAGTAAACTCTAGGCCCATTAGGCGGCATAATGCAGAGAGTTTAGTTGTTGGAGGGGAAAAGTACAAGTTAGTTTCACTTTTACTTCAGCATGGTATTCAGACCAGGGGCAGAGCCACCATTGGGCCAACGGGTTCAAAGAACCCAGGCCTGTGACCAATCAGGAGCCGCGAGAGTGGCCCCGACACGCCCCCGTGTCTGACGTCAGACACGGAGGTGGTAGTTTAGCTCCCGAGCGGGGGCCGCGTGGCCTCTTCGGTAACTAAACTAAGGCTAGTGCTGCGTTTGCAGTGCCATCCAGGAGCGGCTCTTCCCTGCAAAGGCAGGGAAGAGTCACTCCTGGCTGTGTGCTGCAAATGCAGCACCAGCCTAACTAGCTCCTGAAGGGGCCGCGTGGCCCCTTTAGGAGCTAAGACTGGTGCTGTGTTCGCAACACAGCCCAGGAGCGGCTCTTCCCTGCAGGGAAGAGCCGCTCCTGGGCTGTGCTGCGAAAGCAGCACCAACCTTCTTCTAACTGCCGAAGGGGCCGCGCGGCCCCTTCAGCAGTTACAGCTGAGCTGACTCCCAAGTCCTGAATGGAGCCTCAAGGCTCCGTTTGGGAGCCAGGCCATGCCCCCCACGTCTGATGTCAGACGCAGGGGCGTGGTTATCCCCTGCGTCTGATGCCCTACAGAGGGGTTGGGGTTATCGGAGCGCCCACAGCGGCCGCACACGGGCCACTGGCGGGCTAGTTACGCCCTTGATTCAGACTGTTGGTCAGCTCTACGTTTCAGAGTAGAGACTTACTGAATGGGTTGTGCATGAATGCTTCATGCCAAACCAGTTCGCCTTGAACTGGGGCTGGTTAAGAGGTTCAATCATGGACTGAACTGGGGGCAGTTCAGTCCATGATTGAACCGAAACAGGTCTGGTCCGAACAAATCGGTTTGGCACAGTAAGGGCTGGCCAAGCAGGGGTGGTGAGAGAGGGGGAAATGTGCTTACCTGGGTGGCGTGGCTGCCACTCACGACTGCTCCCCACTGCTTGCTGCCACTTGCCCTCCTAGCATGGTTCCAAGCCAGAACCCCCAAGCATGTGTGGAGGCCAGAACTGAGCCACCACCGAACCTGTATTTGTAAAGGGAACTGCTCACTGGATTCCCTTTTACAAGCAATGGCTGCCTGAACTGCCTGAACAAGTTTGATCAAACGGACTGGACTGGCAGGTCCGTTCGACTGAACCGGTTTGAAGCAAAGCGGTTCAGCTTGAATAGATTTGTATTTGAACCAAACCACATTTTTTGGTTTGTGCACATCCCTATTACTGAAGCCTATGAACTCATAGAATACTGAAAGCCTAACTAGTCAGTCAGCGGAGCACAGATAAAAGCACAAGGAGCCCTTGAAGGCTTGGCTACTGTAGCCACAATCTGGAAAGCACTGCTACAGCAGCCAACAAAAGAGATGCCTCGAGAGAATCCAGCCTGTAGCTAATAGGGGTGTGCAGAATGTTTCAAAACTGAAACATTTTGACTCAAAATGGGCTGTTTTGAGTATCCTGACCACAAAACAAAATGCCCTTTAAATAAAGGGCCTGTTTCAAGCTCGGAACAAAACAACCCCATTTTGAGTCAAAACATTTTGACGTTTCAAGCACCATTTTGGAGACCTTTCCCCCTTTGCTGGTTGGTTTTCTGACACTGGCTTCCAATTGGCTTGCAATTTCCTTGCTTTTTGGTTGACTTGTTAACATACAGATCAAGTGTTGTCATGTGCAACTGCACCCCCATTGGCTGTGGGTGGGGAGGAGAAAGTGGGGAGCCCCGAAGGATTAGGTTGCTCTAGTTGAGCTTATGGCTATGCTTGCTGCTAGGGAAGGGTGAAGCTGTGGCAGCCATTGCAATGCTAGGAAGTAAAGAAGTCATAATTGTGTATGAGAGAGCAACTTGTGCCAGTTTTATTACTGCAGCATAGACTTTGTGGCTGGCAGTGGATTCTGGGTCAGTGATTTTTTTTTTAGCCTTTTTTGGACTGTGTTTGAAATGTGTGCTCTGTGTTGTGAAGGACAGATTCCCTTTTACTGTATGCTTCTGCAGTGTTTTTCAAGGGCAGGTTGCAAAACCTGCGTGCATGAACTCTGTGAACACAGCTTTTTCTGGCCGTGTCCTCTGGGGGTTTGGGGAAAAGGTTAAAAAATTGTCAAAAATTGCACACTTGCCCATTTCTTTGGTAGGTTGGGTGGTAGGTAGTACCCATCATGCCCTACCACACAGCCCACTTTCAGTATCCAATGGGGTGCTTCAAGTTTCCCCATTGTTCCCTGTGACCAAAATACTTGAAACATTTTGAGTTTCAATCTGTCAGAACAACCAGTTGGACCACTGTTTCATTGAAACTTTCAGGTCATCTGTTTTTTGTTTTGAAACAAAATGCAAAATCAATTTCTTACAATTAGCTAACGAAGGGTGAGTCCACTCCAAACCAGCTTCAAGTACTGTGTATTGGAACCATGATCAGTCCACTCTTGGCCTTTTTCTATATATTGAGGAGGTTCCCACAATCAGCGGGAACTGCCAGATGGGGTTAAGCAGGGAGAGCGGGCTTAGCCCGCTCTTCCTGCAGATGACCCTGCATTCTGCCCTTTGTGGCTGGATTGGCTGCCCATATGACTGCTGGCTCCGTTACGGAGCTGGTGGGGGCTTGTGGGTTCAGGGGACATGTGGCCGCTGGAAGTTCCAACATGCTCTGCGCAAGTGCGCAGAGCATGCAGGAGAGACCCTCAAGCCGGAAGGCTGCTTTTTAGCCTCCCGGTTGGGGGTCTCCCCATAAGTTGCCGTGGCACAGAGCTGTACCGAAGCAACACATGATCTGTTAACCCCGGTTAGCTGAGTGCTCGCTCTGCTACCCTGGGCTAATGGGAGGGGTAGTTAGAGCGGTTTGCTGCTGGGAGCTGCTCGGCTTCCATGGCAGCACATGACCGCCAAAAAGTGGGCTAGGCTCCCTTAGCCCACTTTCTGGCGGTCATGAGAATCGCCTCATTGTCTGCACCAGAATGTGATTTCCAGCATTCTGAAAGTAGGCTGTGTGACACTTCAATGGATTCAACCCAGTTCTTCCCAGTTAAGTATAATTTGAACCATCATCCAGTCTGGCCTGAAGCAGGCCGGAAACAGACAAGCTGACCTGGTGCAGAGCATCTGTGCCCCTAGTTCTCCCTCAGCGGCAGCTTCTCTTTTTCCCACCAGCCGACCTAGCGGCCGCAGCTTCTCCTTGGCCCGCCGGCCCGCCTGGTGGCCGCCATTTTTCTTCAACCGGCCAGCCGGCCTGGTAGCTGCCGCTTCTCCTCCACAGCCAGCCAGCCTGGAGGCCCCACTTCACCACAGCTGCCCAGCCTGGTGGAGGCCACTTCTCCTCATTTTTGTTTTACACTGTGAAAGTTCATGAACCCCCCCCCCCACCGAATCGAACAGGGGGGGGTTCAACAGGGTGCCAGACTGAACTGGCCCGGTCGGGTTCGAGTCTGGTCTGGACTTCAACCTAACCGGGCCAGCAATTCTGTGCACATCCCTAGCTCTTGTCTCATGTTTCTCATGTACCTTGAAGTAAGATCCACATCACTCTCTACTCTTTGGTTCTGTTAGTCTAAACAACCTTAAATATGATCCTGTTCACCTTCCACCTCCATGATCTCTGCTTGCTGCTACCCTTCTTTCCATTGTCTGTTTTCTCCTTCCTATTTCCTTTAAAACAACAACATCATTGTCCCTTCATATTCAGATCACTGAGACTATTACTTGCCTGGAAGCCTGATTTCACTACATCTTGCTGTCCTGCCACCTAGAGAAGCAGTGACACGCTTTTGTCATTGGATAAACGTTAAGCAGTTTTGGTCAGAAATAGTAGAGCTGAACCTTATGAAGCTGATAAAAATCCTGCTTTACAGAATTAGGCTGTGGGTTTTTCTGTCCAGCTCTTCAGAAGTGAAAATAAAAAGTCTCATGGAGAGATGTTCTATGATTCCCACCCCTCAACGCAAACATCTTCCAAAGGTCCTCACTCGTCTCCTAAAGCAGAAGTTCCAGCCCATTATAAAATACTAAAATTCTGCTATGCCTACCCAATGCTCAAGTGTAAAGAATAATAACAATGACAAAACACCCCTCAATCATTCAGTGAGATGACAAAGCCTCAGTGGATTTTTTCAGTGAAAAGGAGCAGACACTGCTTTCATTCTTGAAATATGCCCCTCCACCCCCCATGCAGAAGGTTGTGAGCCCAACTTTGTGGCTATTTCATACTCAAGCATTTCATGGCCGGGTCCTGGCTGGCTTTTATCCAAGCAATGTGAAAACAAAGCATTCATTTTTCTTTTCCCTCCTGTGACAGGTCCTGGACATTTCATCAAGTAAATTATGCAAAATGATTTCTTGAGTGGCAATGAATACAAAAGTGTCTGCTGGTGATAAACAGAAAGGAAGAAGTCAACACCAGCAACAAAAGGAAATGTACACTTGTCTGGTTTTCATGCTGGCATTCATCTCATTTCCATGGGGAAATTGTGATACTTAAATCAGTTCCAACACACATGCAGCTGGATTTGTCTATGAAGAGTGGTCATAGAGTTGCAATTCACATGCCTTTCTTTGGCTGGTAAGTGGGTCAAGTGGCTATTTGAAGTCAACACAGGAATAATTTTGTGTTAACAGGTATCCATTCCCTTGAAATATTCATGTCACACAACACCACTATGACAAGATGTTATTCAACATTAGTTTCTGTTAAACAATCCCTGCAGCAGCAAAGGAAGGAGAAACTGCAAGGGATTTACCCCTTTTTATGACTACTTTATCACCTTGCCTTTGATGTGCAACTTTCTGTTCAGCAACTGCTACCGGCATGTTTTCAAAGATTGTTCCTGTGTGTGATGTATGGTCCCATATTAAATATGCACCACATTTATTAAATTCTGATTTCCAAGCAACTGAACAGGCACAGTTCAATATCGTACAGTCTTATATTGCTTGAAAATCTACACTTTAAGCCTACAGTCAAATATGCATGTTCATTGATTTTGCAGAACAAGGGGACTCAGTTAATTAAAGCTTTGTTTGTTTGGGCACCAGCTTCTTCAAATGTTCTTTTTAATAAGGTACAATTGTCATTACTGTATTGTCATTCATGTATGGACATATGGAGGCTGTTCCCACTTGCAGCCAAGACTGGGCTAAGCCAGCCAAGCCAGGGCTTGTCTGCGTGTGAGAAGCTCCAGGATCATGCCCAATCCCGGCAGCACTTCCACAGTAAACCCGCCTGCAGAGCCAGCCTCTTAAAACGGTGTTAAGGGAGTGAGTGCTCCCTTAGCCCCTTTTTTAATGATGCACAGTGCTGGCTGCGTTTAGCTAGCACTGTGGGGATCCCCACATTGTACTTGCATAGTGCATTGTGGGATTTCTGGGGGCCAGGATGATTCATCTCGGCCCCTGACCCTCCGTGCTGCCTGGGCCAATGGAGGACCAACTGGGCATGTGGGGAGTGCACCCAGCAATGAGTGTACCCAACCACCCGCCCTCAAGCCGCTCTCACTGATTGTGAGAAAGGGCTCTTCTTGTCGTCTGATGATCCATAAAGCGATAGGTGATTTTGAAATAACATCCAACTTTCAGTTATAGAAGAATTACTGCAGTAGTCCTGAAAAGATTTTAATTTGAAGGTAATCAAACACAGTGATGGGAACAGAATCTCAGAAGACAGGGTGGGGTCCATACACCAGCCCAGGGGGACATATTGCTCTGTTCTGGCATTAGTTATGGCCATATGCATGGCTATGTGTTGCTGGGAAGAATATCCTTTATCTTGCAACAGTGCTCTGCAAGGGAGTTGGGTGAGATCAGTAGAGAAGTGAAGAGAGGATGGATAGTAAAACTTGCATCTTAAGGACCATTCAATGTGGCACTGGAAAAAATAGTGACAGAAAGAAAGGATAGGGTAACACTTTTTAAATTACTATTAACATGTTTTATTTAGGTGTATAAAATAGAATACTGTTTCAAAACAATCTGCATTATTCACCATTTCCCCCTTCACCCACTTGTATTACAAACATTTCTTAAAGCTGTTTTCAAAATAGGCCTGAGCTATATATCTTAGAGCGGTGATTTAAATATTATGGGAACCATGTAGCAGCTGCACACAGTACTTGTCTGTGAAGGTGTCCCCTGTGGATGCTGCAATATTTAAAAGGCGCTTTGCCTATATGCCAGCCCATATGCATTCAGCATTTGCATGCCAGTGATCTATCGCCCCAGTGATGGGCTAAAAAGCCTTTTAACATTTATACCTGCTGTGTGGAGTTGAGTGGGTTTTTTTAAAAAAAATACCCCCCCCCTTTTATTATTGCCATATTCAACTCATCCCTAAGATAAAGGAACTTAATATTATGGGGTACCAAGAGATGGTAAAATATCCAACCTTCCCGCAAAATCAGTGTATCAATGTCCTTATCTCATTTTTCTGTTTCAAAATAAGCTGCAGACGGATATTTTATTTTAACGTTTGTCAGACTAAATACAACAGCTGGAAATGTGCACAATTAAATTAGACACATGCCTCATACACCCTTAACCTTAGAGGAATCTATACACTCCAGGTAGCCATAATCCTAAAACCTAGAGTCAGCCACTTTTAAAATCATCTTTGAGTCTATGCATTCAGGGTGTAACCAACAGCTCTACACAGCTTGGGGCTAGGGTACCTTGTCGCACCGCATTCTCCCATTTGAATCTGCCAGGGCCCTCCACTCATCACCATGCCATAAACAGAGATCTGGTTGGTGGGGGACTAGAGACAGGGCCTTTTTAGCTGTAAAGCACACCTTTTAAAGGAGGCTTTCTAATGCTCCATTTTTTGTTATATCTGATAGGTTCTTTAGCTTTTTATAACTTCCAGTTTTTAGCTTTTAAAATAACTTTTAATTTGAACCTAATAATGATTGTGGTTTTTAACCTGACTTTTAACTTGTTAAATTTGGTTAATTTTATTACTTTTATTGTGTCTTGTATCTATTTTATTTGTTGTAAGCCAGGGCGAGCAGTAGTGCACTGGAGAGGCGGGGTAGAAATATTTTAAATAAATAAACAAACAAAAAGCTTTCCAATTTCTGCTCATCAAGACAATCCAGGATCCTGGCAGTCTTTGGCCAAAACCCTGAACTGGGCAAAGCCTGGTCCCGTGGCACTTGGCCCACTGCACCCCCATGGCACGTAGGTGGAGAGGTACACACTGCCCTCTCAGTGGTGCCTGGCTGCTGCAGAAAAGTAAAAAGGAAGAAGATGGACACTCTCTGAACTGCTCCCCTTTAACCTTTCCTGGGTAGCTGGGAATCATTGGGAGGGGGTATCCATCAGGCATATGCATTAGCACCCCTTAAATATACTGATGGGTTGGCACATGGTAGGACATAAATTATATTTATTTACTTAGTCAGTGCATTTATAGACCACCCTATACAAAACGTCCCTGGGTAGTTCACAATATAAAAACCATCAAAACATTAACATAATAAAAACAATTTATAATACAGTAACACCTCTAAAAACTTTAAAACTATAAACTAAAATCCTGACTGAACAGGTATGTTTTTAGTTCCTTCTTAAAAACATTCAGAGAAGGGGGAAACTCTAATTTCATTAGGAAGTGATTTCCAGAGTCCCGAGGCAACTCTAGAAAAGGCTCAGTTTTGAATCAGCCACCAGCTTGGCTGCTGGCAACCACAACTTGATCTCTCCAGATGATCTTGAGAGGCAGTGGGGTTGCCGAAGAAGAAGGCATTCTCTTAAATACCTCGGACCCAACTTACTCTAATAGATACAGATTGTAAAAGAGCAGAATGACAGGATGCTTTGGACATTTCTGTCTCTGCTTAAATAATGCTTCAGGCTCCATCACTGCCCAGATCAAATTCACAACACTGATTTCTTTTTAGCAACTGTTGTCAACAAACAATTTTCCCTAGAACAGTGAGTTGGACCTTTTATTTACTTACTTACTTACTTACTTACTTATTCAATTTTTATACCACCCTTTCAAAATGGCTCTGGGTGGTTTACAATTAAAATAAAACCATTAAAAAGAGTTAATAATAATTAAACCAAAAATTATAGAACAGTGTAAAACTATTAACTATTAACACATCATAAAACAGTAATTAAACTAGTAATTAAACTATTGTCATTAAACCTATTATTTTGGCAAAAGCGAAGTAGGAATGCTAGGCCCATTCTTTGGCTGCGATTGTTATTACTTCAATCCAGAAAGGGTCAAGATGACCACAAATGAGTGGTAATTTCCCAACCAGCTATTGCTCCATCTTTGATTTCTCCTTTGGGGGAGAGATTGTTGCATTCATGGTTTCCCAACAGGTACACCTAGATACCATCAACATCCTGTATCCTTGTCAAGAAACCTTTGGCACTGACATTCTGGGAGGTGCTGTCTAGTATTGACATTCTGGGTGGGTTCGCACAACCTGCTGAAAGTTGGTACAAAGTCTGGGTGAGGGAACTGGAAATTCCTGTGTGGCACACACATTCTGGGAGCAGTCCTACAATGCCCTGCAAAGTGCAACAGTTGTTCATGATCAACAGCAATCAAGCTGCCACAAAATGTTCTACAGGGATCAAATGTCCCTGTTGATCTCTGTGTAGAATTCAGTAAGCAATAGTGCAAGCAGAGAGCAGGTTCACCTTGGTTCATTTCTAAGAAATCTGGGAGAAGGAACCAAAGGTTCCTGCGGTGCATGCACTCCCATGCAGTGTTTTGTCTGAATCCACCTGACTAGCTGGCAAGCAGCCAACTCAACTTGTTATAGACCTTGTCAAACCAACTTCAGCACTTGGTTATGGGTTGCGGTCAGTAACAAGAGTTGTTGGCCAGCTGAACTTGGGTGGATACAGATGACATGAGAGCAGGCACACAGTGGAAATCTCCGGTTCTATCTCCCAGACTTCTTATTGACTTTTGGTGGGTCATGTGAACCCGCCTTCTATTTGCAGTGTTGCTTAATGAATGTTGCTTAATGGATTCTACCTAGAGATCAATAGGTACACATGAATCCTGTTAGACCTTTTTCTGGCAACTTCATCACTGTGTTGATAATGAAGTATTGATAATCTTTAGTAACACAAAGTATTGGAGACACAACTGTTGGGCTTTGCAGGACATTATGTGATTGCTCCTCAATGGTTTTACTCCCTGCTAGGGCAACCTACCTGAAACTTGAGAGTTGCCTGGAACTCTCTCATCCTGGTCTTCTACCAAAGCTAAAGCCTGAGCACTGACTGTTCTGAAGCACTTTATTATTTGGACTGGCTTTTAAGGGAGGAAGTTAAATCATAAATAGATCTATCTATCTATCTATCTATCTATGTTACAGCTTGTGACAAAAAAGAGAGAGAGAGAATACTATTATGATTGTTTTTATATAGCTTTTATGCTAATACCTAGCCAGAGCGGATGGGATGGGATGCACCTTATAGGATATTATCAATAGGGTGGCATCCATAGCTTTGTGGTTTTTTCCTTAAAACCTTCCTCAAACACAGTCATGATTGATAGTTCCATAGAATTCTGCAGGGTCCAATTTTTTTCCAACTTAAAAAGCCTGGCAGTTTCTTTATAGCTTACCCAGAGCCTACTGCTCTGTGACCTGAAACACTGAAGCCTTTGAAACAAGGGATGCAAGACCTGCATGCCTTTGTGAATCAAAGGTGAGCAGTACATGCTGTCAAATGATATATATTAGAATGTACCTACTCATATAACAAACAAGAATATTTAAAAAAAGAGGCAGATGATATGATTTCAGCCCATGGTCATGGTAAAGTTCTATTTTCTTTTAAGTGGGTCATGAACCTTGGGGTTTTTTCTTCCCCCAATAGCCCACTGAAGATGGGTCATTCAGTGTCTTCTGACAGCCTTCTCTTATAGTAATGCTGATTCTACTAGGCCACTTATTCATTTTCTTTTAATACTATTACCTTACAAAATCTTGGGGAAGAGTACATAGCAAACTGTGATAATAGTGGTAAGTGGGCTAATGATAGCTGATTGGGAAACCAAAATGCAATCGGCTTTTGATAAATTTCCAACAATTCAGAATCAGTATAATAAAACAGAAATTTCCCAAATCTTCATATTAAAGGCAAGCATAATTCTAGTGGCACAGTTCATTCACATTTGAGTGATCAGACAGATTTCTCAATTAAATTTTCCATTTTGCAGTGAACAATTTGCACACTTTTTAATGGAGTAAATATGGAGAGTTACTGCTAGATTGTCCCCTTGGGCTGCAGCCTTGCTTTCAGATATTACAGAGTGTCTGTTGGGCTGCAACACAGATAGCATTCTGTGACTATAAGCAGGATGCAAGGGAACAATACCTTCCTCAGCTTACATCTTTCAGAAGAGGGGTCATATTGACTTCAAAGTCCCCATATTAGAGCACGTCTGTTTGAAGATGATCCATGTGAAATTTCAGACCCCCCCAAAAAAGTGAAAATGAGATACAGTCCCTTGAAGTACAGCTTATTAAAAAATGGTTTTGACAGCTTTTGACAGTTTTTGTTCAAAACACACTCATTTTTTAAAACGGTTGCTGACATACCACACAGACAAACATTGATGGGAGAGAGAGCAGCCTGCCTGTGCAGCAATGCAGGCATGCTTTATAGAGCCTTGCAGCAACCCATTCTTAAGGGTGGTTGACACAGACAACATTCTACCATTATAGCCAGGAACTGTGTGTGTGTGTGTTCCTTTTTCAATGCCCTTTCGGATATGTTGTCCCTTCAGATATGGAAGAGAGCTGGTCTTGTGGTAACAAGCATGATTTGTCCCCTTAAGCTAATCAGGGACCACCCTGGTTGCATATGAAAGGGAGAATAGAAGTGTTTGCACTGTAAGATATTCCCCTTAAGGGATAGAGCCACTCTGGGAAGATCACCTAGCTTCCAAGTTCTTTCCCTGGCATCTTCAAGATAGCGCTGAGAGAGATTCCTGCCTGCAACCTTGCAGAAGCCACTGCCAGTCTGTGTAGATAATACTGAGGAGATGGGCCTATGGTCTGACTCAGAATATGGCAGCTTCCTATGTTCTTATGGTGTGGCTTATCTTTGACATCTTCATGTGTAATTTTTTCCTCTTGATTTTCAAAGTAATGGATCATCCATTCATAGGCATGTGGCTGGTTGTACTGTATATTTATTCTTCAAGGCCCCTTCCAACAGTATCATTCTATGTGGATGGTGTTGGTTGCCAGTTTGGTACTTGTAACATGTAATGAAAGCTTCAGTTGCATGATAACTTCAATTGCATAGACGCCAGTCCAATATTTATCATAAGCTAGGTTGATTCTTGATTTTTTATTACATCTTGGCTTTCTTTCACACAGGAATTCAAGACGGTGGAAATAGGCAGTCTCCTATCCAGGCATTGGCCAGACCACACCTATTTAGATTCAGCAAGGCTTGCGTGGCTTCAGACCAGACCCTGGGACCTCAGTAGGACTTGATCGTTGATTACTAAGGTGTGAGATCTGTGTCTAAAGGGCAGAAAAATATAATGAAAGAGCTGATATATTTGAGATCAAGCTGGGAGTGGTGTTTTCCAAGACTTACACTTGAAAATACCTCCTAAAACCCTACCTGGAGAGATGTTTTGTTGTGTTTCAAGTAATGTTTTTTAAATTGTAAAAATGATACGATATACATTTTCAGCCTGATTTAGTTTAAATTACTTGAAAATAAAATACCTCCTTGAATGATAATTTTTTTGTATTTTTAAAAATCCTCCATGAGTAGCCTGCCCAGTAGCCTGCTCAAGCTAATATGAATACATACCAGGTTCTGTTCTAATAGCCTCTTTCCTTCCGTGCCTTCTGTCTCAGCCAATAAATATTTTTAGTGCAATGATATATGATAACATGCCTTGTATTTTGCTGGTTTTGTTAGCCCCTTAATGTGTCGCTGTTCTTACTCTCATCCAGGTATGGTTTATGACCCAGAATCTATGATCATTGTTAATGACCTTGAGGAAACAAGAACCTTAGATTACAGCTCCATAAAATTCTTCTATAGAAGCAAACACTAAGTGGCAATGCTTTTCTCAATCTGAAAAAGCTTTTAAGCTGGGGGGCGGAAAGTGACTCATGGTTGCGTGAACTTGTCAAGACAAAAAGAAGGGAAAGAGAGAAAAGCAAGGGGAGTGAGAAGGGTCACCATGCAGTCAAAAGGGATGAGATCAGCAGCTTAGAATTAAGTCCTTCCTCACCCCCAACAATCAACTTTTGGAAAGAAAGCCAAACACCGAACTCCATAAAGAGTTGGAACAGCTATAAGGATTTAGCTTGAAGTCCAGCACTAACAAACTGAAGACAGATACAGTCGTATTACTCAGACGAGGGATGTGAACTTGGAATGTTCCGACTCAAAATGGGCCATTTAGAGTGTTCCGAGCATTGAACAGGACATCAGATGAAGGGTCTGTTCTGAACAACCCGAGTGTTTTGGACACTACTTTGAACTCCAAAATTGCACTCTTCTGGCCTCTGAGTATGCGCAGCAGCCATTTGCATGGTCAGTACCACCATACAAATGACTGCTGCACATGCATTGAGGCCAGAAGAGTGCACAGAGTCCAAAATGGTGCTCAGAACATTTTGAGTGTTCCAAGATGGTTTTATCGGAACAACTGGCTTGACCAGCTGTTCTTATGGAACGATCTGGATATTTGTATTATGTCCCAATCTCAGAATGGAACAATATTGTTCTGTGCACATCCCTAACTCAGACTCACCCCGACAAACTGATCAATGTTGTCTGGCTTGTTGCAATAAAGAAAGTTTCTAGAAACAGCTGGCTTGAGAGAATGTTTAGACAACACCTTTCCAGCATTTAAGGGATTAAATAGAAAAGATTAAAATGTTAATTCATTTATTCCTTTCATTGGACTGATCATTTCATACCAAATAGTATCACTTTTCTTTTCATGAAATTCAGTGCAAGAATGCATGTTAGCGTTTGCTTTTGCAGGAATAGATTTATTCAAGCCCATTCTAACAGAAATCAGTAAGAGTCTTCTCAAGAATTAATGGACTTCCATTTGCAGATAAATAGATATATCTATAAATTTTCACTTATGTAGTGCTTCCTGATCACCATCTCATGAGAGGAGATGAATTTTTTAAGATGCTGTGGTAGCACTGAGCTGTGAAACAACTAATGCAAATTGTCCAAGGGGCAAGAAATGAGGCTGTGTTTATAGGGTGATGTCTTGAGTGGATTTACATGATCGTATTTTTCACATAGAATCTCTAATGATGTTATCCCCTAGATACTTGAAAATTCCCTTGCATATTGTTTCTGTGATAGCTATTTTTTAACGATCAGAGGGAATGCAATGTGTAGGTGAATAAACAATCAGTGGGTTGTTGGTATCCACCTTGATAAGAACATTGTGTCTATACTTTATTTTAAACATCCTCCTGAATCAATCAGCCTCTGCTAATGTATTGCTCCTGAGTTACAAGACTTGTGGGGAAACTGACAACCTGATCATTTAAGTTCACAAGCCAACAATCTGGAGCAGGATGGAGAAACCTATAATGCATGTTATGGGGAAACTGTTGAAACTGTGTTGAAAGCCTACTCTGGGAAGAGCAGAAGGTGTTTCAGGAAGTGAGCAAGCTTTTCTAAACAGAACATCAATCCTTTCCCCCCTTCAAACTAACTAACAGGAAGAGCGGAGATTTTGAGGGGCTGGTTTCTCTTTAAGAGATAAGTCCTAGTCTGTGTGTTTGTTATTTACCAGGGCTAGTAGATTCCTGTTGCATCCAGTTTTTGTTTCTCCCTGCCTGGAGGGGGTGGAGTCAGCTAGGGCTGTGGAAGGCCAACATTCCTTTGAGCCACATTCCTGTGTCTCGGTTTGAAGCCTACGCTCTACATAACAGGTAAAGGCCTGAGAGGATAGCTAACAGAGGATAGCAAACAGAGCACTGGGTTTTGCGGGAGTTTAGCGGGAAGTGTGCGAGGGAGCCTAAAACAAGCCCCTGTGATCACAAGGAGGCCAGTGGAGGAGAAGGAGGTAAGTACAAATCTCTTCCTCATATTAGTACTGATCCCTCCCTCATATTCTTGAGATAGGCAGTTTGGATAGTTAAATAGCTGACCAATACAGCTGAGATCTATCCTTCTAATAAACTATCTCTAAATACTGTAAACTACCAACAAAACCAGTTATGAAGATAGAAAGTCAGCAGAGGAGGGGGCACTTCCCAGTGTATTGCACAGAGTGTCACATTTATGACTATTTGATCCATGGGCAGAAGTCATGGGTGTGTGCTTGGTGCAAGAAGCTCCTGTCTCTCAGGGAACAAGTTTGTTCCCTTGATACCAAGGTGGTGGACTGGGACACTCAGAAGGACAGAGGGGCATGCGGATGAGACCTTGAGAGACATGGTATAGGCATGCCACTCCAAGGCTGATAGATCCTCTGTTGTCAGGGAGAATGAAGGTCTCGGGGAAGGAGGAAATCAGTCTGAGGAAGAGGTAAATGCTCCTTTAGAAGGGACCCCTTCTGTGGAAGATGAGCCCATATCCGCCCACATAGGGGATTGCCCACTACAAGGAGGCCCCCACCCCCGGAGGAGTATCCCCTGTGCAGGATTTAGCTAAAAGCATCAAGGGGAATAATAAAAACTTCTTTAAATACATCATATTCAGGAAACCTGGTAGGTAGGTGGTTGGACCATAGGACAATGAGGAAGCGAAAGGGATTATTAAGGAGGATATGGAGGTTGCAGAGAAGCTAAATGAGTTCTTTGTGTCTGTCTTCATGGCAGAGTGTACTAAGCATACATCTATTCCTGAACCAGGCTTTTCAGGGATGGAGGCTAAAGAACTCAGATAGAAGTGAGATGATGTTCTAAGCTGTCTGGAAAAACTGAAAACTAGCAAATTGCCAGGGCCAGATGGCATCCATCCAAAAGTCCTCAAAGAAATAAATGTGAAATTGCCGACCTCCTTGCAAACATGTGTAAATTATCCCTGCAATCAGGTTCTGTACCATAGGACTGGAAAGTGGCAAATGTAGCACTGATTTTCAAAAAGAGATCTAGGGTGATCAGGGAAATTACAGGGCAGTTAGCTTAATGTCCATTCCAGGCAAATTGATGGAGAACATCCTCAAGGATAAAATTGTAAAGCACATAAAAGTACAGGCCCTGCTGGGAGAGAACTGGCATGGCTTCTGCAAAAGTAAATCTTGCCTCACAAACCTTTTTTGGAGTAGTTTGAGCGTGTCAACAGGTATATGGATAAAGGTGATCCAGTTATTATTATTATTTTATTATTTTACATTTTATATCCCACTCTTCCTCCAAGGAGCGCAGAGAGGTGTACTACATACTTAAGTTTCTCCTCACAAGAACCTGTGAAGTAGGTTAGGTTGAGAGAGAAGTGACTGGCCCAGAGTCACCCAGCAAGTATCATGTCTGAATGGGGACTTGAACTTGGGTCTCCCCAGTCCTAGTTCAGCACTCTAACCACTACATAAGTTGACATAGTATACCTGGACTTCCAAAAAGCCTTTGACAAAGTTGCTCATCAAAGACTCTGGAGAAAACTTAGTAGTCATGGGATAAGGGGACAAGTACAAGTGTGGATTGCTAACTGGCTGAAGGACAGGAAGCAGGGTAAGTATAAATGGAAAGTTTTCACAATGGAGGAAAGTAAGAAGTTGGGTTGCCTAGGGATCTGTACTGGGACCAGTGCTTTTTAATTTATTCATAAATGTTCTAGAAGTAGGGGTAAACAGTGAGGTGGCCAAATTTGCAGATGATACCAAACTCTTTGGGGTAGTAAAATCCAAAACAAATTGTGAGGAGCTCCAAAAGGATCTCTCCAAACTGGGGCAGTGAGTGAAAAAAGGACAATTGTGGTTCAGTGTTGGCAAGTGTAAAGTGATGCACATTGGGACAAAACCCCCCAACTTCAAGTATATGTTGATGGGATCTGAGCTGCCGGTGACTGACCAGGATTGGGATCTTGGGGTCATGGTGGACAGTTTATTGAAAATGTCTACTCAATGTAGACAAAAAGGCCAATTCTATGCTAGGGATCATTAGGAAGGGGATCAAAAATATAAGTGCTAATATTATAATGCCCTTATACAAAACTATGGTGCGGCCACACCTGGAGTACTGTGTATAATTTTGGTCAACACATCTAAAGAAGGACATTGTAGAGCTGGAAAAGGTGCAGAAGAGGGCAACCATAAGGGGCCTAGAGCACCTTTTTTATGAGGCAAGGCTACAACACCTGGGGCTATTTAGTTTAGAAAAAAGACGACTGTGATGAGATATGATAGAAGTCTATGAAATCATGCATGGTTTGGAGAAAGTGGATAGAGAGACATTCTTCTCCCTCTCATATAACACTAGAACCAGGGGTCATCCCATGAATTTCATTGCCAGGAAATCTAGGACCAACAACAGAGGTACTTTTTCACACATTGCATAATCTATTTGTGGAATTCTCTGCCGCAAGATGTGGTGACAGACAACAACCTGGATGGCTTTAAGAGGGGCTTGGATAACTTCATGGAGGAGTGGTCTATCAACGGCTACTAATCTGAGGGCTAGAGGCCACCTCCAGCCTCCAAGGGAGTATGCTTCTGAGTACCAGTTGCAGGGGAGTCACAGCAGGAGAGAGGCCATGCCCTCAACTCCTGCCTCTAGGCTTCCAGCGGCATCTGTTGGGCCACTGTGTGAAACAGGATGCTGGACTAGATGGGCCTTGGGCCTGATCCAGCAGGGCTGTTCTTATGTTCTTAAACTGACAACCTGATGGTGTTACAGCATGGGAAAGTGCACCTAAACATTATGGTGGCAGTGGAGGGAGGGGGACTTCACGTGACCATTTTTGGCCCACTGATGTATGTCAGTGCTTGTCCATTAGTAGCAGTACCACAAAAGATATCATTATGGATGAATGATAAAACCGATTGCATTAGGACTGTATTATGTCAGTCTTTCTATCCTTAATTTGTTCACATTTCAGTTGCGAAGTGCCAGATATCTTTAGATGCGGAGGAATACATGGTCTTCGGGGAAGATATTTAAGCTAGCATAAACTGGGTAGAAATCGCTCAAACAGAGAAAAGACCAGTTTTGTAATTAATTACATCATTTTGGTTAATCATCCATATTTAGAGACCATAGGCTTAAGCAGCACTACAAACACATTTTATATTTCATTGGATTTGTCCATTTTTGGCTGGAATATTCTAATGTAGCTAGTAATTCAGAAGTTTCCTAATGGGACCCTAAGACGTTTGCTGAGGCTGAGGGATAATGAGGTTATTCTCATGATCAGCTATGCATGGTCCATCGCAGCCCTATCTGGGTAGAGCTGCTGGTGAGACCCACTGGGAACGGCCCTGATCCTGGTGCTGCTTGGCTGGGTAGCCCAGATTTTTTTTTGCCTGTGGACAATCGGGCTGCCGGCAACCATTTTGACAATAAAGGCCAGGTGAAAGAGCAACCCAATTTTTAAAGTTTCCACTATCTCCACCGTCCGCTCCTCGCGTGGTGCATTATGGGATTCCTGGCAGCCAGGTTTCACTTCCCTGGCCTCTAGATCATCACAGCAGTGATCATGTGGGCAGGTGGGCATTGTGGCTGGAAAGAAGCAGGTGGTCATGTGGGGGAATGTATGCATGATCCCTTCTCCACCACCCCCATCCTCCCCATCCCCACTCACAGTGGTCATATGAACAATCCCATAGAATTGTTCTTAGTATTGAGACAACTGAATGGGATTGTTTTTTCACATCTCATCTGCAGTTTACCTGAGGATAATTTCAAATAATATCTGATTGGATCTGGCAGGCTTTGTTACAGACAATGACCAACATCCAAACTACCATCACACTGATACAACAGTGCCTGACATCCAGACTGTGTGTCATGACATGAGGGTGAAGGAGCAATTTTCTTTTACTATTTCCCCTTCCTGCTGAACCCCACTGTAGCTCGGAAAATATGCCCCATAGGGTAACACACTGCTAGTCAGGCATCGTTGTACTAGTGCAGTGCTAATCTTGATGTTAACTAATATTCTGCTAGATATGTTGACCAATGAGCAGAATACTGGCTGACAATACTAAGGAAAGGATATCTTCATGTTATACCTCAGTTTCCAGGAGACTTGCAGGGAGGAGGAAGTTTTAACACCTCCTCCCAGAGACAGCTGCTGCCCAGTGGTGAGAGCCTGTGTGGTTGCTGTCTGCTGTTGTCAGTTTGACACCCTGTGTGCCACCTAATGTGTGGGGCTGTGGCTGCTGCCCTGTGAGCGAGTCTGTGCAGGATCAGGGCCAGAGGCAGTTCTTGAGGATCAGCTGCCTAGATTAGCCATATTTCTGGGCTTATAAAAGGGCTGCTGCCCTGTGGCGGCAAGTTCACGTCCAGTGGAGTTGTTCAATGTTGTGAGAGGTCTAGTGAGTGACCCTCCTCCCTTGAATCAGAATTTGGAACCATCTATTACCTGCTGTGATGTGTTTAATGACACTTTTGTGGATAAATTTGGGCCGACTTGGATTTAGACCCCACATTTACATCAGTGTCTGAATTGGAGCTGTCCAGCAACTCCTCTTATGTTGTTAGGCTGGATCAGTTTCAGTTTGTGACTCGCGAGGATGTGGACAAGCTGCTTGGAGCGATGTGGCCTACCACCTGTTCTTGTCCTTGTCCAACATGGCTAATACTTTCTGGCAGGGAGGTTGTTGTAGAAGGCCTAGTAGAGATCATAAATACTTCTCTGAGGGAGGGCAGGATGCCTCCTTGCCTTAAGGAGGCAATTATTGGACTACTTCTGAAGAAATCTGCCTTGGATCCCTCAGAGTTGAGCAACTATAAGCCTGTCTCCAAATTTCCGTGGCTTGGCAAGGTAATTGAGAGGGTGGTGGCCTTCCAACTCCAGGAAGTCTTGGATGAAACTGATTATCTAGACCCATTTCAGACTGGCTTACGTGTGGGCTATGGGATGGAAACTGCCTTGGTTGGCCTGATGGATGATCTCCAATTGGGAATTGACAGAGGAAGTGTGACTCTGTTGGTCCTTTTGGAACTCTCAGCAGCTTTCAGTACTATCAATCATAGTATCCTTCTGGAGCATCTGAGGGGGTTGGGGGTGGGAGGCACTGCTTTGCAGTGGTTCCACTCTTACCTCTCAGGCAGATTCCAGATGGTGTCCCTCGGGGACTGTTGTTCTTCAAAAACTGAACTTTGGTATGGTGTCCCTCAGGGGTCCATATTGTTTCCGATGTTTAAAGTCTACATGAAACCGCTGGGAATGATCATCAGGAAATTTGGTGCAGGGTGTGCTGATGACACGTGTTTGGTGCAGGGTGTGCTGATGACATCTTTTTCTCCATTTCAACATCATCAGGAGAAGGCATAACCTCCCTAAATGCCTGCCTGGAGGCAGTGATGGGCTGTATGAGAGGTAACAAGCTGAGACTGAATCCAGATAAGATGGAGGTACTTATTGTGTGGGGTCAGAACTTGGGAGATGATTTTGATCTGCCTGTTCTGGATGTCACACTTCCCCAGAAGTGGTCACACTTCCCCAGAAGGAACAGGTACTCAGTGTGGGGGTGCTTCTGGACATAAAACTCTCCCTTGTGTCCCAGGCTGAGGCAGTGGCCAGAGATGCCTTTTATCAGCATCAGCTGATACGCCAGCTGTATCAGTTTCTTGAGATAAATGACCTCAGAACAGTAGTACATCTGCTGGTCACCTCCAGACTTGACTACTTCTGCAATGCACTCTATGTGGGGCACCCTTTGTACATAGTCTGGAAACTGCAGTTAGTCCAGAATGTGGCAGCCAGGTTGGTCTCTGGGTCTTCTCAGAGAGACCATATCACTCCTATCTTAAAAGATTTACAATGGCTGTCGACAGGTTTCTGGGCAAAGTACAAGGTTTTGGTTATAACCTATAAAACCCTAAACAGCTAGGTATTTAAGAGAATGTTTTCTTCGCTATGAACTACACTGCCCATTGAGATCATCTGGAGAGGTCCGTCTGCAGTTGCCACCGGCTTGTCTGGTGGCTACTCGGGGATGGGCCTTCTCCATTGCTGCCCCGATGCTTTGGAACACACTTCCTGCTGAAATAAGAGCCTCCCATCACTTACAACTTTTTAAAATGCAGTCAAGATGCATTTGCACACTCAGGCTTTTAATTAGATATTGTTTTAATTGTGTTTTAATAGTTTTAACATTTAAATTTTAATTGTTGAAATGTTTTAATCTTTTTATTGGTTGTTTTTATTGTTTTGTTGTAAACCGGTCGGAGAACTTGCGTTTGGGGCATATAAAAATGTGTTAAATAAATAAAATATAGCAAAAATTCGGCTATATTTATTATTGTCTTTCTTCTCCTGCCTTATGGCTTAGAATCTTTTTGAGATAAAGGTAAAAGTCTATTTCCCCTTATGCCTCTGAAAAGACAGTAAGTAGATATAGGAACAAATAGAAGTGACCTTTCATTGCCTTCTGGGTCATGCGTTGTCTGACATTTTCAACTAGATCAAACTCAGTGGACAGCTTTGGAATACATTAACTATGGAAAATACTGATGCAATCTCAAGTAAATCATTACTGGTGCCAAATTTTATCGACATCTATATTTGTACACACAGGATCAAGTTCTGAAGTCTTTGCATTGATGCAACACAACTGCTTACCACTGCAACTGCATCTGTCAGTACTATTCTGTACTAAATTGAACATATTTTAACAAATAACCTTTGTTAATGAGCCTGGCCCTTACATAAAAGCCCGAACAAAAGAAATCACTGTCACCAAAATGTTTCTGTGAGGAGAAGCAGATAGCAGGATCTAGACAGAGTGGGTCACTTTATAATCTACAGTAAATATTATTTTGTACAGATTTCACTCAGGCACACCCTTTTGCTTCTTCTTGCACAACAATGGCAACTAAAAACCTGAAGCAGTGCCACCTTTTAGCATTTGATTTGCCAGTATGGAATATGTTATGCAAATTGTAAAATTGACTGGAGGGGCATGAAGAGCCTACTGCAATGTCTGTTTTAATTGTACATCTAATTTTTTACCCTAAGAAGAATGTTACAAAGTGGCATTACAACAGTATTGTAGTGAAATTACACTTGTATGGTGGAAGATCACTGTGTTATGATTGTTTAGAATCACACTGCATGGTTTATTGGGGGAAGGCAAACTAGTTTAGTAGAAGAAATCTAAGGTAAGTGACATCATGATTTTATTTATTTATTTATTCGATTTCTATATCACCCTTCCAAAAATGGCCCAGGGCAGTTTACACAGAGAAATAATAAATAAATAAGATGGATCCCTGTCCCCAAAGGGCTCACAGTCTAAAAAGAAACACAAGATAGACACCAGCAACAGTAACTGGAGGTACTGTGCTGGGGTGGATAGGGCCAGTTACTCTTCCCCTGCCAAATAAAGAGAATCACCATGTTAAAAGGTGCCTCTTTGCCAAATTAGCAGGGTTAAAGTCTTGGTGGTTGGAGTTATTTTGGTCCCTTGGGATCTGTTAGAGGCAACCCTTTCTCATGACTGTCAGTGATGGAGTCAGTCAATGGGATGGTTCAGGTGGTACTTCCTTTCTCAGAACCAGCCCATGTGATTAAGATGGGGGCCATCTCAGAATATGCCAGTACTGATGTCTTCCCCATTTGTCTTGATGTCCTCCTTGCCTGTTCCTTTACCATGTAAGGTGGGGGCAGCTCATCTGAACTGCTACTTTATATGTGAACCAAATTAATTTAAACTAGGCTTTTAGTAGTGGGGAGAGTGGCAGGTTGGATAAACTGCCACCACCAAGCAATTTAAAAAAAAATGCGCTGGGAAGATGTCAGGAGATTTGGGAAAGTTGTCAGTTGTTGCATTCCCCTTCTTAATCATATGTACGTGTTATGGGTAGAAATAATTCATATCAACCCAGTGTCCTTTTCAAGTTTTAACTGAGTAGTGGATGTTTCCTTCACGCAGTCACTTCTCTAGAAGTCACACTGGGGCTACAGCCATGTTTGTTTGTTTGGTTGTCTTACAGATGTATTTGCTGCCATTCTTCATAAATGAATTCATGGTGGCTTAATGAGTTATTTATTAAAAACAGAGTAAAACCTCTAAAAATCATAGAAGTGCAGGATATTTTAATAGTCTGGACTATTAAAACAAAGTAATCACAAAGAAACAGAGTTAGGGGGAGGCCTGCTGAATTTTTTTTTTTTTAAGTCTTCAACTTTTGTTTAAAATTAAACAGGGAGTGAGCAAGCCTAAGATCAAGGGTCAGGAAGTTCCAGAGAGCAAGGGCCACCACTGAGAAGGTTGTGCTTCAGAAGGTGGTGGGACATGCAGGAGATCTCACAGGTGGGCCAGAGGTATGTGGGAGTAGGTGGTCCTTCAGGTATCTTGGCCCTCAACCAAGATTGCACCACCACCCTCATAAGAGCCCCACAACAAAACAGTCCCACACAAGCACAATTTCTAACAGTGGGGGGTGGAATGCTTTCTGTTACTCAGGAAAGGGGAGGGAACGTGATGACTTCCTAGGAGGGAGATTAGATAGATAGATAGATAGATAGATAGATAGATAGATAGATAGATAGGCGGGTAAAGGATCCTGGGGTGTGGCCCGCTATGACCAAGGATGCTTTTGCAATGATTCATCCCAACAAAGCAGTCCATGGAGACCAAACCATACTCCTGGTCCCATGGCAGCTTGCTGCCAGAGGAATAGCACTCTCATGAGAGGGCCAGTCTATGGGGGAGGACCTTAGGCTTGCCAGCCTTTGGTCTTCCATTGGACTGCATGCTCATGAGTTGAGCTATGCAAAATAAGGGGCCCTCATTCTCTCTGGTTAATGATAGAACTTTTGCACAGGGAAAAAAGTTCTCTCTCCACTGGGAAGCCTTTCACATACTCAAAGGAGATTTTGACACTCTATGTGTCGAGCTGTAGCCAGGTTGGCAGACTGTGGAAACACTAGTACTGGGGGGGCAGATCTTTACTCTCATTCAGATTTCCTGGGTTTGGACTGGCATTGCACAGTATGCAGATCTGCTGCTGTGGGGAAGCACGGGAGAGGCGAGCCACAGCTGTCTGCAATCTCAGGAGTGTGGGGTCATCATTCTGGGCAAAAAGAAAGATGGGCATGTTCAAATGGATTGACAGGCTGACAGAGGGCCTGCTTTCACAGCTTCTTCACAGCATTTGCCAAGACAGGGAGAGCTGTTGCCAAGGTACCTGTCCCTGTGGCTTGCTTGTATATGGCACTGCTTGTATTTTTTCTAAATAAATAAATAAATAAATAGCAAATAACCAGACTGGATGGCATTTGCCATCTGGCCCGCATGTGTGTCTCCATGGCCTGATACCTTTGTGCCTGACATCCCTCTCCTCACAGACTGTTTTTTTTTTTTTTTTTTTTTTGCATGAATTGTGAAGGGCCCATGGCCTTACACTCTCATGAGTGAGTGGTCTACTCAGGAACAGCATCCATTGTCATCACACATGTTGAATAGCTCCTTTCACTGGAGAATGCTGATTCGGCTGCCTGGCCTAGTAAGCCTGTGTAAGCCTAGGGGCCGCATACGTTCCCCCAAAGGCCTGGGATTGGGTCCCCCTTCCCCAATACCATTGTGCAAAATATAGAGCAGAGCCATTCTCAAATTACTGGTTGGACCTGCCCTTTAAACCAAACCTCAGGTATCACTGCCCTGCCATATGTTGCTGTCCCAGCTATCTAATGGGGTTGCCTTGTTTATGTTGCCACCGTGTCTGCATGTGCTTGTGAATATACATCTTGATCGCTTCATTTTCAGAGAGCTAAGCACATAGTGCTCAGTTTGCCATCCCATTCCCTTTCTCTCCTGAGGAGGGGGGAACAAAGGAGAGGGGGAAGAAAGTATGCCCCCATGTGACTTTCCCATTTGACAGGCTTTGAAGCTTGAAATGTGATGTCACTGTTGCCAGGCAACTGCTTTGATATCAGAGATGGGGGTGGGACAATTTCTCAGAAAGGCAACCAGTGAGAAGTGCCACAGGCATGGAGTGGGCACAATGCTGGGCAGGTCTGGGCTACCCTTTATATTATTACAGTTCCTGCATGTAAACAGGTGCCACGTTCAGACGTAATGCTCCTGCCAGAGAAACTTGGGTTGCGGTGGTGAAACTTGCTGCAAACTGAAGGGTCAAACTGGAATTTGGTGAGGCAAACTGTAGGTTGCTTTTGCCATGAAACTGTGGTTGCACGTATTTGTACATTCACAAATTCAAACCTCTGCCCCATTTAACTGCAGTTTTGTGTCACGTGCAAATGTACCAATTATTTATTTCTTCATCCATTCAATTTTTATACTGCCCTTCCAAAATTGGCTCAGGGCACTCAGGTACACTCAGTTTTACGAGTGTAGAGATGTCTATACTAGGGATGTGCCCGAAGACTCTTTGGCACCGGCGGGGGTAGCACTTTAAGGGTGGGGGAGAGTGTACTCACACACACCCCCGCCGCATTTCCCCTGCCGGCACTCTTCAAAGTCCAAGCCCCTCAGGGCAGCAGCATTCCTCCCTGCCACCCCGTTCTCCCCGTCAGGCAGAAGTGGCCGAAAGTTGCGAGCGCACATGCGGGCGCACGCGCACTCGCAACTTTCAGCCACTTCTGGCCGACAGGGAGAACGGGGCGGCAGGGAGGAATGCTGCCGCCCCGAGGGGCTTGGACCTTGAAGAGCACCGGCAGGGGAAACGCGGCGGGGGGGTGAGTACACTCTCCCCCACCCTTAAAGTGCTACCCCTGCCGGTGCCGAAGCACCGAATCCCGCCCCAGCACCAAAACGTTTCGGAGACCTTTACAATGGCCTCTGAAACGTTTCGGGCACATCCCTAGTCTATACCCTCATACACATTTGTGTGAATTGCTGTACCTGTGCTCATTTTAAAAGTGAACCTGGTTACAGGCCCTTTAAATGCAGGTACAGGTAGGAAGTGTACTTCTGTACCTTCATTCAGCATAACATGTGAATGACTGTACCCTTGTACAGGTTTGTACCTGTGTACAGTCTACCCTGTACAGTGAGTGTTGACCATAATGTTTGAATTGGCCTCTATCTACCCCATCACTGACTTGCAGCAGGGATGGAAAGAGCAAAGCATTACCATAGAAGTCTCCCTTAGCAGCATCACCTCTCTGCATTGTGAATAACCAAGTTTAATTTGCCACATAAACCCTAGTCACATGTCATGTTCAATGCACATACAATCAGTGTGCAGTGTATGCACATACATATCTTACAGTTATTCACACATTATGTTTAGCATACATATAGTAGTAGTCCAACCGTACTCTGCATGTGAGGGAACTTGTCACCAAATTCAGTTTTAATTGGATACATGTACAGTCAATCACACAAAAACATGTACATGTGTCAGATACCTTATGCATGTACCACATAATGTCTGGATTGGGCTATATTTGCCCTCAGATATAATACGTACAAAGAACTGTTCAGTTCTTAATAATAAAACATGTTATGTCTATTTTTGACTAAACAGATTAAAGTTTAAAAACACAGGATGATGGGTGGGGGGGATTTGTTTTGACTAATCCATGGAGTCATTGTAGGATGAGTCTGAAAGACAGAATCCATTTTGAACTTGGTATGTTCTCAGCTTTCATTGCCAGCAGTAACTGTTAACAAGAATAACCTTGCATGGTATTGCCTGAAGAAAGGACATACTATCCCTGAGGTATCGTTAATAGTGTGATTGAGACTCAAATGAACTTTTAGGAGACTCTGTATCCCTCTCAATCAAGACACACAGAGAAAAAGAAAGACAGCTCTCTGAAGAAGAGGAGGAAATAGCTGTCTAAGAGGAACACAACATGTCAGAGAACACTAATTATAAAGGAACAACTGTACGTGGTCTGTAATTCTTTCTAAAGCAGAACCTCAGTGGACAGAACTCTCTCAAATTAACACTACCTCAAAGTAAAAGCTCTGAAGCTTAGGACTAGGCTTTGATTGCAGAACTTGAAATATTCCTTGATAATATCAGTGTCAAAGTAAATGGGTTCAATTTTGTTCTCTCTTTGTTACCTTGTTTTTGTTCAACAGAATGTATTTTTAATTCTTATTAAAGGGCCACACACATTTATAGTACAGCTCTCTCAATTCCTTTGTAGAAGTGGCCCTGTGAATTCCTTTTGTCTTGTGAAAAAGTGGCTCCAGTCTTTGACTGTCTTGTATTTTAAGCTTTAGTATATATACACAAAGTATATTTCCTACTGTGTTTCTACCGTGATTTTATTCCCCCACCCCTTTAAAATTTTTATTCTTAATATATAACACAGTTGCCTTGTGAAGGCATTATGGGAAGTGGGTATATTGTCCTTGCATACAGCATTCCTGAGAATTCACTTGGAAGCTCCACCCCACCACTGGCACATGCTTTGAAACCCCGCCCCTACCCCCTGCTCTATGCTTACAGTGTTTGTTTGAAGAGATGAATGCTGTATTTGTGGAGAGATCCTTCCTGTGAATAGAATGCTGTAAGTGGGAAGGAGAAGAGGTTCAGAGAACATAAGCATGGGGCAAGTCTTCCGAAAATACTCTTGGCAATGTTGTAAATGATTTCTATAACTCCTGAACAGGGTAGGATTTGGGAGTTAAGATAAATGTTAACCAATACTTGCCCTTTGGCTCTAATTTCCTATCTACTCACAGAATTGTCTTCAAAGCCATAAGAAAACAATGTGACTGGTAGAAACCAGGCTATGTAGTAGGATTGTGCACGTTTGGAGGGGGACTACAATCCCCAGATGTCCAGGCATCCTCCCAGCAGCTGCATGGGCTTCCCAGGCTACCCTATGTCACTTCCTGCTCATGCCCCCTCCCGCCACATTCCCAAGGATCACTGTGCCACCCAGCCACCCCATGCCAGTCTGGGCAGGCAGTTAAAGCCCCCCCCCCCACTCCACACACACACACACACACACACACACACACACACACACACACACCATGCTATCTGGGAAACCTGCCCCCTGGTCAAATGTCTCCTGTTGGTGGGGGAAGGGATTTCCTATATCAGAAATCCCTTTTTACCAACAAACACAGTCCTACTAGGTAGTCCCAGAACCCATCTTGGATCACCCCAAATGACTTTCATATTCCCAACAATTTCTTTTCCTCAAAGCAAAGTATCACATTATGTCTCTTATGTTTCTGTCGGGGTGTCATGTTACCTAGTTGCTCGGGTGGCCCTGTGAAGTCTGGAGAAGGGCATAGTATCCCTCCTGTGGAGGTTTCATTCCCTTCAGGGGGCAGTAGGGATGAGAAGGGTCCAGGCTGATCAGATCTCAGTGGGGTTGAGAGAGCACAGCATGGAGAGCTGTAGGAAACAGCTCCAGGGAGACAGCTAGGTTGAGTGTGGCAGGAAACAGGAAGCAAGGTCAGGAAGGGGGCAAGGCTGGAAGTAGGCTTTAAGCCCTGTCAGCTCTGCACTGGGGTATTTAAAGACAAGGCAGCTGACGAGGAGGAGCTGCTTCTGAGAGTGGGAGTCAGGAGTTCTCCAGGAGAGGATACTGGCTGAATGCAACAAGCCAGGAGGAGGACTCTGTGACAAACTAACCTTCTCCCCAGGCTGTTCCTGAGGCTGACCTTTTTTTGGTGCTGACCCAGTCCTTCTGCAGTCCAAGAAGGGCTAGGAGCCCACTCCGTCCCCTGGGAGTCTGGCAGTTTTATAGTTGCTTTCCTCACAATCACAAAGCAATCTTATGTAGATTTAACTAAGAGTTTATTCAGAAACCACTCCATTTTCTCCTTTCCCTTTCCCTCCCTTTTACTTCCTGACTCCACCCCCCACACTCTCTACTGGATCCCCACTGGGAAAAACTTCTAAACAAGAAAATATAAAAGATTACTGGATAGAATGCAACAGCTTAGTACATGTTAATTACAACGTGGATGTGGACTAGTAATTCGTTACAGAGCATCAAGTAACTACCTTAAATGAGTATTTGCTTTCTGTTTAGTTTTTCTTAAAAGTAGCCATGGAGATGGAAGAATCAAGACTAAAACCATGATGTTATGGGTGGTGGTAGTTAACCTTTTCTTCCTAACACTGGTCCCAGTGAAACCAAACCAAACATCCAAAGCTGCTACCCACTATGGGTGGGAGCTGTGGCACTAATAAGAGCTTACCACCGGCACAGGACTGCATCTATAACTGAGTGGATAGGTTCAAAGAACCAGGTCCCACATCTCTTGAGGGACCCCCAGCTTTAACCTTCCCTGTTTTCTTCATTATATCCCTCACCCCGAGGGGCTGCTGGGGAGAAGGGTGAACACAGGACCCCTCTGCCCTAGCTACTCCCCTGCTCCTGCTCCTGCAAGACATCACAGCTTCGGCTCTTGACTTTTGTTGGGACTGTGGTGTAAGGATAAGGTTTATTTATTTATTTATTTATTTTACATATTTTTATGCCGCCCAAAACTTATGTCTCTGGGCGGTTTACAACAAGATAAAAATAACATTAAAACATTCGTTAAAAACAAATTTAAACCTCTCAGTCTTGACTGGACTTCTCCTGCTGCTGCTGCTGTTTTTAAGAGGAAGAAATTAAACATGAAAGGGCAAAACATTTAATGTATTGTGTAGTGTGACCCTGTGTTGTAGATGTGCTACTGTCCTCTAGGGACTGTATTACACAGCAATGAAGGAAAGGTAAGAAGGTGCCAAATGCAGGAATGAAAGCAAAGGGAGCCGGAGGAGACTGCAAAGATGCACAGTGCCCATTGAGTCTCATTACTCTTCCTCACTGGCAACTCTAAAAATGAGATTCATGTACAGTTAATTAACAATTCAATATTTAATCTCATGTCTTAAAAACTTAAAATGTGACATGAAAAATGAACATGAATATTGAATGTAAAATAACACAAGCTGTATTCTGGGACAACACTTAAAATAATAGTAGTACAATTGAATTCCATGTCTACCATCAATATTGAGAATACCAGTGTTGCATGCTTTATGATAAATTGTAACGCACACACACAGACACACACACACACAGACAGACATACACAGAGGGAGGGAGGTATCTATTTTATGCAAGATTATATTTTCTTCTCTTTTTTTGCATGAGGGATCATTATTCCAAAAGCATTAGGAACTGATGTGATAAGACTAATCCATTGCTTCAACCTTCCACTTCTTAGTGTTCTACAGAGCACTGAATAAGTCCAGTGTATCACAGCTTCCATTCAGGTGTGTATTTTTCCTGTTTCTACATTCCCAAAGCACATGTGCAGATTGAAAATACTTTGCCAAAAAAGCAATCTTGATGTGACTGTACATGTATCAAGATCCTTTACCAATGCACAGGAGACAGTGAAACAACATGCAAGAAGAGTCCTGCCACCATTATGAGTATAGCTTCTTTGAACTCAACAACAATTCAGGAGGAGTGGAACACTGATGAGAGCAAACCCCATGGATCAATAAAAGTAGGCCAAGAAGGAAATCAACTTATCCTACAGTATAGCGAACCTGTTTACTTAATTAGCTGTACACTAGACATATTTGATCAAACCTGATCACAGTTTCCTCCAAAGTATGCTGGGTGCCACTTAATCCTGAGTGTGTGGACCTGGTGCATGATGTCAGTGTGTCATCGACCTTTAGGGAACAGTGGTCATAATGTGATCAAGCTCAGCATACATGCAGGGGGAGAATCTTCAAAGAAGTCTAACACAGACACTTTGAATTTTAAAAGAGGAAGCTTCTCCAAAATGAGGAGTTTGGTGAAAAGAAAACTGAAAGGAGAGTCACTTCACTACAGAATGCATGGAGTTTACTTAAAACCACAATACTGGAAGCCCATTTAGAACGTATACCAAAAAGGAGAAAAGGTACCACCAAGACCGGGAGGATTCCAACATGGTTAACAGGTAAAGTCAAGGAAGCTGTATAGGGGAAGAAGACTTCTTTCAGCAAGTGAAAGGCCCACCCAAATGAAGAAAACAGAAAGCAACACAAACTCTGGCAAAAGAAATGCAAGGTGACAATAAGAGAGGCAAAAAGAGTTTGAGGAACATTTAGCCAAAAGCATCAAGGTGAATGACAAAAACTTCTTTAAATACATCAGAAGCAGGAAACCTGCCAGGGAGGCAGTTGGACCTTTAGACAATGAGGGAGTGAAAGGGATTTTTAAGGAGGATATGGAAGTAGCAGAGAAGCTAAATGAGTTCTTTGCATCTGCCTTCACGACGGAGGATACTGAGCAAATACTTGTTCCTAAACTAGGCTTTTCAGGGATGGAAGCTAAAAAACTTGAGTCAGATAGAAGTGACAAGAGATGATGTTCTAAACGGTCTGGAAACATTAAAAACTAGCAAATCGCTAGGGCCAGACAGCAACCATCCAAAAGTCCTTAAAAGACTCAAATGTGAAATTGCCTACCTCTTTGCAAAATACATAACTTTTCCCTACAATCAGGCTCTGTGCCAGAGGACTGTAAAGTACCAAACGTAACACCCATTTTCAGAAAAGAATCCAGGGGCGATACGGTATGTCTGTTCCAGGCAAATTGATGGTAAGCATTCTCAATAATAAAATAGTTTAGTACATAGAAAAGCAGACCCTGCTGAGGGAGAACCAACATGGCTTCTGCAAAAGGTAAATCTTGCCTCACTAAACATTTGGACTTCTTTGAGAGTGTCAATAGGTGTGTAGATAAAGGTGATCTGGTTGACTTCCTTGATCTTGACTTCAAAATGTTTTTGACAAATTTCCCCATCAAAGACTCTTGAAAAAGCTTAGCAGTCATGGGATAAGAGGACAAGTACATGTGTGGATTGGTAACTAGTTGAAGGACAGGAAACAGATTGATTGACTGAGTGATTGATAGATAGATAGATAGATAGATAGATAGATAGATAGATAGATAGATAGATTGAAGTGCCATCAAATTGGTGCCAACTCTTAGCAACCACATAAGTACATGCTCTCCAGGATGATCTGTCTTCAGCTTGGCCTTTAAAGTCTCTCAGTGTTGCATTCGTTGTTGTAATCAAGTCAGTTATCTTGCTGCTGGCTGACCTCTTCTTCTCTTTCCCAGCATTATGGACTTCTCAAGGGAGCTGGGTTTTCGCATAATGTGTCCAAAGTATGATAGTTTGAGCCTGGTCATTTGTGCCTCAAGTGAAAATTCTGGATTGATTTGTTCTAGGATCTATTTGTTCATTTTCCTGTCCACGGTATCCTCAAAAGTCTTCTCCAGCACCAAAATTCAAAAGGTCAATACTTTTTCTTTCTTGCTTCTTCAAAGTCCAGTTTTCGCATCCATAGAGTGTCACAGGAAAAACCATTGTCCAAACGACTCTAGTCTTTGTAGATGTAGACACGTCACAACATCTAAATATCCTTTCCAAGGCCTTCATTGCAACCCTACCAAGTGCTAATCTGTGGTGTATTTCTTGACTGCTGAATCCTTTACTGTTGATAGTGGATCCTAAAAGGCAGAAGCTATCCACCACTTCAGTGTCTTCATTATCAATTCTGAGGCTGGTTGCTGTACCCGTTGTCATTAGTTTAGTCTTCTTTACATTTAGTCGTAGTCCCATTTTTTCACTGTGCTCCTTGACTTGCATTACTAGAGCTTGCAGATCATCCTCATTCTCAGCTATCAGAGTGGTGTCATCAGCATAGCTCAGTTTCTTCCTCCAGCTTTAAAACCATGGTCATCTTCCAATCTAGCTTCTCTCAGTATATCTTCAGCATATAAATTGAATAAAGAAGGAGAGAGTATACAGCCTTGCCTTACTCCTTTGCCGATCTGGAACCAGTCTGTTTCATCATGTTCCATCTGGACTGTGGCTTTCTGTCCTGTGTATAGGTTTCTCATGAGAACAATGAGATGTTCTGGGATGCCCATTTTCCTAAGGATATTCTACAATTTGACATGGTTGATGCAATCAAAGGCTTTTCTATAGTCAATAAAACACATATTGACTTCATTTCTGGTATTCTTTGGATTTCTCAATTATCCAGCGTGCATCAGCTATGATTTCTCCTGTTCCTCGGCCTTTTCTGAAACCAGTGTGGACATCTGGCATTTCCCTTTCCACATAGTGCTCTAATCTCAATTGGATGATCTTGAGCATTATTTTGCTAGCATGTGAAATTAAGGATATTGTGTGATGGTTTGCACAATCTCCTTTCTTTTGTATTGGTATGTAGACCAACCTCTTCCAGTCTGTTGGCCATTGTAGTGTTCTCCAAATTTGCTGGTAGAGTTTGGTTAGAGCCTTGACTGATTCTTCTTCTGTTGCTTGCCATATGTCTGTAGCTATTCTATCAATTCCTGTAGCCTTTCAACTTGGTAATGACCAGAGTGCTGATCTAACTTCATCTTCCCATACTAGAGGTTCTTGCAGGTAGGAAATATCTTCTAGAGTACCTTGGATATTGATGTCCCCACTGTACAGACTTTCAGTATACTCCTCCCATCTCTGTTTGATCTTCTCTGAATTAGTTACTACATCTCCTTTGGCATTCCTTAATGGGGATGGCAACTCTAAATGGAGAATTTTCACAATGGAGGGAAGTAAGAAGTGGGGTTCCCCAGAGATTTGTACTCAGACTGGTGCTTTTACATTTATTAATAAATGATCTAGAAGTTGGGGTGATCAGCAAGGTGGGCAAATTTGCGGATGATACCAAACTCTTTCAGGTAGTGAAATGCCAAACAGATTGTGAGGAGCTCCAAAAGGTTCTCTCCAAACTGGGTGAGTGGGCAACAAAATGGCAAATGCGGTTCAGTGTTGGCAAGTGTAAAATAATGTACGTTGAGACGAAAAACCCCAACTTCACATATATGCTGATGGTACCTGAGCTGTCAGTGACTGACCACAAGAGGGATCTTAGGGTCATGGTGGACATCTTGTAGAAAGTATTGACTCAATGTGCAGCAGCTGTGAAAAAGGCCAATTCCATGCTAGGGATCATTAGGTAGGGGATTGAAAATAAAACTGCTAATATTATAATGCCCTTATACGAAACTATGGTGTGGCCACACTTGGAGTACTTTGTACAATTCTGGTTACCACATCTAAAGAAGGACATTGTAGAACTGGAAAAGGTGCAGAAGCGGGCAACCAAGATGATCAGCGGCCTAAAGTGCCTTCCTTATGAGGCAAAGTTACAACACCTGGGACTTTTTAGTTTAGAAAAAAGATGACTGCAGGGAGACATGATAGAGGTCTATAAAATCATGCATGTTTGAAGAAAGTGAATAGAGAGAAATTTTTCTCCCTCTCCCATAACACTAGAGCCAGTGGTCATCCCATGAAATTGATTTCCAAGAAATTTAAGACCAGCAAATGGAAGTACTTTTTTACACAACACATAACCAACTTGTGGAACCTCAAGATGTGGTGACAGCCAACAACCTGGAAGGCTTTAAGAGGGGTTTGGATAACTTCATGGAGGAGAGGTCTATCAATTGCTTCTAATCTGAGGGCTAGAGGCCACCTCCAGCCTCCAAGGCAAAATGCATCTGAGCACCAGTTGCAGGGGAGTAACAGCAGGAGAGTGGGCATGCCCTCAATTCCTGCCTGTAGGCTTCTACCAGCATCTGGTGGGCCACTGTGTGAAATAGGATGCTGGACTAGTTGGGCCTTGGGCCTGAACAGCAGGGCTGTTCTTATGTTCTTATGCTGGATGCTGTGGATTATTTAGAAGTATGAGGATTGGGTGTATGTTGGTTTTGTAAAATTCACTAATTCATTTCCTGCATCTTTACTTTTCAAGATCTGGTAGTGACCATGAAACCACTTTTATCCTGTTATGTAGGTATACCTCCACATTCCATCATAGACTTTATAACATTTCACTCATTTCATGTAACCTTAGGGAAGGAATAGTCTATAATAACATAAAAATGTGCTGAAGACATAAAAAGGCAATAAAGATACATTTGTTCATCCTGGATTTTAATTATATTTATAGTTTTAATATTTTTAATATTGGGTTTTAATTGTTTTCAATGTTTTAATTAATTTTTATTGTTAATTGATTTGATGTTTTAAATGATTTTAATTGTAAACTGCCTAGAGACTCAAGTTTTGGGTGATATAGAAATATTTTAAATAAATAAAATAAAATAAAACCTATTATGTGCTATGAAGTTTTGAATGGTTAATATTATTTATATTTTTTTTTAATTTATGAATTTATTTATTTATTTTGCAGCTGATAGCTTCCATGACATTGCAAAGTACCTTTAAATCCAGCAATGTGAAACTAATTAGAAAGCATTTCAGAAGCTTACATAATATGCAGCTTTTCCCTTTTCAGCTCCTCTTTACCTAAATCAGTGGTTTAAAGTCAAAAAGAACAATAGCAGCCAAGAACAGAAAATGCTAATAAAAGGAAATGTGCAAAATCTTCTCAAGTAATGAAATTATACTTTCTTTCTCCTTCTACTTTTAGAAGCAAAAGAGCTATCACAAGATTAAAGTGAGTGAAGTTTCCTGTAGCTTTTGATTAAAGAATTTAAAATTTTTAAACTGCACAAAAATGGTGGAATGCCTGGAGGGGTTGGTTACCCTGTTGAGTTTGACGGGTTCTTCTAGAGCTTAAAAGCTATAAATGGGATGGTCTGTCTCAGTGCTGATATCCCCAGGCTCATTGAGTTTTATTTCATTTTAGTTCTTTAAAACAATATTTTTCATGACAATAACCTTCACAAAAACAATTCCAGTAGTGCAGTAGTTTGTAGAAGGCAGAAAATGGCACAGATACAAAAACTGAGACAAGATCCATGCGTAGAGCTGAAAGGGATTTTGCGGGGATAGAGGGCTTGGCCCACTCTCCCCGCAGACGAGCAGGGAGCCCTTCCTTCGTCACAGAGCCAGTTGGAGCAGTGGAATTCGGAGGTCTCCTGGCCCCTGGGACTTCCATAAGGCACCGCACGATTTTTTGCCTTTTGGGGAGCCTCCCAATGGATGCTACCTTGGAGATGTGCTACAGTGACACACAATCATTTCACCCGCTTTCCAGGTGCAAACAGAGAAGGAGTTGCTGTTATTTCAGCTGGGAGTATATTCCAAAGCTCTGGGGCAGCCACATAGAAAGCCCAGTCCTGAATTGCCACCAGATGAGCTGTTGGCAACCGTAACCGGACCTCTCCAGAAGATCGTAAAAGGCGGGAGGGTTCATGACAGAGGAGGTGCTCTCTTAAATAGCCTGGATTCAAGCCGTTAAGGGCTTTATAGGTAAGTACCAGCACTTTTTATTTCAACTGGAAATATATCGGCAACCAGTGTAGTACTTTCAAAACTGGTGTTATATGGTCCCTCTGTGTTGTCCCAGAGACCAATCTGGCTGCTGAATTCTGTACCAATTGTAGTTTACGGACTATGTACAAAGGCAGCCGCATGTAAAGTGCATTGCAATAGTCAAGCCTGGAGGTTACCAGCATATGAAACACTGTTTTATGGTCAATCACCTCTAGAAATGGACATAGCTGACAAATCAGCTGAAGCTGATAAAAAGCGCTCCTGGCTACCACCTCAGCCTGAGAAATCAGGGAGAGCTTTGGGTCCAGGAGCACTCCCAAGCTACATACCGTGTCTTTCAGGGGGAATGTAACCCCATCCAGAACAGACGGATCTAAACCTTCTCTCAGGTCCCAATCCCCCACAGTCAATACTTCCGTCTTATTTGGAACAATGCCACCTAATCCCACTTCCCTCAGGCAGTCCAGAAGGATACCATGGTTGCCGGCATCAAAAGCCGCAGAGAGATTAAAAAGGGATCAGCAGAGTTACAACTTTTCTGTAGATAGCCAATTGGAGATTATCCATCAGACAACTAAGCCACATGAAAGCCAGTGTGATATGGGTCTAGATAATCTGCAGCATCCAAAATGCCTGGAGTTGAGAGGCCACCACCCGCTCAATCACCTTGGCTAAGCATGGAAGGTTAGAAACAGGTCTGTAATTAGCTAATTCCAAGGGATCCAATGCAGGTTTCTTCAAAAGTGGTCTAATAATAGCCTCCTTAAAACAAGGAGACACCCTGCCCTCCCTCAGTGAAGCATTTATAATATTTACTAGACCCTCTCTGATAATATAATTATCAGAGGAGATAAGCCAAGTTGGGCAAGGGTCAAGAGCACAGGTTGTAGGGCACACAGTCCGAAGCAGTTTGTCCACTTCCTCAGGAGTCACAAACTGAAAATGATCCAATCTAATCCCATAAGAAGAGTTGCTGGACACCTCCACAGTGGACTCTGTAGTAACCACGGAACCCAGCCTGGCCCAAATGCAAAAATATTTATCTGCAAACAAGTCGTTTAAAAAGTCATAGCAAGTAACTGATGGTTCTAAGTTTAAATTGAAGGGGGAGGGATACATATAAGCCCCCTTACAACCCTAGACAACTCAGCTGGACGTGAATTTGCGGTAGCAATGCTGACATGTGCTCTGTGTTGTACCCAATCAGACTTGCACTGAGTCTTCCTCCACTTGCACAATAGCCATCTACCTCGCCGCTTCAGCTTCTGTAGTTCATCTGAATACCGCGGGGCTGTTGTTGGAGAGGACACTTAGGAGCAATTGTGTCTACTGCTCCAGTGAGTTATTATTCCATGTTTGCACCAGAGCATCAACAGAATCACTAACAGAGCTATCCCTAAACCCTTTCAAGGCTTCTTGGAATGCTATTGGGTCCAATAACCTCCTTGGGAGGACCAGCCTAATAGGTCCTTCATCCCTGCAGAGGTGGGCTGAGATTGTAAGTCCTACCTTAACCAGATGGTGATCTGTCCATGACAATGGGGAGATGACAGGAGTACCCATTCATGGAGCACCACCCTGATCAGAGCAAAAGACTAAACTGAGCATGTGACCAGCATCATGTGTTGGTCCAGAGACCAGTTGGGTTAGGCCTACAGTCATCATGTCCTTTATGAACTCTTGAACTGCTCCCGACAACCTGGTCCCAAAATGTAGTCCCCCACCAACAACAACCTGGGCCACTCCAATGCCGACACAGCAACCAGGTCCATCAGTTCAATTAGGGACTCCACTGGGCAGCGGGTCATAGCACTTGTGATAAATGGCTTATGACTGGAACATGTGATAAAGCCAGGGATGTGCTGAGAGTTCCCTCCCTGACATCCCAGGAGAACATCCCAACATATATTCATCTGAATTGTTCTTCTACACATCTTCCAAAACCCAGGAATTTGGAGCATGTGTTGAGCAGTGATTCAGATGAACATCCCTCACATGATTAAGGGATGCCCCCAAAGTGCATTGGGATGTCCTCTGACCTCCTGTGATATCAAGGTGGTTCCCTGATCTTATTGTGTATGCTAGCTAGTGAATGTTTGAACCAGCCCCATGTCTACAGAGGCTTGGGTAAATATACAAATTTGGCCATTTGCCAGCTTAACATTGTGGGTGCTGCAACCACATGTGTGTATACATACCACTTTTTGAGTGGGAAAGACTGGATGCAGTTCTTGAACATTTTTCTCTTTCTTACATTATTTTGCAGCATGGTGGAATACATGGGCATTCATCCTTCTTACTATGCCTACAGAGGTAAGAATCTGAATTAGGGGGGAAACTTCCACATTTCTTCCACTGGAAGGATGTTTTAGGCAAAGATGGGAACTCCCCATCTTTTTATAGCAGTACAATGCTATAATTCATCTCAATGTCCCTAGAAGTTCAATACAAGGCAGACACCTTGAACTTGTTGAAAGATTGACAAACAACCTAGCATTGGGTTCCTTGTACGGGAAAGATATCCATGGCCAAGATATCCATTGGGTGGCAAAGATATCCACAGGCTTAGAGATATCTTGCACCATTGCTAGGAATACTCAGCCCATTTCTACACTGTGTGCAGCATACTCGGAAGCATATATGACTAGCCAACCAATATCTTGGAAATAGTTTCACACATTAAATAATTATACATTACATAATTTAGGGAAATTGATAACGCTAGCATGTGAAGATAATTAGATAGTTCCACGCCAGTTTAAAAATATTCTTTTGGATGCACACAATATTTAATACTAAAATAGGAACCTAATTATGAGCTTCTTAAGTTCTTAACAAAACAAAAGCTTGTGATATATTGTCATCTTCCATGCAATCAAGTGTCATTGATATGCTTTTTAAAGCTATTTGTGGTCCAATAGGGAGCTTGGAGCCATACTTTAACCAGCTATTAATTAAAATACACTTCATAAAGAAACAGCCTTGTCAGTGTTTGCTAAATCAAGAAACCATAAGGAAATGTATAATTATACTGCCAGAGCCTCTGGGAATATTAACACAATATGATGGGCATATTTATATACGAGCAATGCAAAACTGATTTTCTTTGGTATTGCTTTCCCCCCCGCCTTGTCATTTGGGCAAATGTTATTGCTTTCATTTTTCCACAGTGAGTGTTCATTCAGAATGAATATAACATGCAAACGTTCTAGGTTTGAAGCTGGATGAAATGGCTTCTCTGTTCCTGAACACTGGCATGCCATCTATCATTTCAGAGATAAAAATAGGAACACTCTTGTGTATTTGTTCCACTCCTGTTCTCAAATCAAAGACAATTATTGGAAGGCCTGCTCCTGCATTACATGTGTCTGAAGGCTTTTCTCTACATTCTGTTTACTGGGAATATATGTTATGATAAATTTATCATAACATTTTCCCTTAAAAATTAGCAATATTTATTATCTGAGCTGTGAAAGGGAGAGATGGGAAAAACCCAGTGCATCTGCATTTATATGCAGGAGCACAACTCCACCCCCCATGAACTATAACCTGCAGACACCCTGGGGAGAAGACAGATGCTGGAAAATTAAAGTGTGCCTGGAATGTATGTATTGGGGATAACATTTTCAAAAGCCACATCAATGGGATTTTCAGATTGTAGTGTTATACTACATATAACCTTACTATATGTGGTATATGTAATATAACATATATGACATGCCTACATATGTAATATGTCATATTACACATACTACATATGGACTCTTTATATGGAAGTTCCTAACACCCAACTAGAGCTTAGCTTTATATTTATTTATTTATTTATTTATTTATTTATTTATTTATTTATTTATTAAAGAAAGTTGGAAATCTGTGGGAATGAATAATGGAATCTCGAATCTATTTGAATCGAATCTATGGAGATTTGATTCGAGCTCAAATTTGGCCAGGAGTGACATGGCAGATTCATTTTGAGGTTGAATCACTCAAATCAACCAGATTGGAGTTGAATCAATTCGACCTAAAAACAATTTGCACGTCTCTAGTCCTTACCTTCTTTTTCATATTGAAAGACTTCCCTGGCTTCAAACTCTGCCTAAATATTCTCAGCTTTGGTTCTCCTTTAACTCTAGAATACCTTCTGGACTTGCCTTACTCTTCACTTTAGTCTGAATATTGTTGTCTCTGAACATAATTGAGTTCCTGGTCATGACCTTTGGCATCCTTCTGACTGCATCTTGGATTATAAATTAACACTGGCTTTACAGACTTGGCATGTTATTGCCATTGGTCCTGTAGGCAATAGCATTTAATACCTGATGGGACAAAAGAAAAAGGAAAACTCCAGACCTAATTTGTTTTGCTAGAAGCAGAGGTCATTTATCCCCCAGTTTCTAGCTAGCCTGAAATCTGTGCTTTAGCACATGCTAAGTAGACACATCTAAGAAGCTTAGAACTTTTCAGACAATTTGGCAGGCTCTGAGGGAAGGCTGTCAGTTGGAGGGAGATGAAGGCCTGTTCTTGTTGTTTATGCTTAAAACCCTGCTGTCTACGTATTTGCAAATTGTAAAAGCCAAGCAACTGGAGTAGAACTGTAGAACGGTATCCATCTATATGTCAGCTTGCAGTTGAGGAGAGGGTTGAGGAAGACAGTTGTGGAATCTTAACTGGTAAGGGAACTTCAAAGAATCCAGGAGCATAAAGGAACAAGAACATTTATATTCATGGGTGAAATAATTATTGTTTTGTTTGCTTTGCTTCATGAAATAAGTATATACCATATTTCTTAGATCAGATTTTAACGGTCCCTGATTCTAATTCTGAACAAAACGCCTCAAGGGAGAGTCACCTTCACTAACCCAAATTTGCATTCCAGTTCCCAGTCACTGAAAGGAGTTCTTCAGTCAATCACATTTGAATTGGCTACCTATACTTGGAGATTATATGTACTACAGTACAACATTAATCTCTGTTAAATGTTAGATTGGCACAGTGCCAACCCAACATTGCTGAAAATGTCTGGATTCTTGCAATTGGAAATTGGTACACTTCACAAATTTCCCAGCATCATGGGAGAACTCACCCACAACCTTAGGAAATTCTTCCCACCCAAGACCCTTTCACAGGAATTTTGTGGACATACAAAGAACTAAACCAGGTTCTCCTACACTGATTGCTTTTTATTCCCTGACCTTTTTTAAAAAAATTACATGTCAGGTCAACAGAGCTACATAGATTACACAGGAAGATGCCTTATACCAAGTCAGACCATGAGCATCTAGCTCAATATTGTCTACACCGGGGATTCTCAACATTGGGTCCCCAGATGTTACTGGACTTCAACTCCCATAATCCCCGGCCCCAGTGGCCTTTGATTGGGGATTACGGGAGCTGAAGTCCAATAACATCTGAGGACCCAATGTTGAGAATCCCTGATCTACACTGACTGTCAGCAGCTCTCTGAGGTTTCAGACAGTAGTCTTTCCCAGGTCTACATGGAGATGCCAGGGATTCAACCTGGTATCTTCTGCAGCAAGACAGATGTTCTAATACTGAGCTTTGGCCCCATTCCCAGCTACAACCTCATCCCTCAAGACATTTTTTAAAAGTTTTGTTTCTGTCTTGTCCAGTGCAGGCATATAAGAGCTTAATTCTGAACAGGAAGAGAAGCAGATATAGGAAACACTTAGCCAGGATTTGGGATTCTTTTTTCAAAGTGATAAAAATCAACAAATTCTTTATTGGACATTCAAAACTGTTAATTGCTTGATTGGTATTATTTTTGATGTTTTGCGAAATGGTGCCCTCACTTCATGTATCTTAATTTCTGGAACAGAACTGCAGGCCCTACTTGTTCAAATTTTTAGTTTTCTTAGACTGAAGTATGAGTAGAGCTAACATAAAGATAGACATTCTCATTTGACTTTTTAGCACTTTGGAGTTATTGTCCATGGTGAAACAAAGTTTCAAAGAAGCATTCTGCATAATCCTAAATAGGTTGTTTTAGAAGTACTCTTTTAGTACAAAAGTAATGGATCCAGTCCAAATCTACACATAGATAGACAGATATTCTAAATACTGTCAATTAACTATCTGATGTAGAGGGAAGAACATACATCTAGCATGATTCCTCGCATTTGTGAACCATTGATCAATGATATTTAAAGGGCTGCATATCTGTTGCTCTACATGCAAGCCCAGTTGCTGGATTATGTAGGCATTTACCTGGGGCAGAGCTCTTTAATGAAGCACTGACTTTGGCCACATTCACACGTAATGTGGAACTACAGTGGAATGGGCCAGTGGTTCCATGGATATTATTTTTTATTATTTTTATTTTTATTTTTATTTTCAAATTTATATCCCTCTCTTCCTCCAAGGAGCCCAGAGCGGTGTACTACAGACTTGAGTTTCTCCTCACAACAACCCTGTGAAGTAGGTTAGGCTGAGAGAGAAGTGACTGGCCCAGAGTCACCCAGCTAGTATCATGGCTGAATGGGGATTTGAACTCGGGTCTCCCCAGTCCTAGTCCAGCACTCTAACCACTACACCACGTCCAAATGCGGGCAAATAGGGTTTGGTGCAATGACGATTTGGAACTCCATTATGAACCTTCAGGTTGTAATGAGTTTCATTGCCACAACCCAACATTCCACACAGCCTGTGGTATGTTGAATTTGGAACCACAGTCAACATTCCCTGGAACTGGAGTTGAGGGAGGAAGTGCCTCCCTCAGCTCTGGAGTGATTGGCTGTGTGGGCTGTCCTCAGTCAAGAAGGAAACCCACACAGACTGAATGCAGAGAGGACACTCTCCAGTATGCCTAAATTTGGATGGTAGAGTGGGGGGAGGGGTGTGTTACACGCGAAAGCAGCTTTTCTCTAACTGTGTACTAGGGATGTGCACGAACTGGCGTTTGGGCTGTTCGGAGGTGGGGGGTTACCTTTAAGGAGCAAGGAGGGTGCCCACCCCTCGCTGCATTTCTCCCGTTGGTGCTGTCACCAAAACACTGTATGTAGCAGCCCCGTGCCAGCATTTTTTGTGGCAGCGCCAGTGAGGGAAATGCAGCGGGGGCGGGGGGATAGGCATCCTCCCTGCTCCTTTAAGGTAACCCTCCACCCACATACCAAGCAATCCAAACACTGGATGTCCAAACTGGTTCAGAGGTCCATAAAAGGACCACCAAACCAATTTGTGCACATCCCTACTGTACACCGCCTGCCTCCATCAAATACTAGTAGCAGATTGCACAAAAAATTCATCTGCATGCTTCCTTGGATCTTGCTGCCCAGTTGCAAGAATGATGTGGAAAAGATTAGCAATTCTTCTAAAAATTTCCAGCTCTTTGGGGCTGAGCAGGTTGAGCAAAACCTGGCTGAAAATGACAGGTCATTGGCAGAGCCTGGTGAATTCATGATTGGCTTACAAACAACAGTCTTTGTTGGATAATTTCTGAAGTGTATTGGCTTGGCAGCCCCCGATGCTGCTGATGTTATAGTTTTAATGATCAGATGTTTGGGGGTTTATTTTATCTATGAAGATATATATATATATACATGTAACTTTCCCCCTCTGCGCTGGTCTTTGGCTGAAGCAATAAAGAAGGACGTGGTGATGGAGGAGGAGACTTTTAAGGCAATCTAACATTAGGTGCTGCCTAAGAATAATGCCCCACCACTGTGCCTCATGATATATTTTGCAATCTGATGCCAGTAAAAAGCATTGATGAGTATGGACTACTTTGAATGTAGTTTACTAGTTAAACTATATTTTAGTACCAAAATTTAGACGAGCTCTAACACTTGCCCGTGTAAATGCTCTCCCAACAGCTGTGCTCCATGGGAGATTCCAGGGTATACCATACGCATCAAGATTATGCCCTTGTGGATCTGGTAACGTTGAAACAACTGCTCACGTTTTACTGCATTGTGAATATTATAGAGACATAAGACGCCAACAAATTGCCCCACTTTTGTTTAATTTTCCGGGTCGTGGAGAGGATTTTTATTTAAACTGTTTGCTCACTAATCCTAATTCAGATGTTATTCATATCGTGGCCAAATATTGTTATATAATATGCCAAATGCGTATAAATGTAGTCTGATTTTATATTTTCTTCTTCTTCTTCTTCTTCTTCTTCTTCTTCTTATTATTATTATTATTATTATTATTATTATCATCATCATTATTATCATCATTATTATTTTAATATTGTTGTATTGCTGGTCTATGACCGAAATAAAGTTTTACTTACATTTACTTACATATATTTTAGTAGAGGGAACTAGAACTACTTGTGTGTGCATGCTACTTCTGGATATCAAAGAGGGGACGAGGTGGCAGGGAGGTACTCTGCCACCACACCAGTCTGGTTTTCAAGGGAGTTCTGCCGGGGGAAATGCGGCGGAGCGAGGTAAGTGCACCCTCCCATGTCCTTAAAGGTGTCACCCCCCACCTTCGAACCAGCCCTTGCCGGTTCCGTGCACATCCCTAGGCCTTGTATCTTAGAGTATGTAGAGAACACCTTCATTTTACTACTAAAAAAACTGCTTCCAGTTCTAACACAACTAGAATTAGAGACTGAAGGCTTGACTAATGAGATGAAATTTAAAATGAAAGCAGAGCTTAAGTTGTGCAAGCCTTGCACAAATAGTCTCTCTCACTATTGCTAGGACACAACATAAATGTGAAATAATAAATAAAAGGTATGTGATCTGCACAAATCTATAGTATAGGGACAATAGAGACAACGCAGCCTTTCATGATAGAGAATGGAGAAGCTGAAGCTGGCACAACTTGAAATATCTGACGGCAACTTGTGTGTTAGTACAATCTCTCCCACTGCAGGCAGAACAAGCAGCAAAGCCTCCGAGTAAGTGACAGAGCCTCCCATCAAGTGATCCCAGTGACAGAGCCTCCCACCAAGGAGCCCCTGGTGGCGCAGTGGTAAAACTGCCGCCCTGTAACCAGAAGGTTACAAGTTCGATCCTGACCAGGGGCTCGAGGTTGACTCAGCCTTCCATCCTTCCGAGGTCGGTAAAATGAGTACCCAGAATGTTGGGGGCAATATGGTAAGTCATTGTAAACTGCTTAGAGATCTCCGGCTATAGAGCGGTATATAAATGTAAGTGCTATTGCTATTGCTATTGCTATCTTGACTAAACCGACCATGTCCAGTTAACAAAACTAGCTATATTCTGTTGGGAATTCTCTCTGGTAAGAGATACCCTTCTATTACAGCAGAGTGCACTGCGACACAACACAGCTGAGTCTGCCTAGGCATGCGTATATGCTGAGAGTAAAATAAACTTGGAGCCAGTTCATAGTTTCAAATCAATATAAGGAGTCTTTATTGGTGAACTCCATTCTAGACAGTAAAGTGGAGAGCTAGAATCTCTAATCTATCTAGCTATCTGGATGCAGAGAGATGGTTTCTGCATCTCTGCACACACGGTGCAGGGAGAGAGGAGTGTGGGTGTTGCAAGGGAGAAGAAAGGAAAGAGGAAGTGGCAAGGCAGGCAGGAAGAAAGTCCCTGAAAATAGCAATCTATATATCAAAGGGATAGTGTCAGAGCAGTAGAGAAGGGATGACCATGAGCGACATCTTGACACCTCTAGCCCTCTGACTCACTAATCTGTCCCCCTCTGTCACTGAGACATGAGACACCACAGAGTCCTTCACTTCCAACATATTCAAGTGCATGTGCAGCAGACAGCTTAAAATGTATGATTTTCCTGGGACAGCAAATCACTCATGATTGTCAACAGACAATCCTGGGTGATTTGAGACAGTTGGAGACTAAATTTAAAGTGATTGAGTAAATTTAAAGTGATTGTGTACTTCAGCAAAAAGCTCAGAGTTTTCTTGAATATGCAGAAGAGGTATCCAGGTTACACTCTGAACGTTGTTACACTTTCAGATAATCAAGAGGTTAAAAAATATATAACATATGGACAGCATGACCTATCAAACCCCATAGTAACTCAAATCAAGAAACTCAACATTGCAGTAGTAAAATAAATAACTTTTTCTACTTTCCTTTGGAAGGAACTTTGGAAGGAAGAATTAATTAGAATTAATTCTAATCTACACACCTGCAGTAATCAAAACATGGTAGCAGCAAACTCCATGCAGGTCTTTTCTCTTGTTGGGCCAGGATGATTATTCTGAGTACAGCCAGCCCTCTTAGAAATGCTACACACCCAGAATCATTTTAGCAACCAGCTGTAGGAATGAAAGGGATGCTGCCATCCACTGTGAGTAACAGCAGGTTGCTGCAAGAGGGGAAAACATCATTTTGCTTTATTTGTTTTCATTCATTTTGTTTACCATTCAATTTGTTTTATTATTTCCATTCATTTTTGAATTTGCTTTATAGTGGCTAACATCCTGTGCATTTAATGCATTCTAGTGTAAAGCAGCATGTATGGTCACAGGAGGGGAGACCATTTTTGCCAGTCTCTCTTTCCCTCTGAAACATTGGCTGTTTTCAGGCATAATGTGGAACTACAGGTCTAATGGACCTATGGTTCTGTGCCTCCCACCCCTGCTCTTAAATCTGCATTTGGACATACTGGAGAGCAGTCTCTCTGAAGTCAGTGGGACTGCAGAGATTCAGGGGAGCTAGCTGTGATGGTTTCCTTCTTGAGTGAAAGACAGCCTGAACAGCCAATCAGTCCGGAGTGAGGGAGGAGCTTCCTCCCTCAACTCCGGTTCCGTGGAGCCGAAACTGTGATACCAGCATTCAAATGTGTAACGCTGGCACTGCAGAACCAGAGTTAAGGGTGGTGAAAATGAAACTGAAGGTTCAGAGTGGAGTTTGGCGAGTGAAACTGCAGGTCCCTTTTCTCCCTTAACTCTGATTTCCTAAATTCAGACATGTGGCTTGGGAAACCGGAGATGAAGGGACCTCTGGTTTCCTATTATGTCCAAATTCAATCATTCTGTGACTGCACAAAAATATGTATCTGAGGACTGCACAACCCTTAGGGACATATTTTCTAAGGTAACAGAGCACTTCAGAGGAAGGGGAGATTGGCAAAATTTGACTCCCTCCAGCTACCTAATGATGCAGTGGGGAAATGACTTGAATAGTGAGCCAGAGGTTGCCATCTTGAATCCCCAATTGGAGTATCTGGCACCCCTTGCCCCCAGATGGTATGTTTCCCAGACTATGGGAAATACCTATATCGGGCAGCAGCGATATAGGAAAATGCTGAAAGGCATCGCCTCTTACTGCATGGGAGATGGCAATGGTAAACCCCTCCTATATTCTACCAAAGAAAAACCACAGGGCTCTGTGGTCGCAAGGAGTTGACATTTACTCGACGGCACACTTTACCTTACAGTATTGTACTGCACTGTACTACCTACACCTACACTACTGTACTCTAAAATACAGCAAAAGTGTGCATGCCTCAGAATAACGTTGCTATTTTCCATCAAATTGCACAAAATTTGATGGAATTCACTTTCTTAGGGTATCATACCTGCCAAGCTTCAGGTATGTTTAGAACAAGCTAGTTGTTTTATAGCCAAACAAAACATGCAAATTTGTATCAGATTTCAATGGATTTCATGACAGAAATCCAACAGCCTTTCTGCTACTTGTTTCTCATCCAAATGGCATGAATTTTTCCAGTATTGTGCTACCCAATTGATGCATAAAAATTACAATAGTTAATGCTTCTGAAAATTATATTGCTTAATGATTCTGAGACATTTTAGATATATGCAGGCAGTCTTTGAAGACTGTTGGAGCCTTTGGAACAGTCCTTTTGCAGCAAGGCTGCTGCTGGCTTGGATCAGTCAGGGCAGTGTGCTAGTGGGCTCATGTGGAGCTGTGGGGCAGCCTGGAGGCTTGTGAGGAGCATCGGGCCCATTTTGGGAGTGCAGGGATTTCTGATTAGCCGTTCCCTTACCGCCACCACCCACCTTCCTTACCCAATGGGCTTGTGAGCACTTGGGACATTATCGGGGGAGAGGTTTAGCCTTGGCAGCCCCCCTTTATTATTCATTGGGATGCATGCCGTGGCCAGCGTAAGGGGGTTTCAGGGTTACCAGGCACTGGGGCAGCATTTGTTGGCTTGGTTGGGGTATACGTTGAGGCATGGCCCACCATGAGCTCAAAGCAGGTAACTTGACCATCATCATCATCAATTTTATTACAGCCACTGGCCAGCAGAAATAGAAATAACAAACATATCCAATACAACAATACTAAAACACAATAAAACAAAATACAGTCATTCATAAAAAATTAGTTTAAAAAGCATAAACAGCTCCCACAGTTAAGCACTTAATTGAGACCTTAACCTAATGGCAATATTAAAAAAAAATTGCTACCATTTTTGTAATCTCAGAGCTTATATCCGCGAGACAGTAATATGTATAAAAACGCTCGCACCTCCCAAGAAATTTGAGTAACAAAGGGGAAATACGTTCTTCTCTCGCATCCCAATACAAAGAACAATATAGCAGAACATGGGTGACAGTTTCCAGGAGGCCAGCACCACAAGGGCAAAAAACCGTAGCAGATTGGTCTTTAGCAAACCTCTGTTCCAAAAGAGAAGAGGGCAACACGTTTAACCGAGCCCGAGCAAATGAGACCCGAAATTTAGAAAAGTACAGCGTTGTTAAGTAATTGGCACCTCTATCTCCCCTAGGTGGCAAAATCCCAAAATGCAGAGGGGAACAAGTCCTGTTAGCCAAAGACATTAGTTCCTGACGTTCAGTGTCATGCAACTGGAGAAACAATATTTCTTTCACCTTATTGCATTCCCGAGTGAGAAGTTCAAAAGGAGAAAGGCCCAGTTGCATTATTTTGTTATTTACGTATGTTAGCCAAGAGTTGGGATAGGAATCCACCCATAAGTATTGAAAAAAGAGAATTCCTGAATCTCTGAGCAGAGTTTACACCATCTGGCAAAGGCAAGCTCCCAGGCTTTACAAGCTATGGAGAAAGACCCAGATTCCAAGCATAAAACAGAGTATGACACGCACCTAGGCACTGCGAGAAAAAGCAGGTAACTTGAATAAAGTAGGACCCATGCCGGGACCTCTTCGTTTCGAGCTGTGGTGTCCTCTAGTAAGGCAGAGGGAGCGCCTGCCTGTAACTTTAGAGAATGGATGCTGCTCTTGGTTGGGGGGGGGGCATCAAGACCATTTTTTGAGAAAGTAAAAGAGAGGGAAGTCCTCACTTCCAACACTCTATTTCCCCCAGTGGTTACTGCCTCAGAAGGGGGCATTTGCTGGGAGGAGAGGGGGGCCAGGGGACAGACCTTGTGCAATTGCTAGACTCAGGCCCATAGGGAGGCCAGTGGTGGCCCATGTTTGCTTGCCGCCACAGTCCCCGTGCCCCACACCCTGCGTCTGATGCCAGATGCAGGGGTGGGTCAGAGGTGCGAGGCGCCGGCTCTTAAGGGGCGTGGCCCGGGTTCTTTGAACCCATTTGTATAATGGTGGCTCTGCCCCTGGCTAGACTTTAGCTTCCTATTCTTGCAAGATCTTAAGCTTACTTTTGATTTTGATCTTACATAATTCTTGGAATGAGAAGCAGGAATTTGATCTTTTTAGGCCTGCTTCTCACCCACTTGAGTGATCAGCTGGGATGAAGGGCAGTGCTATTTTTCTTTTTATTTCATGCATCACAATCACAAGAAAATTAAGCTTACAACTTTTTTTTTAAACCACTCCTTAAAACTATTCCATGTGTACTGTGGATAACATTGTGGCACTTTTGGAAAAGCTTGCTTTTTGATTGCTGAACTTCTAGCCTATGACATTTCAAAGCAAGCATATCCCATATATGTCTTCCCTACAGTTGGAAGGTTGTGGAGCCTCTTTGGGCTTGCTGCACTTTCATTTCATAGGCTATTTCTAGGTATCATCGAACCCTTCAAAGGCTTTTCTGCAACAATGATTTTGCTCAGTTCAGCCTGTCGGCTGTACAATGGTGTATAAAATTTTAATGGTGGAGCCAACTCAAACAGTGTAACTGGAGAGCCTTTCAAGTGAACTCTGAGATGAATAAATCATAAGAGCCACTGAAAGGCTTTAGTGGGGAGGCAAATGGGGGTGACTGTAGTGGTGTGGAACTGTCGAAGTCTCAAAAGATAAAATTCACATTCGGCCTTTTTGTCCACTATGCCATTATCAAAGATGTGCATATGCAAAATGCAGGAGAATGGAATATCTCTGGAAGAAAGGAGGCTGCCATATGATACCACTGTATTAATTAAATATGATAGGAGAGATGTTTAGAACTGATATCAAGAATAGAAAAAGAGGAAGTATTTGAATGGTGGATATAGAAGACCTGACCAGGAACATCTAAGATGTATTGGTCAACATCCTGACTAAAGCTGCATGCATGAAGTCAAAGGATGTGTGTGTAGCACTAGCATCCCTGCTTCTGTAGTGAGGATGCTCGCCTGCAGGGGGTGGCTTTTTTTGATCTCCCTTTCCCTTGGAAGTGCTCTGAGCAATGTGCAGATATGTACCTGAGGGCTGCATGGCCCTCAGGGACATAATTGCACATTGCTCAGAGTGCTTCTGGGGGAAGGGGAGACTGGTGAAAAGTATCCCCCCACAAGCATCCACGCTTCAATAGCAGGGATGCTACTACTGCTGGAATGCACCCTGCTGCATGTACACAGCTTTAGGCAATATGTCAGCCATCCTGTTGAAAGTTTCTGAACGTTGACACAGCCATATTACAATACTGATGATAGGAACACATTTGCCTTTTCTATGTCTGAAACAGTATTTTAAGTGCCATTTTATTGGTTTGTAATGCCACTGAAATTCAAGCTTGAAGCAAGTTTAGGCATGGGAATCATGAAAGGAATGAAGTTTCATTGCTTCCCTTCTGTACATATTGATAATTGTTAGTGCACAGAGTACTGAGCAAACTAAAATAGCTTTAACCTTGTGATGGTCCTTCTATAAAAAAAAATTGAGAAGTGTTAAATTTCCTTTCTTTCTGCTGATTTGAGAGCATTGGAATTTCAGACATCCTCACTTCTCAGGAATTAGAGAGACTTACTCTGTTCAGGCTGCAATCAAAATGGTGCCTAGGTTTGCTGACTTGATCTTGAAGATCATAGAGGAATTTCTCCCTGAAGCCCTGAAATGGCTGAAGGTTAGAAAGCCTATATCATGGCCACAGTTAACCATGCCTTAGTCATTTCATGGCTGGATTAATGTAACACACTCTACATAGGGCTGCCCTTGAAGAATATGTGGAAACTGCAGCTAGTGCATAATGCAGCAGCTAGGATTTTATCTGGTGCTGCCCACTGGGATCACATTAAACCCATTTTGAAAGAGCTACACTGGCTGCCAATTTGTTTCCAGGTCCAATTCAAGATGCTGTTTTTGACCTTTAAAGCCCTTAATGGTTTGGGCCCTGGATATCTGAGGGACTGCCTGCTCCCAAGAGTTGCTGCCCACTTGACGAGGTCATCTTGGGGGGCTCTGCTCCATGTGTCGACGATGAGGGAGGCTTGGCTGTCATGCATGCAGGACAGGGCCTTCTCAGTTGTTGCCCCCAAACTCTGGAATGCTCTCTCGGGGGGAATACACTCCTCAGTCTCCATCATAGTTTTTAGAAAACAAGTGAAATCTTGGCTTTTATATGATTGTTTCTGTTGTTGCTGCTTTGTATTTTTTATGATTTTATTGTGCTTGTTTTTAATCTTTTAATCAGATTTGTATTTTTATATTCTAGCTTAATATTTTAATTGTGTAATTTTCATAGTCTTTTTTTAACTTTTGTGTGAACCGCCTTGAGATTGTTTTAATGAAAGGTGGCATAGAAATTTAACGATACATTTATTTATTTATTTATTTATTTATTTATTTATTTATTTATTTAATATACTGCCTGGCTCCAAAGGCTCTAGGCAATTTACAAAAATAAACACAATAAAAACAGAATAAAACCAACTATTAAACAATTAAAATTTAAAACATTCAGAGAATATTAAAAGCCTGGCTAAAAGCTGTTTCTTAAGGGCTCTTTTAAAGACTGGTAAAGATGTTAAGCCACAAATGTCTACAGGAAGCATATTCCGCAGCCCAGGAGCGACTACAGAGAAGGCCTGCTACCGAGTCACCACTAGATGAGCTGGCAGTATACAGAGATGGACCTCTCTTGATGACCTTAATTTGTGGTGGGGATCATGCAGAAGAAGGTGCTCTCCCAGGTAACCCAATCCTAAGCCGTTAAAGGGCTTTAAAGGTAATTACCAGCACTTTGTATTTTGCCCAGAAACCTATTGGCAGCCAATGCACTTGTTTCAAAACCGGCATATATGTTATCTCCGAGAAACCCCAGATATCAATCTAGCCACTGCATTTTGAACCAACTGAAGTTTCTGAGCTACATAAAAAGGCAGTCCCACATAGAGTGCATTGTAGTAGTCAAGCCTAGAGGTTACGAAAGAGTGCACCACAGTTCTGATATCATTATCTTCAAGAAATGGAGGTAACTGTTGTATCAACTGAAGCTGATAGAAAGCACTCCTGGCCGTGGCCTCAAACTTAGAAACCAGAGTGAGGCCTGCGCCCAGAAGCACTCCCAAGCTACAAACCTGTTCCTTTGAGGGGAGTGCAATCCTATCCAGAACAGGAAAATCTATCACGTCCCTTGAAGTATGACCCCTTAACATGAATACCTGTAGGCAGGCATTTAGGGGGGGCTGTATACTTTCTCCTTATTTATTCAACTTATATGCTGGAAATATACTGAGAGAAGTTAGATTGGAAGAAGATTAGCATGGTTTTAACATTGGAGGTAGAAACATAAATAACCTGTGCTATGCTGAGAACACTACTCTGATAGCTGAGAATGCGGATGATCTGCAAGCTCTAATAATGAAAGTCAAGGAGCATGGTGAAAAAATGGGACTACGACTAAGTGTAAAGAAGTCTAAACAAATGACAATGGGTACAGCAACCAGCCTCAGAATTGACAATAAAGACACTGAAGTGGTGGATAGCTTCTGCCGACCATCAACAGTCAAGGATCCAGCAGTCAAGAAATACGCCACAGACTAGCACTTGGTAGGGTTGCAGTGAAGGCCTTGGAAAGGATATTTAGATGCTGTGACATGTCTACACCTACACAGATTAGAATCATTTGGACAATGGTTTTCCCCATGACAGTCTAAGGATGCGAAAACTGGACTTCGAAAAAGCAAGGTAGAAAAAGCATTGATGCTTTTGAACTTTGGTGCTGGAGAAGACTTTGAGGATACTAGGGGTGTGCACGGAACTGCGGAGCTGCGGTCCAGCACTGGGGTGGGGGGTTCCTTTAAGGGCGGGGGGGTTTACTTACCCCTCCTGCTGCTTTCCCCTCATGTGAATTCTCATTCTATCATAGCAAATGAGATATTTTTCAATTAAACAACTCTCATGACCCCACTTTCACTTTTTCACACTTTCCTTTACTATGAATAATATGAGGAAGTAATCAATTTAGCACACTTCACCTTATGAAGACAAACCTCATACAAATAAATTCACCATAATTCACCCCTCTGCCCAATCACTCTTAAATTGGGGATGGGTGGTAGCCTCCACCCATTAGACACTATCTACCAGCCCACCCCACTCCTTTGGGGCAGATCCCCTTTCTGCCCCCAATCTGCCCCAAAGACACCCAAACTTCAAAAATTCTCAAAAAATCAGCCCTCTGCCCAATCCCCCTGAAATTGGGGTGGTAGCCTCCACCCATTAGGCACTACCACCCCACCCCACTATTTTGGGGCAGATCCACTTTCTGCCCCCAAAATGCCCCAAAGTCACTAAAACTTCAAAAATTCTCAAAAAATCACCCCTTTGTCCAAACCCCCTGAAATTGGGGTGGTAGCCTCCACCCATTAGGCACTACCATCACACCCCACTATTCTGCCCCAGGCCCCACTTTCTGCCCCAATATGCCCCAATATGCCCCAAAGATATGAAATTTTCAGAAATTTACCAAAAATCAGCCCTTTGCCCAATCCCCCTGAAATTGGGTTGGTAGCCTGCACCCATTAGGCACTACCACCCCACCCCACTCCTTTTGCCCAGATCCCATGCTATGCCCCCGAACTGCCCCAAAGTCACTAAAACTTTAAAAATTCACCAAAAATCAGCCCTTTGCCCAATCCCCCTGAAATTGGGGTGGTAGACTCTACCCATTGGGCACTACCACTCCACCCCAAAATTTTGCCCCTGGGCCACTTTTTACCCCCCCGAATTGATTCGGATTCGGATTAAATCTGAATCCGAACCAAATCAAGGGTGATTCGGGTGACCCAGATTCGGGCACAAAACAGAACAGGGGTGATTCGGTTCGGGTCCAAGCCAAATCACCCGAAATCCCGAATTGCACACCCCTACTAAGCACACACACAGAGAAGAAGCAGGAGGCGGAGTGTGGATTCTATGATAGCATATTAGAGTGGATTGATGGTGTCTCATTGAAAATCTCATTTGCTATCATAGAATCCACACTCAATACCTCAGAAACAAGAGAACCCTGTACCCATGGGGGTGCCCCTACCAGAGATCTCTGTACCCCATGGGTTAGAAACCCATGGGGGTGGTTGGCACCCTATGTGCACTACACCACCACTTGCTCTGGGCCACCCCAGCACCCCCATGTGCACTTATAGGGCTGCTGAAAGCTCCATTATAACTTATTATGAGGAAAAACCTTAAAGACACGTAAACTTCAAAAATCACTTAAAAATCACCTCTTTGCCCAATTCCTTTCAAATAATTCTGATAGCTTCCTTGCCCACCCTAGGAACTACCACCCACCACACTGCACTCTACGACACCCCTTTCCCCCCGACGTGAAGCTATACATTTGCTGCAATCCTAATTATTCTCTATGAGGAATTCAAAAACACTTAACAATTCACCAATAATCAGAGGAGTGTCCAATTGCCTTGAGATTTTTTGGGTGGTAGGCACCCATGCCTGTCTACCACCCACCCTGCTTTTGTGCTCCTAGGTCCTCCACAACAGGGGATATGGACTGGTTTGGGTCCCATTATACTCAATGAGAAAAATAATTAAAAATATTTCAAATATTCATAAAAAATCATAGGGGTGTCTGATTGCTTCAGGGTTTGCATGGTTGTTGGCACCCATGAGTGCTCCACAATAAGAAATAATGGCCTGGTTCGGGTCCCATTATATCCTATGAGAGAAAAATAAAAATATTTTTCAAAAATTCATAAAAAATCGTACGAGTGTCCGATTGCTTTGGGGTTTGGGTGACAGGTACCCCTGGGTGCCAGCTACCATATGACCAATTTTCAGCTTTCTGAACCTATCCAAACCGGTCCGAACCGGTTTGAAACGAACCACCCCCAGTTCGGTTCGGATTCGAACCGAACCGGGGGTGGTTCGGTTCGATCCGAACCTCCGAACCGGAACCGGTTCGGACCCAAACCGGTTCGGATCCGAACCGGTTCGCACATCCCTACTAACTATCATACTTTGGACACATTATGCGAAAACCCAGCTCCCTTGAGAAGTTCATAATGCTGGGAGAGTTGAAGGAAAGAGAAGAGGGTGACCAGCAGCAAGGTGGGTGGACTTGATTATGACAGCAGTGAATGCACCACTGAGAGACCTTAAAGGCCAAGCTGAAGACAGATCATCCTGGAGAGAATCTATCTATGTGGTCGCTATTGATACCGACCTGATGGCACTTAATCAAGCAATCAATGCCATTTCCTGATGATGATGTCATGGAGAAAAAGATTTGGGTGTCATCAGCATATTGATAACACCCTGCTCCAAATCTCCTAATGATCTCACCCAGCGGTTTCATGTAGATCTTAAAAAGCTTTGGAGATAGGATGGATTCCTGAGGGACACCATACAATTGCTCTCATTTCTCCAAGTGACACCATCTGGAATCTACCGGAGAGATAGGAACAGAACCAATGCAAAGCAGTGCAACCTATTCCCAAATCCCCATGGTCGATAATATTGAAAGCTGCAGAAAAGTCAAAAAGAACCAAAAGAGTCCCACTCTCTCTGTCCATTCCTTGGTAGAGATCATCCGTCAGGCCAACCAAGGCTGTCTCCACCCCATAGTCTGCTCTAAAGCCAGTCTGAAATGGATCTAGATAATCAGTATCATCCAAAACTGACTGGAGTTGATCAGCCACCACCCTCTCAATTACCTTGCCCACCCAGGGGAGGTTGGAAACTGGCCTATAATTATTCATCACTGAGAGCTCTAGGGTAGGCTTCTTAAACAAATGTCTCACAATTGCCTCCTTCAAACATGGAGACATCCTGCCCTCCCTCAGTGAGGCATTTATGATGTCGACTCAGCCATCTCTAATAACCTCCCTGCTAGATGTTATAAGCCACATTGGGTAAGGATCCAGAGGACAAGTGGTAGGCCAAACTCCTCCAAGGAGTTTGTCCACATTCTCAGGAGTCACAAATTGAAACTGATCATTGTAACTGAACCAGAGGAGATACTGGAAACCTCTGCAGTTGACCCTGACATAACCTCAAATGCGAGAGATTTTATTTGCAAAAAAGTTGTTAAAAGCATCACAGCGGGATAATTTTAATTATTTAGTTTTAATGTAAACCGCTCTGAGACATTTTGGAGGGAGGGATAGAAATTGAATGAATAGGAATATATATAGGAAAATTCAGAATTGCACTAAGGTATGTGAGTGTGATTTTTCCAGTACATTTTCCTCTTGTCTACCCAAATGTACTTTGTTGCCCAATCTGTCATTTGGGAGGTGGGCAGGCTCAGGGAATTAGCTCTTGCCCCTGCCCCTGCCTTCCTTGCCTTGATCTCCCCTTGAGTGGCCACCCCGGTGCCCCCATCCCTGCTGTGCAGCGATGGATGGTTAAAAGTTTTTTAAAATATATTTAACTGGTGCGGTGGGCGCAAGGCAAGTGCGGGGCAATGGTGGGGCTCTGGGGATGGTTAAAGGGTACAACCAAAAAAAAAAAATCACGGGTGGGGGCTCTGAAGCCCTTCAGGTCCAGGCTTCAAAATAACCTAGGTTCACCCCGGAGGCAGTCCCACTAAAATCAATACAATGTTAGTGGCTCTTGAGAAGTTAAAAACCCTTTCCCCGTAATCTGTATTATAATCCACAAAGAGGAGTTGGGGCATCAGTGGTGATTAATCCTCTAGACAGATTGGCTGATCTGATGTGTTGTTGTGGAACAGTCCCAGCTGTTGAGAGAAGAAATTGTCAGCATTTTGTTACACTTCAGCTTTATCAGTTGAAGTGGAGAATCAGTGAAAAAGAGAGAACATGTCTTGTGTAGGTTCAGGGATAGAAAAGCTGTGTGGGCAAGGTAGGGAGACTACTACTACTACAGATATTTATATACCACCCCTCAACCAAGTTCTCAAAGCGGTTCACATAAAAAAATAATCACGTAAATAAGATGGCCCCCTGTCCCCAAAGGGCTCACAATCTAAAAAGAAACATAAGGCAGATACCAGCAACAGCCACTGGAGGGATGCTGTGCTGGGGTTGGGTAGGTTCAGTTGCTCTCCCCCTGCTAAATAAAGAGATTCACCACTTTTAAAAGATGCCTCTTTGCTCATTTAGCTGGGGTTAGCACTTTGCTCAGTTAGCAGACTAGTGATTTGAATGCTTATAGGGAACCCAGGAGGTAAAGAACCCAGAGTGGGGCTAGGGCAATAGATAAGATTGGGTTGAAAAGATGAATTTCCATCAGCCAGGTTCCTGAATCTGCATTCCTTCCTTGTTTTCTCTCATTTTCTTTCAAAGGTTCAGCAGGACGCTTTCTAAATTAAGCGTTACAACAGCAGTAGTTTACTTGGGCTTGGCAGGATCGTATTGAAACCATAAATAAAGGGTGTTGTGCAATGCCACCAGCAGGGGGGAGTAGTCTTTTCTAGCTGGAGCAAACCTCCTACAACAGGAAAATACAGCTTTTTTTGTGGGGGGTGGGGGGAGGAATGTTATAGTTTCACATCTGATGGCCAAATTCTGTACGGCTGCGATTAAGACCCGCATATGGTGTGTCAGAGATGGTTAATACAGGCTCTTAATTTGTTTTCTTTTTATTTTGTTATCTTATTCCATTTTACATTTTATGTAATAGTTCTTAATTGTATATTTTATGTGTATGTTTATATGTATGCATGCACTGGTATTGATATTCACTTCTGGGGAATCTTGTATCTGGATTTGATCTGTGTGCTGATATTTGATTGTAATAATCTAGGAACATAGGAACTTAGGAAACTGCCATATACTGAGTCAGACCATTGGTCTATCTACCTCAGTATTGTCTTCACAGACTGGCAGCGGCTTCTCCAAGGTTGCAGGCAGGAATCTCTCTCAGCCCTATCTTGGAGAAGCCAGGGAGGGAACTTGAAACCTTCTGCTCTTCCCAGAGCAGCTCCATCCCCTGAAGGGAATATCTTGCAGTGCTCAAACTTCTAGTCTCCCTTTCATATGCAACCAGGGTGGACCCTGCTTAGCTATGGGGACAAGTCATGCTTGCTACCACAAGACCAGCTCTCCTCCTCTCAACAATCAAACTGAATTGAATTGAATTATCCCTAAGGATTGCACAGCCCTCTGTGATGTATTTTTGGCTGACACAGAGCATTCAGAAGAAAGTACAGATAAGTGCAAATGGTTCCCGCACAAACTTGATACCCTCACTGCTTTAGCCTGGAATTAAGGATGCTTGTACGTGTGCTTTCTTTGGTGCACATGCATTTTGTTAGTTTGGATGTCAGCCAGTAACAAGTTCCACACAAAGTTTGGTGGATAGTTAGCTAATTTTTAAAAGACCTCTTTACTCTAGTAACCAAGAGTGATTACATTTTTGTAGTTGATTTTATTTTATTTTATTTTATTTTAAATTTATATCCCGCTCTTCCTCCAAGGAGCCCAGAGTGGTGTACTACATACTTGAGTTTCTCCTCACAACAACCCTGTGAAGTAGGTTAGGCTGAGAGAGAAGTGACTGGCCCAGAGTCACCCAGCTAGTATCATGGCTGAATGGGGATTTGAACTCGTGTCTCCCCGGTCCTAGTCCGGCACTCTAACCACTACACCACACTGGCTCCTTACATTTATATTTTATAGTGGATAGGATCCCCCCCAAATGAGGCACTCAAAAGTTCAATTGAATTCAGTGATCTAGTTCAGCGATCCAGTTCTGCCCATGTTACTGAACTGTCATTCTTAGATGCTGTAGTTATCAAGTGATTAACATGAACGTGTGGATCATGACTCAGTGCAAAGTGATCTGTGAATTCTAGACTCTCTACACTCTTTGAAGGACTCTTCCAGATGGTTATATATTCAAAATTCAGTGCAAATTATAACAAGAAATAACATGAGCAATCCACATGATGTATCCTTTTACATCATATTATCCTTATATGCACATAATATTCTTAGCGCCATCTGTTGGCAATTTGTGGCATCTATTGACAGTCTGTAAAAAAAGTTATTTGTGGCAGATTGCCAGCAGCTAGCACTAAGAATTTTAAGTGACATCCTTGTACTTCATGTGGATTTCTCATTTTATTTCTCATTATACTTTGCTGGAATATATCACCATCTGGAAGAATCCCAGGACTTATCACTGAGTCACTCCTAGTCCTTAATATGGCATTTTCTGTGCATTTTTTTTTTTTTGAAAAAAACCCAAAACAAAACAAAAACTTCTATCTAGCATAAAAACTTCTACCTAGCATAAGGCAGAAAGAGATACCCTGTGCACTATTCAAATAACTATTGAAAGAGAAGACATAGTTCATCCCTGTGCCATACTTAGCATTACAGGAAATTTTGTATAACAGAAGCACAAGACAAAGATGTCTCTTACAGCCCACATGCTTCAACAGCTTTTAAGAATGGCAACTCAAATGACAGAGCTGTTAATTAATATCTCAACAGCTGTCCTGTGTCGGTGTGTTTCTTTTGAAAACTCATGTATGGAAACATTTGAATGCAAAGAATAACTCCCTTTGTTACCATGGCAATATTTAGCTGTCTCCCAGGCAACTACATGGTCAGTCATCTTGTTGCTATAGCAACATTGTACAAATCTTATGGTGGCTTTTGCACAGTAAATTCACAATACAATTTATTAAAGGGGGATTTTGCTTTCTAGCATAATGTCATTTGAGTGAATGATTAAATGAGTGAATTTATTATTTATCTATTATGTTTGTTTTTCAACCTTCCTTTAAGGAGCTCAGAACAGTGGTTTAGCTTGGTAACAATCCTGTGAATTAAGTTAGTCTGAGAGTGACTTTGACCATTATGATGACACACCCAGAAAGGATACAAGAGCAAAGTCTCTCATAGATCTAATGTATGAAAGAGATGTACAAGTTCCAGATGCATGTGTAACTCACACAACTCTATATAATAGCAAAATGCAACATGTGATACTAAAAGGAATAGGCCTTCTGGGATGGGGATGGGGAGGGAGGAGCAATTCAGTCACTTCCTTGTAATATTCAAAACGAGTATGTGTCATAGTGACTTGCCTACTTTTACCATATGAGAGGCACGTTAAGCTGGAATATGAAGCTGGGTCTCTCTTGATCAAACTCAACTTCAATCTGGTGGACGATGATGACAACAAATATTTATATACTGCTTTTCAACAAAATTTTGAAAGTGGCTTACAAATAAAAACAAAAATAAATAAATAAATGCAGATGGCACCCCATCCCAAAAGGCCCACAATAAAAAAATAAACATAAAATAAACATAAAGCAGACACCAGCAACAACCACTAGAGGCATGATGTGCTTGGGTTGAAAGGCACAGTTGATCTGATCTGGCTAAATACAAGAGAATCCCCACTTTAAATGGTGCCTCTTTACTCAGTTAGCAGGCTCATAAGTTAGCAGTTCATGCATATGTATCTGCATCCATCCTAGAGTCCTCAAAGAACTCAAAAGTGAAATTGCCAGCCACCTTGCTAAAATATATAACTTACTAGACAACCCCGCACAGAGTATCTGTGCGGCGCTTTGGGGCTGGGTGTTTCCCCCTCCCTCTTCCTCCTGCCGGAGTCTATCCTCTCTTCCCCTTCCCTCCGACCCGCGCTCTCCAGCCCTCTTCCCCTCCTGTTCCTCCACACACACAGAGCCGCGGCGGCTGGCCAAGAAGGGCCCTGCCACCGCCGCTTTTTCACCCTCCCATCCGCCCACTGCCCGCCGCCGCCTTTCTCTCCATCTGCCCACTGCCCGCCGCCTCCTTTCTCTCCCCCTGCCTGCTGCCACCTTTCTCTCCCTCGCCCACTGCTGCCTTTCTCTCCCCAGCCTGCTGCCCGCCGCCGCCTTTCTCTCCCCTGCCCGCTTCCCATTGCCGCCTTTCTCTTCCCCCGCCTGCTGCCCACCGCCGCCTTTCTCTCTGTCTGCCCGCTGCCCACTGCCACCTTTCTCTCCCCCGCCTGCTGCCCGCCGCCTTTCTCTCTGTCTGCCCGCTGACCGCCACCGCCTTTCTCTCCCCCGCCTGTTGCCTGCCGCTGCCTTTCTCTCCCCCTGCCCACTGCCGCCTTTCTCTCACCCACCTGCTGCCCGCTGCCGCCTTTTTCTCCCCCCACCCGCTGCCTGCCGCTGCCTTTTTCTCCCCCTGCCCGCTGCCTGCCGTCGCCTTTCTCTCCGCTGCCCGCTGCCTGTCGCCGCCTTTCCCTCCTGCTTCCCGCCACTTCCTTTCTCTCCCCCCTCCTCTACCTGCTGGCCAGCGGCCACTGCTGACACTTTCTTCCCCCTCTACTCCTCAGTCCCCACTGCGGAACTCTCGCAGCATGTCACAAGAGTTCCGCCGCCAAATCCTGGGCACGCATGTCCCAAGGCACGCATTTCCCACTCACCCTCTCTGGTGCCAGGCCAGGGCCAGTCCTTCCCACTGCCTCCCGCTTCTCAGCCCAGGCTGCAGCTGAGACGGCCCCTCCTCACAACAACCGGGCCAACCGCGCCCAGCCAATCATGCGGCTCCGCCGGCCAAACAGAGCTCAGCCAATCAGGTGCCTCCCTCACCGGCATGCATTGCCTTGCCACATCCCCATGCTGGCTGGCTAAGAGAATTAATTATAAAGATCCCTGCAATCAGGCTCTGTACTGGAGGACTGGAAAGTAGCAAATGTAGCACCGATTTTCAAAAAGGGATCCAGGGGTGATCAAGGAAATTACAGGCCGGTTAGCTTAACGTCCCTTCCAGTCAAATGGATGGAAAGTGTCCTCAAGGCTACAATTGTAAAGCATTAAACTTTAAGCTACTAAAGCCAGTATGAAGGTTTCCTTTCTCCTATGGAAAGCATGCTGAAAACTATACTTGCATGGATCCAGCCTACATTAAACTTGTACCGCTTCTGGTATGGTTATACAAATGAAAGAACAAAATCTAAGCTTTTCTCAAGTGCCAGCTTTGTATAATCATGGAAGAAGATGGAAGGCTAATCACATAACCAAAGAAGAAGAACCAAAGTGGACCGCAACAAGAAACCCTTTGCTAGAGAATTGGACTGAACAATACAGCTTGTACAGTGCCAGACTTACAATGCCTATAAACAGGCCAATACATTTAATGGGGTTGTGCAATCTGAGCAGGGCTACAGATATAAGGATAATTTTTTTTTACTGAAAATGAACAAGCAAGATAAGATAGTCCATTTATCATAACTTATCCAAGTAGGTTATAACATAATTTTAAATTAGTAATTCAGATATTCTCCTACAGATGTTTAAATGTTATAGAATTTGCAGTGGAGAACAAAAATGCTCAAAGGAATAATGTTAGGAAGCTTCTTTTCACCATTGTGCCCAGTCAAGAAGTTGCATCTATCTAGCACATGCGCTCGACTTCAACCACAGGGGATTATGTGCAGCCACAGACTGGTGGTGGTGGTGGAATCCACAGTTGAGTGGAGATGTGCAGAGCATACAGGCTGCCAAGTGGGGGCAAGGGTCCTTATGCTAGTGGAGCCGCCACTCAGCCTCTCACCCTCCACCACCTACAGCTTGCCACTCTTTGCCAGCCGCAACATGGTCTCATGACGTCACTGTTCCAGCACCTGTTTTTGCTGGGATGGGCTCACACTGAAGCGGTGACATCATTAGGCTGTGTCATGGCTGGCAATGGGAGGCAAGTCAGCAGTGATGGCAGTGGTGGGTGAGTGACCAAGTGGGGGCCACGGAGGTGGGTGGTGGTGGGCAAAAAATCTAGCCAGAGGCAGCCTCCAATGTTGCTGTGCCACTGCAGATAGGAGAGGGTTTAAACTAGGAAAGTTTTCCTAAGAAAGGAAGTGATTACCCTGCCACTTGCATCCCCTCAGCCTACCTTAAGAAGTTCCTGAAGAGGCCATGGGAGATTATGCTGGGAAGGAAAGTGGGTAGCAAGTTTTTAGTTGACTTCAGTTTAATATAGACTCCCTGGGATGTTAATGGGCCATGGAAAGAAAGTGTGAAGTTTTCATAAGCTCAAGAGAAAGTGGGCAGTTGACCTGGGCACTTTCCAGATTACACGCTACAACTGTGTCACTACATGTCCTTTAAGTGTGCTTCTGTACTGCCTGTTCTTTGACATAGCAGTCCCTGCACAGTAAGTAAGGTGCCGTTCACATTTCCGATGTCTTCTTTCTGGTTTTATCTTTGCATTACAGTACATTGGTATACATATCAGAAAGAAATATGTTTATACAAAACTCATCAGAATTATTTGGATATCTAAAAACAAGAGGGGCAATAAGTTTAAGACAGGAGCACATGACCTACTGTTTCAACATCACCATTCCCACAAGAACACAATCTCTCCAAAAGAGGAACCCTCCTAAATCTACCCTCTAATATGACAAAGGGCAACACATCCATCCAGGCTAGCATCAGGGCTCTTCTGTGGGTTGGATATGTCGGATTATACAGATAGTTGACTGGTTTTTGCAAGGGCTTAACTGCTCCAAACTTGATGTAACTTGATGTCTGACCTAAATCTATCTGGTGTCCCATATCAATAATATGCTGCTTAAGGATCACTCTGGCATTATCATAGCCCTGAGGGAAAGGATATTCCATTGACAACCCATATACTTTTAATATTTTCAGTTATTAAGAGGGTCTAATCAGAGGGGTGTTCATCGTTAAAGATTAAGGGAGCTAATCTAGAAGGAGGAAAAATCAATTTCAGCCAGAAGTTGAAAATATAAATCCAGGCAGAGGACTCTAGATTTAACAAACCAGCTCCCAATCGCAGTTTGACATTTGACACACAACAGGAGGTTGAAAAAATAGCCCTGAGAAATTTGGACTGGATCCTTTCAAGTGGACAAAAGTCACAGTATATGCAAATCTGTGAACCATAAAGAGGTTGCGAGATTACCTTAGTTTGAAAGACCTTAATGGCAGCTGGAATATATCTGCCCCCTGCAGAAAAGAAGAATCTCAAAATTGCAGTAGTAGACCTCAGGGTGTTCGTTAACAATGGACTTAGTTTGCTCTTTCCAGCTACCTGTCATCTGGAAGATGACCCCCAGATATTTCTATTGCAATGTTTGTACTATATCAAGCCCATTAATTTCCATTCATGCATAATAGGTTTATTGGCAAACATTAAGATTGTGACAGAAGCACGGCATCATCTGTATAGAGCAGGATTGCTAGATGTCTACTGCTCAGTTATGGTGGGTGAAATTCCAAATTAGAAAGCCTGTCCACCATATCATTACTATAGAAGTTAAACAGTAGTGGGGCTAATATACAGCCCTGCCGGACCCCCTTTTCCACTCTAATGGTGTTCGTTAGGTGTCCCTGTGGATTGCAGTGCACTCTTAGGTGAGAGCTCCGCCTCCTACAAAGATTTTTTTATTAACAGAAGTAACCTTCGGTTGGTTGACAAATTTGATAATTTCCCCCATAATCTATCATGAGAGATATGATCAAAGGCTGCCTTGAAATCAACAAAAGTAGCATACAGTGCACCCTTTGGCTTGTTCTTATACTTGTGTATTAGATGCCTCAGGACCAGACCCTGGTCTAAGATGGATCATCCAGCTCTAAAGCCAGCCTGCTCATCTAACAGTACACGTTCTCACTCAATCCAATCAAGGAGCTTCCAGTATAAGTGTCTGGCATAAAGTTTACTGATTATGGAGAGGAGGCAAATTGGATTGTGGAGAGGAGGCTAATTAGCTGGATCAGTTTCATTGCCTTTCTTGAAGATTGGGATAATTATAGCTAGGCCCCAGTCATGAGGGATACATGCAGTCTGATTGATAGATGTGGAAAGTGATGCTAATATGGGGCCATCGAGCCATATTAGATTTTATCAATTCAATGGGGACAAAATCAGCACCAAGTGCCTTCCCAGATCTTTGTGCCCAACTAATTTATTAATCTCCCAAGGGGTAACTGGGAGCCATTCTGGGGTGAAAAAATCCACCTATCATCTGTAGTATAAAGATAATCTGGGGCAGCCATGAAATAGGCATGAAAATGGGATTCCCAAATACCAGGTGGAATGGTCTTGAATTGTTCTGGGACTTATTCTCCCTCTGACTAGTGACCAAAATCTAGAGGAATTTTTCATCATAGAAGCCTATATCATCACTTGCCAAGACTCTTTCATTGCTAGTTTTTTCTTATGGTGAATCAGATCTTTATACTTTTTTTCTGGGCCATCACTGATTGAGAGGATGATGATGGGGCTCCTGCTCTGAAGAGACTAAGTTCTTTAGCTAGCTGTTTCTTAGCTAGTACATACTCATGGTCAAACCATGGTCTGGATCTGTTGTAGGATAGAGAACCTGGTCACCTCTCAATAGTGAGGAGGCTCTGTAATCGTTGGATCAATGTTTGATAATTGTCCAAAATTACATTGATCGAACCGGCCATTAGAATATTAGACCTAAGGTGCAGCAGTTCCTCTGACTAAATAAGGTCACTCAGCCCTTCAGTGAGATGAATCTCACTGGTTCATCTGACATGAGAGCAAGAAACAGTGTTGACATAAGCAGGGGTTGGGTCCTCCAAAGTAAAAATATTGCAATCTGGGGATCTTAAACACAGAGTCGGGGTATATGGTCACTTTCTACTCTAAAGTTGACTTTCAGAAGTAGGATAATCAAGCAAAATTCTGGAGATTACAAAATAATTGATTGTACTAGCTCCCCTCCCCCACGCAATATGTGAACTCTGCTGGAAAATCATCTTCTGATGACCCATTTAGTATAAGCATATCCAACCTGCTAACAGATTGCATCAGACATGAGCCCACCTAATTACAAATCAGATCCCTGGAGATACGCTGCTCTAAAGGGGTATCTTCTATCTCCTGATACATTCTTCCAGGATATTTGGCATATAGAGCCTCATTGCCTGGACCAATACGGGCATTAAAATCACCACCCAAAATTACTAGGTCATCTGTAAAAGAAAGGAGAAGCTGTCCTAGTCACTCTCCAAGTTCAGAACAGAACAAGCTATTTCCGCGTCTCAGTGGGAGCATACACATTAACAACTAGTAATGAGTAAGATCTTAATTGTATAAGACATGCCATAAGATGAAACGTCTAACTTGATACATTTAGCTTGAAGTTTTGTGGTAATACTGATAGATAATGCCCTCCCCCCTCCGGGCCTCCCTCTTCCATGTCCAGCTGTAGCATAAGATGAAAAAGAGACAAAGCCATCTAATTCAATCTCTCCAAAGGCCCAGGTATGTTAGAGAAGGATAATGCCAAATTTACTCAAATACTCCATAATGGAGGGATCATTTTTCTTGGTATGCCAACCAGCCACGTGCCACATTGTCAACTGGATGTTACAGAGTCTGTTACACAGTCAGTCTTTAAGGGGTTTGCCAGTACCCTTCAAGGTTGTTATATCCATACTGTGACTACCAGCTTTCGAAATAGGTACCGAGTCAGATGAGATTGCAGGTGCTTTATTTGATTCTGCCATTTTGGTTGCAGCAAGAGACTCATTTATTGTGGGCTGACTTGAGGATGACGGGCCAGCAGAAGAGAAAAGTTGAAATCCTTTTCTGATATCGTGTTCAGAGGTTGGATTATCCTATTTTCCAGAATGTTCTGGCAGTACTTCCATTTGGGCTGTCTGGGCTATTGGGTTGCTTGTGGCTATTGCCAAACCCACATCCGACAAGGCCAAGGTCTGGGTGTGGACTTGCAAGCAGTCTTGTTGAGGTGAGCATGCCTGTGAAATGACTTCCTGGTAGCAAGCCTCCTGAATTTCTTGAACCACAGATTTAGAATAATCAAAGTCCTGCAATCTATGGCCAAAAGATGTACTATATAAAACATGGGTTTCTACTTCATAGTCTTGGCAAGCACTGAGCAGTTGATTTGATGAGACTAAGGGAGCTTGACAGGGATACTCATGAAGTATATCCTCAGATGTCAAGGACTGAGGAATCAATTCATCAGCATTTTGCTGAGAGGCAGGAGTACATCCTGAATCAGATCTCAGTGGGTACAAAGAAGTGACCACTGGAACTGGCTGAAATAGGGGGAGATTTTGCAGAGGTTTATCTGTTAGTTGTGTTTTATGAGAAGACTTAGAAGCAAGGGGCATACAGCCTTGAGCTGAAGTTGATTCAGTAGAGGCCAGGAAAACATCCAGTTGATTTACTGACAGATTATCCTTAATTGAAGAACAGTGAGTTGGAGTCTTAGGGTCATTTGCTGCATCACTAATGCGTGAAGTGTCAGCTGCTTCATCTGTTGGGAATTCTCTCTGGTAGGAGAAACCCTTTTTCATTATAGCAGAGTGCACAGAGGCACAACACAGCGGAATTTAGTTAGGCATGCGTGCATGCTAAGAGTAAAGTAACATGGAGCCAGTTCAAAGTTTCAAATCAATATATATGGTATTAGAGAACTCCATTCTAGTAGGGATGTGCACTAACCGGTTCGGAGGCCATGTTGGAGGCCTCCAAACCGGTCCGGAAACAGACCGGTCCGGCGGTCCAGCACTGGGGGGGGTCTACCTTTAAGGGGGGGTAGAACTTACCCCTCCCGCCGCTCTTCCCCCTCTGGCACTGCGTTTTAAATTGAAGTTTTCGGGGCAGCAGCATTCCTCCCTGCCGCCCCTGCCCCCATCGTTGCCTGGAAGAAGGAGTAAGACGAGCATGCATGCGCGCGTCATGGCGCGCGCGCGCCTGTTGCCACCGTGCGCTCGTGCGCCGCATATGTCACACGCATGCTTATGTCACACGCACGTCTTACTCCTTCTTCCGGGCAATGACGGGGGCAGGGGCGGCAGGGAGGAACGCTGCCGCCCCGAAAACTTCAATTTAAAACGCAGCGCCGGAGGGGGAAGAGCGGCGGGAGGGGTTGGTTCTACCCCCCTGCCCTTAAAGGTAGACCCCCCCCTCAGTGCTGGACCGCGCCGCGTGGTTCCGTGCACACCAATACATTCTAGACAGGTAAGTGAGGAGTTAGGATCTCTAATCTATCTGTCTAGCTGGATGCAGATGGATTCTGCATCTCTGCACACATGGTGCAGGAGAGAGGAGCTTGCATGTTGCAAGGTAGAAGGAACAGGAAGGGAAGAGAGGAATTCACAAGGCAGGCAGGCAGGAAGTGTCCCTAAGAGTAGCAATCTTCATTCCAAAGGGATAGTGTCAGAGCAGTAGAGAAGGTATGACCAACGTCTTGACCCTCTAGCCCTCTGACTCACTAGTCTGTCCTCCACTGTCATTGAGACAAGAGACAGCACAAAGTCCTTCACTTCCAACATCATCCATAGTGGACTCAAAGAGTGACATAGAGTCAAGATGGGAGAATGTCAAGATGGGAGAATGTCAAATTAATAACTGTTAGATCATTCTGTGGAGGAATTTCCATACATATGGTAGACTCAGAGGATGGCACAGAGGCAGAAGAAGAAGGTATAAGATTAATCACTGTTGTGTCCTTTGGGTGGGGGGTGTCACCATTTCCATCAGATTGGCCATAAATACTTCATTTTGCCATGCCAGCGCAGGTGTTGGATTTGCAGAGTCCTGCACCTGTGCCCAGGAGGTTTGGATTTCCTTAAACACCTGGATAGTTTCAGATAAATGCTCCAAGTTCTGCACTGATGTTAAATCTATTTCACTTTGTGCAGTAGAAGAATATGTTCTGGTTGTCATAGATTCAGGAACTAAACTTTGGCAAGGCTTGCTGTTACTGTCTAAAGGTGTCACAAGACTTTACTGATTTTTTTTTGGGGGGGGGGCATTATTTTTTCTGTGGTAGATTAATATGGCTACTCCTCAAGGCTCTACAGCCTGCATGCATCAGATAATTATACCTGACTCTACTCTATGGCTTGTAAATAATTTTTCATAATATTCCATTAGTCCTGCACTCAAACATTGTATAACCCTCTTGCTGAGTAGCCTAGTACACTAAAAATACACAGTTTGTTCTGCTGTGTATCTAGCTATTCTGACTGTGAAATATAACAAGTGAAGAAGTGGATTCTGCGATCCACTCACATTAATGAAACTCTATTAATGCATCCATTGCTGTGTGAGAATACACTAGATGTTATTTGCTCTGGCTTTAGTCCTGTTCTCTACATTGTTGGCCTTCTGGTGCTACTAGCATGGATTTATGATACTGTCACTTCTGCAGGGCCATTGACATTTTCAAAGGTGAAAAGTAAAAGCTTTGTACATTCCATGGCCGATTAATAAAATGAATGAAGGACAAAAGGCATACTGTAATGCTGCCCCGTATGAATACTGTAATTTCCACCTTGGAAATTTCATATAGACTATTACGTGATGTCCAAATGTTACTTCACACACTAAAAAACAAAAAACGGCTTTCATCATGTGACAGACTAGCTAAACAGGGCTGTCATAAATGTATTTATTATGTATAAAAGGCTAGCTAGGCAGTTACTAAAATCTATCTTTCAGCCTTGGATCATACATTCAACTTGAGCAGTACTCTAATGGCATAGTTGAAGAACAAGCTCCTGTCCACATTGCAGATCATCTTCAGATTCAGCCAGGGCCTCCACATGACCTTCTCCCATACTTTTGAAGAGGAAGCATCATGCAAAGCAAGCATCCTTCCAACTGGAAGTTCAGGATTTTGGAGCATGTGTAGGGAGCCAATTCAGATTAAGGTCTCCCTCATGCACATCTGAACAGCATGTTGGGATGTTCTCCAGTATGTCACTCTTGGTGTGACCCTATCGTGATCACATGTCATGACCAGCTTTTGTCTGAACAAAATAGAATTACAGCCATGCTGATAGGAGCAGGGTTAAATGCTTTCAACTGTGTTTTGTGGGACAAATTAAACCAGCTGCAATTGGCAAGACTATAGAAGATGGGATCACTTTGGGTGGGGAACAGGTTTAATGTTCTTCCTACTGTTGCAGACCAGGCCTGATTTATACACCAAATATGCTCATTAGCTAGTATACAAAATTAGGTATGGCCCACAATGTCATCAAGTTCTTTATATGGTGACCCATGTGTGATCTGGGCGCAAGAGGAAAGGATATCAAACCACTCCTGAAAGGGTTCGATGGGCTTTATTGAACATAAAAGGCTTAACAACAACCTAGCAAAGCAGAATTGCTAACAGTATTAAAACAGAACATCTAGCCAGTACCAATATTTTCCACCCAGTGTGCCTAATTAGCTAATGTGCGTGCAATTAAATCTTCCTAGGTCTAATACCTTTCAAATATAGGCAGAAAAGAAAAGGGGGGGAAGGCTGCGGGCTGATAAGGTTTTGGGGGAGATCAGAGATTAGTAGAAGGGAAAGGGGGGGGAACGGAGAAGGGAGCAATAAAAGAGGAAGGGATAAGGGGGTTCCGAGCAGCATATTACCAGGATCAGAGGCTGGAGAGAGACGAATCACTTCAGCTGAAGCAGTGAGGCGCTGGCGGACACAAGAGTTGTGCAATTGTTTCAGATCATAGCTGAGAGCCTCATGGCTGGGGAGCCTTGACTTCTCACTGCGCAGTGAGACTCATAGCCTCTGGGCACAGGCAGAGTTCCTGCTTAGGCCCTGCGGCTGTGCAGCAAACTCTGGGAAAGCGTGTGAGCAGATCTTGTTGTAGGCACAAGAATGCTAGCGTGTGAGCAGAATGCCCGTAGGCACAGAACTGCTCAACTCTCTATCTCAAAAGCCTCATTCTTATAGTCATTTTCTCTTTGATCCTTGAATAGGATCTATTCAAAAATCTCCTCTTTTCCTGTATGTCCAAACAGGTGATAACTTCCTGCCACCTTCTGAACAAAATCTTAATTATCCAGGATATTAGCTAGTCCAGAGATATCTTTGGATTTCATCTCTGTAGACTGGACTGCGCTCAGGAAGGGAGGGGTGGGGAGCATTACCCACAGTAAATCTGCATATTTGCATCCTTGCCAGTCGAAAAGGTGTTAGCAGTCAAGAATTAGTAAAGGGGATTCAGGATATTCTGTGAGCAATTACATATGTACCTTTATCCAGTGTTTTTCTTGTAACTGAAAACAAGATAATATTTAGAGGAACATACATGTGTGTGAGACTTGTAGCATTAGTGAGGTGAGAATTAAAGTCTACAAGCATTATCTCTGTATCCATTTGGCTATGTTGAACTTCCATGGAGACAATACAGTTAATTACTGACAAGGATTTAACACTGACTTCTTGTAGCAAGAAAGGAGGGGAATCAGCCCCCTGGCCCCTTTCACAGACACTTGGTAGCCAGTTGTATTAGCATATGGATTGCAGCATTCAGCATTCAGACCTGGCTCCATTGTTCCCTTGCATATCCCATTTTAACAACACAATGCCAGGTTGCTTCCTGCTCCTCACAGAGGAAGGAACAGTATGTCAGAGTTCAGATATTATTTCATTTCTTGATATAACATGGAGTCACCCAGGCCCATATATTTCACCATACTTCTGAGTTGGTACCTCTGGTTATGATGGGTTATGACCGTCCACAACACTACTCTCACTTCCTTTCCTGTCTTCAGTTAAGCATTAGTAGCAACTGGGGTACTTAACTCTAGCACTTTGTACCTGTGGCCCCCAGCTTTGTCTAGATATTGATGTGAGGAATTTTACTTTATGCGATCCTCTTAGATTTTATGAGTCTTTCAGTAATGTTGATCATGGCAAGTCCCTCCCGCCCGCCCAGCTATGGAGACTGCTTTTGAATAATACTGCTGATTTCACACACACACACACACACACACACACACACACACACACACCCCAGTTTGTGATGATGCTTGACTTTCTACTGAGGCCTTCCCTGTAGAATTCCCACAGAGTTTCATTTTGGTCCCCCTCCTTTTGAATGTGTACATAAAGCCACTAGGTGAGATTGTAAAGTCTAGTGTTATCTTCGTGCTCTACCTCTGTTTTTCATCTGGCATGGTCCTGCAGTATGAAAATACTTATTTCTAGGAATACATTGTTCAGATTTTTTTAAAAATTGACAAACATTATTATACAAACATTAAAATACATTCCTGACCTTGCTTGTCCTCCTTAGTTAAAACTGTACAAGATTTCAGGTGTTACAAGCTTTTATAAAATAGCAAGTTGATCTTTTTACTTTTGCCAGTGTTAACGTCTTTCTGGTGTTTGAGACAAGCACCAAGCTGAACTCAGCCATGTAGTTTTCTCTGTAAGCTTTCTGCATTATGTATGTGTATGCTAAAATATTAACTGCCTTCAAAGAAAATTCATTTTTACTATTTTACAGTCTTGTACAGGCCTGTATATGCTCAAGTACACACTCTCCCGTCTTCTGTTCTCTCCCATCTTAGCCTTTGCAAAAATGACAAGCTTACAGACTTCATGTTTAATTATTTACATTTAATGGGCCTGGTGTTTGAGAAAAGATTTTTGTTCCCCATTACAGGCTACTGCTATTCTACATGTTCATGCTAGTGGTTCAAGTCTGGTTTGGGAAATAACCTGAAAATGCATCCCAGGAACCACTTTGCATGTTGATGGTAAGCACAAGATTTGAAATCTTGTGGTTCTAAATTTCCCAATTTAGATTTCCCAATTTAGTTCTGCCACTTTTATACCTATATCCATGGAGGGTGTCTCTGAGACTGAGAAATGGAGCCTGTTTGGACATTGTGTGTGTGTGTGTGTGTGTGTGTGTGTGTGTGTGTGAGAGAGAGAGAGAGAGAGAGAGAGAGAGAGAGAGAGAGGGAGGGAGGGAGGGAGGGGGGGGGTTATAGACATACAGTCCAAGGGAGCAGTACTGTGCATGAAAACTTTAAAAATACAGACAGTATTCAAGCATGCAAAGCAACCAATGTTTTGGTGCCCAACCAGACAACACAAGAAATGCCTTTAAAAGGATGCCTTGTTGAGCAGCCGCACTAGATCAGGTGTTTAGTCAATATAAGGTTTCATTGAGCATGCACATCTACTCCTTCCCCAGATGGAAGCTGTCAAGACGTTTCCTATGGTAGTTCTAAGTGAAGATCCTGCGTGCCGGGCAATGTGCAAGGTGTGTGTTGCAGGTTGCTCAAGGAATCCAATCATCAATTCCTCTTTGTGTCAAATGCACAAGAAACCAATTACTCCCTTCCTTGGGGCAAGTCAGGCTTTGCTCGTCCAGACCCCTGCAACCCTTGTCTTTCAAATTGCAACACATGAGAAGTGCTACAGAAAAACCTGACTTGCTGGCCTCTCAGCCCCTCCCAGCACACAAATCCCACTGTAGATAGATAGGTGCAATGGACAGAGACAGACATCAGATTTGTGGGGCTACGTGTTGTCTCTTTAATTGACTGAACCTCAGGAAGTTTGTCACAGCCTGAGTTTCCATAGGTGTGTTCCATATGTACTTTTGATGGGAACCCCCCCAGTGAATGAGGTTGCACATTTCTGAAAAGTGCCATGGTATCACTATCCCAACAGTCTGGCATATGTGCCTTGTGTGGGAAAACAATCTAGTTGTTTGATTCATTGTGTTTCCGTGGCTTCCTGTGACTGTGCACAAATCACTGCAGTCCTAAATTGCTGGAGACCTGTCTTGATGCCCCTGTCTTGTCCTGCCATCCTTTTATTAGGGATAGATATAGGGGGCCCATTAGATGGAGTGGAAACATATTCACCAATATGTTTCTTTCCCTTTAAATGCAGGAGTTGCAGGGACACAGCATCCCTGTTGCCAAGCAGAAGCAGGAGGAGAACTGAAACAGCAGAGGGCGAGGTGTTAGCTCTAACAGGCAGTCAGTGAGAAACATGGCTGTCCTACAATGATGCATTTCTGGGCTGGGCTGAGCCACTCTCTCAATGGTTACAGGAGGAGTTAGAGAGCAAAACCCAGGTTACAATGGCAGCAGTATTTGGACAAAACAATGGCCCTTTGGAACCCAAGGTCAGCAGTGAAACTCACTACAAATAGAAGGTTCAAATTCAGATTTGTGCCTGAAAATGAAGCTGAGGTTGGGTGACGAAACCACAGTTTCATGCATTCGGATGACCACAAACTCAAACATTTGGCACGTTTACCTATGGTTTGGTGTTATGTCTGAATGTGGCCACAGATAAATAGGTTTGCTTAAAGATACTAATTGAGCTTTTGGCTCAACTTTAACTGAATTTTAGCAGAAGAGTCTTAACTCATACTCATTCCCTATATATTTACACTACTTCAGTCACTGCAGGGGCCCTCCCAGCAGCCACATGCATACATACTCTCCTTTACACACACTCTCTCATTAAAGTACAGGAAAAGAAAGATGCTGCAGTAAAAATTTCATAGGGGTTGTATGCCTATCAATATCAGTACTTCTGTTCAATGATCATAAAGATTATCTCCCTGTATCCTGCTGGATTAAACTAGATCTGCTCAGTTTATATTCTGAGCAGGTTTATTGAGCAATTTTGGAATTGGAATTAACTCCAGTCTATAATAAAAGGTTCTAATATTTGATTTGTTAGTGGTCATGTTACTACACTGCTAACTTGGCAACTAACTTGGTTTACCCCTGCTAATTTGGTAAAGAGGCACCTTTTAACATGGTGATTCTCTTTATTTAGCAGGGGGAGAGTAACTAGTCCTATCCACCCTCAGCACAGTACCTCCAGTGACTGTTGCTGGTATCTATCTTATGTTTCTTTTTAGATTGTGAGCCCTTTCGGGACAGGGATCCATCTTATTTATTTATCATTTCTCTGTGTAAACTGCCCTGAGTCATTTTTAGAAGGGTGGTATAGAAATTGAATTAATAATAATAATACACTGAGGATACTTTGTTTTTAAAAGTAGGAAATTTCAAATCTTAGTGTTACGGGGGAATGTTTTGGAAAATTTCACTATGTGGTACTCACTTTACACACACACACAGACACACACACACATGCAATGCAGAGGCCTACAGCAAATCTGTGTAGAAGCTACATCCACTGGCCTGGAAGCCAAGATTCCCAATCACAGATACCCTCATTGCTCAGGGATGAAGGAAATCACCAGAACTGATCCTCAGTTCGAAAATAGGTTCTGGGCCTGAATTCAAAGGTTTCACTCTCCAGACCTGGAGGCGAATATAGTGAAACTCCAGAAGCCAGAAAGTACATAGGAAGCTGCCTTATTCTGAATCAGACTCTTGGTCCATCTAGCACAGTATTCTCTGCACTGATTGGCAGTGGCTCTCCAAGGTTTGAGCCCTACCTAGAGATGCCAGGGATTAAACCTGGGACATGCTGCATGGAAAGCAGGTGCTCTACCATTGGGCTGTGGCCTCATCCCTGAGTACTGGTTAGTTCCCAATGATCAAAAGGATAAACCTTCAAAGTATCATACTGATTTCCAGCCCTCCCTAGAATCTATATGCCCTTGATTTGTCCCTATACCATCCAACGTTTGGTAACATGAACATTGTGATACCTGTCCTAACCCAAACCTTTCTTTAGAAACCCATCAATTTTCTGATCCTGGGAACCACAGTCTAATCCTGCCCATGGCCTAATCATGATTTCTTATTGCTTTATTTAGATTAAATTAAATACTTGTAAGCAGTTGGCGGTGGTAGAAGGAATCATAAGAATTTAGAGCTGTAGTTTGAAAATACTAGTGTGCCTAGACAATTTTAGTCATCGACCTGGTTCAGATCTAATTATTCTGATGAGAAACCATGGTTTGTTCAACAGGAATAAGCTATGTGTCTGGTTGCTTCCCGCTCCCTCTCCCTCTTCTGTTTTCTCTCTTCCTTTACTTCCTTACTGGTTTGTTAAACTACAGTCTACTGTGACATCTGAACTGGAAAACTTTGGTTCAAACTATCCCTACAAACCAGATACATCAAAGTACATTCTGACAAAGTAAATTGTGATGTTCTCCTGTGCCAGCTCATCAAAATGAGCAGCACTATCATGCTGTTGCATAGTAAAGTAAAGTGTGCCGTCGAGTCGATGTTGACTCCTGGCGACCACAGAGCCCTGTGGTTGTCTTTGGTAGAATACAAGAGGTTTTACCATTGCCTTCTCCCACGCAGTAAGAGATGATCCCAGACTAGGTCTGGGAAACATACCAGTGGTGATTCAAACTGGCAACCTCTGACTTGCTAGTCAAGTCATTTCCCCGCTGTGCGATTAGGTGGCATGGCTCCCTTTAATTCTAATGATGCTTTTGCAGGAGAATTTCTCGATGTATGATACGCATTGTGGAGAATTGCATGAGCAGCTAGAAGAATTAGATAGTTGGTGCTGAGCAGAAGATAACTTAACAGTGGCTAACTTCAACAGAAAAATATTTTATTCATGGATAAACAAAGTTAAAGCCACATAAAAGAGGTGTACATGAAGTTTTAATTAAACTTCTGTTATAGAACATGAAAATAATTGATTGATATCTTAATACACAGAACACACTTTAGAAAACCTTTCATTTAAAAGGTGTCATGCTGTACCAAGTCATTTTTTTAAAAGCTTTTTGTTTGCTTCCCTTTGGTATAAATGAGTGATTTCTTTGCAATTCAGATTTGTTAATTTCCACCCCACAAAAAATCCAATTTACTTTGAGCTACTGCTTGAGAGATTATAGTAAAATATCACTTCTACTTATGTCTAAAGTACAGAGGCAATGTTTTGTGAAGCTTTCTCAGGATATTTGGGGGGGTGTTCCCCCCGACACTAATATTTTGATGGCTAGTAAAGGTGTACACAAAACCTTTCAATTGGAGTTTCAACTGGACTCAAACCGGAACCCCTGGTTTGAGTACCAGTTTTATCAAATTGACTGCCAGTCTGGCTTAAGTTTGGGTCAAACTGGTTCAAATTGGTTCTGCCATAGGGGATAATGGGAATTCAAACTGGCCCATTATTCCCTATGGGCAGCACCTAGGTATGTCATGATGAGTGATAGCTACCACACAACCCACATAGTAATTGGGCAATCAGGCTATTTTTAATGATTTTGAAGAAGATTTTCAGGCTTATCAGTATGTCAACCCTTGACCTATTGACTCTGAAAATAAAAATAATAATAAACCATTAAAAATAGCCTGATTCCAAGTTGCTCTGTGGGTTGGAAGGTAGGTAGCACCCATCATGATGTAGCTCCCAACCCATTTTGGTGTCCCTAGGCACTACCCATAGGCAATAATGGGCTGGTTCGAATTCCCATTTTCCATATGGCAGAACCACAAACAGCACTACACACACTTAAGTTCACACACAGAAATTTTGAAACAAGGGGTTCACCAACCCACAGAACATGGCGCAAAGCAGACAAAAAAAGAATCACTGACCCAGATTCTGTGCCACCGCCAGCCACACAGTGTCAAGTGCCCTGCCCAGAGCCTGCCAATGCATCATTGCCACAAGTTGCTTTCCAGAGACACACAATTACTCCTTAGCAGCAGCAGCACTCTTTTTGCAAAAGAACGTAAGAAAAGCCCTGTTGGATCAGGCCCAAGGCCTATCTAGTCTAGCATCTTTTTTCACACAGTGGCCCACCCCACAGATGCCCCTGACTCTGAGTGTATGTCATCTAGAATGCAGAAAGCACAGATACAGACCACCAGGTCACAGTCTGCAGCATGTCGTGCCACTGCAAGGACAGACACATGTCATGGAGCAAATCTCACACTGAAAATCAACAGCAAGCATTGATTTCACCACACCAGACTGAACCTCAAGTCTCAAGAAGGAAGGGCAGGCAAGCCTGACAAGGCAACCAAGTTCTTCTGCCTTTGTCCATCTGATATTTTGCAAAAACAAGCAAAAGCAGGCAGAATTGAATTGTGTATGTGCTGTGCACACTGAGATTGAAAAAAGAAAACCACATGATAAGGCTTCTTGCTTTTTCTGTGTGCAGTAAGTTGACCTTGGGTAGGGCTGGGGCCTGGCCGAGAGCCTGTAGAATGACACATGTCAGGGAACCAATCTGGACTCTTCATGGGCCAATGCTTGTGGGTGTGTGGGTGTGCATGTTTGGGTGTCTGGCTGCACACACACACACACACACACACACACACACACACACACACACACAAGCATTGACCCATGATGAGTCCAGACTGGTTTGGTTGGTGGTTGGCTGTTTTGTTGTTGAAGCAAACAACAACAAAACAAACAACCACCAACCAAAGCAACCACCACAATTCAAAGCCAGCAAGCAAAAAAACAAAAACAAAAAAAATCCACCTATGCTGCACCACGACCTCCAATGGATGCTGGCACTGGGGGAGCAGCCCATGATCACAAGCCTGGCAGTGCCAACACAAGCCAGCAAGCCCCAAACCCCACCTATGCTGCACCACAGCCTCCGATGGGTGCTGGCTGGCCCTGAGGCATAAGTCCATCATCACGAGTCTGGAGGTGGTGTACGTGCATGTCTGTGTGTATCAGAAGCACTTACAGGCAGACTGTGACACTTTCAGGGTGACCAGGGTGAGCTGGTGTTGCAGCGGGTGGGGGTGTCCATGAGCCACTCACCCTCCACATCCAGCTTGGGACAGCCCAGCAGGTGGGGGCGGTTGGCCTTCAGGCAGTTTAGCTGCTCCACCAAGACAGCATCCAAGTGCAAATGATGGGGTGTCACCACATCCATGGCTATGGAGAACACCCTTTTGCTCTGGACACTGGTTGAGGGGCAGGAGAGGAGCCACCTGGTAACCATTGTCAAGTCCAGCCAGACTTGGCGACACATTGCCCAAAACTGGACCAGATCCATCTCAGGGACTGCTACCACTGGTTCCTGCAGGTACTGCAGAACACTCTGCTCAGCACCACTGCAGGGCATGGTTGGCACCTTCTGTGCCCCTGGCAAGGTGCCAAGGCACCCCCATTTGAACCACAGGGTGGAATGAGTGGGTGGAACCACTGGCTGGATTGATGTTGCTAGAGACACCACACTGCTGGACTGGGAAGCAGTGCTGCTGCTGGGCTTGCACTGCACATTAGAAGTAGGTGCTCCACAGCCCTCCTCCTGGTTCTCACCCACTTTCCTCTCCTCTGCCTGCTTCACCTCTTGAACCAGGAGGGCTATGCACTTAGGCAGTGCATCAGGAGTGATGGCATTGCCCTTCATGGTGGGATCACACAGGCATGCCATAATATGCTCTCCTGATCCAACCTGGTGCTGAGCCAAAGTACAACTCCAGTCCAAAACTGACCTACCAGGGCATGTGCCTCCCCAGTTGTCAGAGTGATCTGCAGCTTGCCCATCATCTTCTCCAGGAGAAGAAAGGTGGGCAAAGTCTGGCTCAGAGCTGTTGCCTCAGCAGACAAGCTGCTCATGGCAAGGAGGAATAGCTCAAGTGCCAAGACCAGCTCTAGTCCGCCACAGTTCCTTGTCAGGGTGTGGATGGCCACCTCTTGCTCCTGCAGGTGCTAGAGCAAGAGAAAAGTGGAGTTGCACTGCATCTCAACATCCCCAGGGATGATGTGAGAAGGTAGGCCGAGCATACACAGCCTCTCCCAGAGAATCCGCCTACTGTTCTTGCTGTGCTGGAAATAGGCTGAAATCTTGCAGGACTTGTCCACAAGAGCAGCCATGGCAGCCTAAGCCCCTTCAGGGGAGAGCCCCTGACACTCCCTTGCCTTTGCATTCTTGAGGCCAATTGCATCCATCACAACCAGGTGCAGAGTGTGTGCCATACAGCGTATGGACTCAAACTGCAGCTGGTGTGCTGCCCTCAGCACGTTGGCACCATTGTCAGTGACCATGAAGCACCTGCAGAGGTTTGGCCACCTGGACAGCCATTCCTCCACCTGGTGTCCGATTATCACCAAAAGCTCATCTGCTGTGAGAATGCTGTCCAGCACCTCTCCATGCAGCAGAACCCAGCTGGGCTTTACTGCCTGGGAAGATTTTCTGACCATGCTGCCAACAGCAGCAGATGTCACCCTCTCTCTCTCCTGCTCCCACCAGTGTGCAGTGAGGGACAGGAAAGCAGCCTGCACTCCACTACAGCTGGTCCACACATATGTAGTGAACTGCACACCGGTGTCGGGCCCTGCTGACTCCAGCAGTCATGACACCGCCTCCCTGAATGCCCAGTACAGAGATGGCACCACCTTCAGACTGAAGGTGGTGTGTGAGGGGATCTGGTACTCGGGGACAAGCAGCTGGTGCTGTCAGCAGAAGCTGGCATTCTCCACCATCTGGAACAGCTGGTCATCCACAGCCATTATCGCTCCAATGGCCCTGGTAATGAGATGTGCCTCTGAGCGACCAATCCGCTTACCCACTGGATGCACCCACAAAGTGACTGGCAATGTGCCCTGCTTGGGAGCAGGAACAGGAGCCTGTCCTTTGCCACTGCTCGTCAAGGGTACAGCTGGCAGTCTAGTACCGCCAGCAGGAACAAGGATGCCCAGATGACACCATTCGATGTGCCTCCACATAAATGATTTCCCCAGATATTTGGCCTCCTTTCCACTCCTGACTTGTGCCTTGCAGTGGACTCTGAAAGAGCATGTAGGCTCACTTTATCAGCGCTCAAAGTGGTCCAACAAAGTACTGCCAGTGGTCTTGAACTGCTTGGGTGCTGATGGCACTACTGGGCCTGCTGGTTGGCCACCACCAGCACCCCAACCACCCTCTGTTGTCCGTGTCTACAAAGGTCCTGGGGCAACAGGAATTACCTGTTCCAACTCCTCCTCAGTCTTGGACTGAGTGGGAGGTCACAATTAGAGGGGGGGATCAGTGGGGAGGATTCAGAATCTGGCTGGGCTAGCAGCTGACACCATCTCTTTTGTCCCCAGCAAGGGAAGAAGAGCTCCTTCTTCCTTGACTGGGCTCTGCCCACTACCACCACCTAGGTGGCTGCCATGAGGGAGAGGCTTCACCAGAAAGGTGAGTCTGTGCACAACCACCTTGAGGGGGACTTGGGGAATAGGCCCCTCTTGCTTCCCTTGCCCAAAACCAGTATCAACCATCCCTCTGCCCACAACCCTGCTCCTAGACCTACCTTGTACCCTCCTTGATATCCCTTTCCCCAAACTAGGCCCCATTTAACAAGAAAAACCAAGTATCCTACACACCTAAGTACAAAAAAATCAAAGACTGAACTGGAAACTACACAAAACCCAACCAATCAACCATAACAATGCCACCACAATCTAATCAATCCAATAAAAGAACAACAGCACTACAAAATCAGAAATGAACTAAACCTAAACTCTGCAAAACACACAAGCACCATCTCAAATCTAAAAGAACCAAACAACAAAACTAAGTTACCCAAGAAGTAGAAAAAAATTTAAAAGGTGGGGGGGGGAGGATCTCACCAATCTGATGATGACAGTGCAGACAGTCAATCCATACAGTTGGGTCAGGAACTTGGGGGGTAATCCAAAAAAAGGCAGGCAGATAATCCAATAAATCCAAATAAAAAGGTAATCCAAACAAGGCAGGGGGCAGATGGTGGCAGCAACAAGGTAGGTGGAGTTCAGGCAGTGGCAGAGAGAGAGATGGGTCAGGTGGTGGCAAGGTAGGTGGGGTTCATGCGACGGAGGCAGGTAGGGTCAGCTGGTGAAGGCAGGAGGGGCTTAGATGGCAGCAACAAGGCAGGCAGGGGTTAGGCGGCAGCAAGACAGGCAGGGGTCAGGCAGTGGCGAGGGCAGGAAGGGACTAAGCAGTGGTCCCAGAGTGGACCAGAGGCAGGAGGCGGTGAGGTGGCAGAGGCAGGAGGGAGTCAGGTGGTGGCAGCGAAGGCAGATGGGTGTCCAGCGCTAATAGCAGAGGCAGGCAGGGGTCTGAAGGTGGTGGCAGATGCAGGCGGTGGTCCAAAGGCAGTGGCAGAAGCAGGCAGTGTCCTGAAGAAGGAAGGCATGGGTCCAAAGGAGGCAGGCAGGCAGGGGTCAGAAGATCAGGGAGGGACAGAAGCAAGGGTCCGCAGCAGCAGACCAAGGCATAGAGAGAGACTAGCAAGCAAGCAATCCTCCAAAGCAGCTGGAGCATTTCCAGAGCTCTTCTCAGAAAGCAAGGCACTGCCTGGCTTGAAATACCTTTCAGACTTTCTCCTCTTTGCTCTCTCCTCCCTCATCCCTCCCCGCCCTCCAGCTCTGTAATGGTAGCTTCTACATTTGAGCTGTCAAACTGGTTTGAACCAGTTCTATTCAAACCAGGCTCGACTTGTTTCGAACTCGGACTGGCCCCGTTTTCAGGGGCCGGTCCATTTCGAGTCGAACCCAGTTCAAATCAAATTGGTTCTGCACACCCCTACTGGCTTCATATATTTGAAAATCTTAAAATAAACAGATAAGAAACAATGTGCAACACAGCAGAAGAAGAACTGTCCATTCTTGTCAATGTGAAAAGAAGTTTGGCAAGCAATGTAAATATAAACAGAAAATGAGATCAGCATACATAATAACTATTTAATAAATGAATGAATGAATGAATGAAAGGTATCATGGACTTTAGCCAATGACACCATAAGTGAATGTGAAGAATATCAATGTAAAAATGCTTCCATAATCACATTATCATTTAAAAATGACTTAATACAGGCCTGCACAACTGCCAAATTCTCCTTAACAGTCTTAACAGTCCCTGCTCCTTAACAGTCAAACTGGCCAAATGCCAGCCCTCCGAACCCGTTCAGTGGTCTGGAAAAGGACCACCGAACTGATTTGTGCACATCCCTACTATCTAGTCCAGCATACTTTTTTACATAGTGACCCACCAGATGCCTCTTAAAAGCCCACAGGCAAAAGGTGACGGTATGCCCTCTCTCTTGCTGTTGCTTCCCTGCAACTGGTATTTAGAGGCATAGGTTGACCTTTAAAGCTCAATTGACCTTTAAAGCTCGGACTGTATTCACCCATACAAACCTCCCAGGATCCTCTGCTCAGCATCTCAGGCCCTGCTCATGGCCCCGCTACTAACAGAGATTGGTTGGTGGGGAGTAGAGACAGGGCCTTTTTGGTTATGGCCCCTCAGCTTTGGAATGCCCTCCCTAAAGAGCTTCACCATGCTCCCTCCCTCAGTGTTTTTAAAACACAATTAAAAATGGATCTTTTAAAAAAGGCTTCTTAATATTTCATCTCTGTTTATATCTGGTAGGTACTTTAATTTTTATAGTTAAAGTAACTTTTAATTTGAAACTTAATTTTTAAAAAATGTAATTTTAATTGTGGTTATAGCTTGGTCCTTTAACTTGTTTAACATACATTCAGTTAACTTTATTAGTCTTGTTTTACAGTGTATCTTTTTATTCTGTTGTGAGCTGCCCCGAGCTGTAGTGTACTGGAGGGGTGGGGTATAAATTCTTTAAATAAATAAATGAATTTAAATAAGTTCAACTCCCAACCTCAGGTCTCTAGCATGCAAATCTTATTTCTAGGAAATAAGAATGGAATGTGAATGCATTATATCTGTAGTACATATTCATGTTTATGTTTATGCATTGACACTACATCACCACCTCACACTGCTGCTGCTGTGGTATGTTTTGAACATTTGATAACATGGTTTATATGATGTTTCTCTAGTATTTCTCTAAGCGAAAGAATAATTGCCCTCTTGGGTTCTAAATTAGTTGAGGACAGACTGTTGTAGGTTAAATGAACAGCCAGGCAGGCCTTCAGCAATACGTAATAGTGGAGGGTGTGGGGCACGTAAAGTGATCCATTCAGGTTGTTCACACGACCTTAACTGCTGGGGCTGGGGAGGGCTGGGGAGGGCTGGGGGAAAGGAGGGAGCTTACCTGCGTTTTCCCCACATGATCCTTGCCACTACTGGTCCCGCCCCAACATGCCCACAAGACTGGTGCACAAGCACTCCTGGAGCAGCGAGGAGGATGGGGGAAACCCGGCTGCCTCCGACAGGATCCCATAATGCACCACGTGAGGAGCGCAGTGCATTGGGGGATTCTCCACAGCTGGGCCACTCCTTCCATCCAGCCTTATGGAAGCTTGGGCTGCTGGCAGTTTCACATGGGACTGGGCAGTGAAGTAGAAAAGCATGTGCACACCCTTCTACCTCACTTTCAGCCCAATTACAAAATTCCGGCTACCCAGAGAAGGAGCACCAGAATCAGACCCAATCCCGGCGATTCTCACAACCAATCCTACCTGGGCTAGCACTGCCTTGCCCAGGAAGGGCTGGTCATGAGGACAACCTTTTTGTATGAAAGCGGGGGTGACAACAAGCATGTTCCTGCTCTCACCTGTGAGGAGGTAGGAGCTCTCTCGGGGCTGGGAGGGAGGAAGCTAGTGATGATACCTCTCTCCCCATTCTCTGGTAAGCTCTGGAGAGTTAACATGCCATGAGGGGTGGGGAACCCCGTGTGTCATGGGGGCACAGCACAGGGCTTTGCTCCAAGATCCTCTGCAAGCAGGTGATGTGATGGCATGGTGGGAGCATCTGCTTTGAAATGATTTCGTTCACATAGCAATAGCAATAGCAATAGCACTTACATTTATATACCGCTCTATAGCCGGAGCTCTCTAAGCGGTTTACAATGATTTAGCATATTGCCCCCAACATTTCTGGGTACTCATTTTACCGACCTCGGAATGATGGAAGGCTGAGTCAATCTCGAGCCCCTGGTCAGGATTGAACTTGTAACCTTCTGGTTACAGGGCGGCAGTTTTACCACTGTGCCACCAGGGGCTCCTTCACATGTGGAGCCTCCTTCAGGGGCTCCACATGTTAAGGCCTATGAAAAGCTGCAGGAGAACATGTCTGTGTTGACTTTGATATAAGTAGCATTACTGATTGCCTTTAAAAATGTGGTTTGAAAATGTTAATCAGTGTCTCCAAAAGATACAACTTGTATCTGGCTTCTGATACAGCAATATATCCTCCGACATTGGGGCTAAAATCCAAGGACTCTTCTCTTTGTCTTAGCTAATGAAGACCAGATAAAGTCATCCACAACAGACATGGCAGGTAACATGCCCTTGAGAGATGGATGCACTGATGGCACATATTATTAAATTAGGTTTCTGTCAATTTATAGCTATACAGCTTATTTTGCAGTACTTCCAAGGCTTACAGAATAGCACAAGAAAAACAGCAAGTAAAAGTAATGTACATGAACACTAAAAGTCACTACTGAAAAAGTCACTACTTAATCACTACTGAAAGTGATTAAGCTTAGAAACCTAAAATTAAAAATTCCTTATAGGCTTCATTCAGGCTTAAGGGGAACAATGCACAGTATTGGTGAGGTGCATGGATGCATATTTTGGAGGCAGGACTCCACATGTTCCAGAGCCTTGTTGCATATCAGGTCCTGGAATGCCACCTTCAGTCATCAATGGTTTCCTTACTGAATTTCCATGCAGTTTAATCACACTCACTTTCAGCTTGTGCTAAGTGCTGTGAGTTTTATGGGCAAATTGAATGTATTTCTCTCTTATTTGAATGCTTTCTAGTTTTGGCTAATTCCACTTCAGAGCTTAGGCCCTCCCTGGTCAATAAGCCGAGGAATCATCATTGTGTAACAATGTTTTGCTAAAAATAGAGTGTATTATAACAATGATGTTTTGCTAAAAATAGAGTGCATTATAACAATGATGTTTTGCTAAAATAGAGTGCATTATAAATGTGAGATGTGGCTTTAGTTTCCAGCAAAAATTCAAAACACCAGCAGCAGAGTGCAGGGGTAAACATTTCACCAAAACTACCAACACACACCCCGCCACCGCCCTGGCTTTGCTTTTTTGCTGCTACTGCCTTTTTCAAGATCCTGAAGCTTTTCCAAACACCAATTGAATGCAGCTTTGCTTCACTTAGGCTAGGGGGATGGGAGTTCATGTATGGGGAACCATTTACAGCAACAGGAGGTGCCTTTCATACAGCCAATGACATTATTCAGCTTTGCTCCTGACAATCACAGTTATGCATCCTAAAAAAGTAGTTCTTGAACTTTCCCAAATGGGTGGTTTTTCTTTGGCAAAAAGGGCCTAAAGCTAAGCCATTTTGAGCAATGCCCCAAAGGGCTACTTTAAAAAGATGCATATAATGATAATCATCAGGAGCAAAGCTGAATAATGCTGGTGACTTTATGAAAGGCACCTTCTGTTGCTGTCCTGACATTGCTGTAAATGCTTCCTTCGTATGGACTCCCCCACTGCCCAGCCTAAGCGTAGTGAAGCTGCATTAAATCACCATTTGGAAAAGCTCCTTTGGTGCAGTGCTCAAAATGGCTTAACTTTAGGCAATTCCTACCATAGTAGCCACCTAATGGCACAACGGGGAAATGACTTGACTAGCAATCCAGAGGTTCCTGGTTCGAATCCTCACTAGTATGTTTCCCAGACTATGGGAAACACCTATATCTGGCAGCAGCGATATAGGAAGATGCTGAAAGGCATCATCTCATACTTTGTGGGAGATGGCAATGGTAATCCCCTCCTGCATTCTACTAAAATCAACCACAGGGCTCTGTGGTCACCAGGAGTCGACACCAACTCGATGGCACAACTGTAACTTTACCATATTAAAGCAGCCCATCTGAGAAAGCTCCTGTCAGCAGTGATGTTCCCAAGACTCCCAGGAACTGCCTTCCCCCCCTCCTAGGATTCTCTCTAGACTAGGCTGAGGGCAGAAAGCAACATGGCCCTCATTCTAATTGTCTCGAGAATGACGTACACTTCACTGTCACCTTAGCCTTCATTCATAGCTGCCACTCTGAAAATCCCAAAAGGGATACCCCTGGAAATGTGGGAGGAGTGAAACTGGGAGTACATTTTGATTCAGCCAGAGTGCATGTTCTCCTGGAGAGCTGCAAGAGGCCTGAGAAAGTTTTGTGTCCTATCAACAACAACAACAACAACGTCATCATCACCCCATAACAAATTATTCTCTGGGTGGCTTACAACACAACATTAAAACATCCAATAAAAACACACAAAACACATCAAATCAAAACACAGAGACAAAGTACAAAATACAATACAAAACCATTTCAAAACTTTTAAAAATCAATTTTAAAAAACCTGAGTGAACAGGTATTTACCTGTCATCTAAGTGAACAAAGTAGTGGTGCCCGGTGAACCTCACTGGGCAGGCTGTTCTGTAAATGGGATGAGACCACCGAAAAGGCTCTCGCCCTAGTAGCCACCCACCTCACCTTGTTTGGCAAGGGCACCAGGAGGAGGGCCTCAGAAGATCTTAAGGTTTGGGTAGGGACATATGGGGTAAGGCACTCTCTCAGGTAACCCAGTCCCAAGCCATTTAGGGCTTTAAAGGCTAAAACTAGCACTCTGAATTGGGCCCGGAAACTGACTGGGAGCCAGTGCAGAGGATGAAGCATTGACATGATATGACCAAAGCACCCAGTCCCAGTTATAATCTTGCAGCTCCATTTTGTACCAACTGCAGTTTCTGGACCATTTTCTAAGGCAGCCCCACGTACAACACATTGCAGTAATCTGAGTGAGAAGTTACTGAAGCTTGAGTAACTGTGTCCAAGCTATCTCTATCCAGCTACAGTCAAAGTTGGTGTACCAGCCAAAGCTGATAAGAGGTGTTCTAGTGAGAGCTAATCCCTCCATGGAGTTCTGATCCCAATGAGTTGGTTATAATCTACTCTGGTCTCTCTGCCTTCCTTCTTAATGTGCCTTCTGTGAGATGCAATGTCTCCTAACCCATCTTGACCTTTTATGCAACACAATGTACCCTTTCCAGGCTTCATAAACTTTCCTAGGAAATCATACACCCCATTTTAGGAAACTTATTTCCTAAAATTTGCTTATAATGAAAATCTTTTACATTTGAGGTTCCTTCCAGTTATGCAGTTTTCAACATTGTCCTACTTTAACATTTGGTACATTGCACTCAAATGCAGCATATGTTCTCTTGAAGAAATCAATAATATTTAGTGATTTATTTAATAACCCTCTTGGACATATTCTTGTAAGCCAGTTTCCCTCCACACTTCTTTACTTCCCACCTCCTTTTTAAAAACTCTCCTGGACCAATGGAACCCAGATTTTGAAAAGTAATCTGTTTGTGTCTTTCAGATTTTAGTTTCCCACAAACAAAATCAGATGGTAATGGAACCTTCCATGTATGCTATAAAACCATGAATGTTGAACCACATTTTCAGGCACTGAAATGCTCAGTGTTCCACACTGCTATCTTCCTTGACAATCTTTGGATGATCACACACTAGACCCCTTTATTTCTATTGTATGAGAAAAGGTGCATTTCTATTTACCTTCTTTTCAAACAATGAGGCCAGAAAAAGTGATTCTCAAAGCAACTCCTCTAACAGTTTTGTTTGGAGGTGAAGTTTCTAGCAGAAGCCACTTTATTAAACCAATGATATGACAAAGTGATGCATTTCTGCTGCTGAAGTGATCTGAAATGCTGCTACTGAAGTATTTTCTGTGCCCAACTGTGATTTGAGGCTTGATTCAGAAACCAAAATGCCAGCATTCACAGGTGTTCAGCAACACTTACACATAAATATAGCAAAGGCAATTCCCAGACAACAACCACAAAGTTAAAAAGCCATGTTTTATTCTGACATGAAGAGAAAAACCACAAAAATCAGTGCAAAATAAGACTGTAATCTTTGAGGTATACATTCAATTATAGCCAAAAATAACATTTCAGTGGAGGCTGTGATGTCAGCAGGGCTCAGAGAGAAAGTACATTGCACCAGTTAAGTATTAGCATTTCCCACAGAAACAACAGAAGCAAACATATGACATTAAATTGGGAGAGAAACATTTTAAACTTGACATTTACCTTACCTAGCAGTTCTACTTGCCAACAATAAAAGCTCCAAGGCTATGATGAGCCTTTTCTTTGCAACGACTAATTGCCTCAGCATCTAAACTGACTTTTAAAGCCTACAGTACTCATGTGCTGTTTCTTTTCCTGCTCCTTATTACCATTTCGATGTTTTTTTAAGCTCTCAACATTTGGGGAAAGTATGGACAAGACTAAATAATTTCTGTTGATTTCTTTAAAAGAAATTTCTCAAGAAATTTGAAAACCTTTGAAAGATTCTGCAGATCTTCATGACTGACCTCCAGAGCAATGAACAATTTGAGGAAGGACTTTACTCTAGTGCAAAATTGTTGCACTAGCTGGTAGTGCTAAATGTGGAGCACAGTTACATAATTTGCTCCATTTAATTCAATGGGAACTTTTGCACAATCACTAATTTTAGAGCAAGTGCAGCTACAGTAATTCCACATGCGGTTACTTGCTTTTTATGTCAGCCACTGATTTGTTTAACTTTCCTCCAAATTCGTATGGAAGTTTGCCTGAGCAGAACCCTCTGAATTAATCTCAGATTTCACTTCAGAACAGAATGAATCTGGTGGTAGCTATGCCTTTGGGAGCTCTGTGACTCAGGTAAAAAGGGGGCAGAAAGAACTGGTTAGCAAGGAGAGCGTCCTGTGGACTGTGGAGTTAACAGGTGGTCAAACAACCTTGGGACCTTTCATTTTTCTTTTCACCAAACTCCTCATTTTAGTGAAGTTTCCTTTTCTGAAATTCAAAGTGTCTACTCACATGTATGCTGAATTTGATTACACTATGGACATTGTTCTCTAAAGGATCCATGACACTGACATCTCACGCCACATCCTGGACACTACTAAGAATTAAGTCCAAAGTCACCTTCTCCCTGGTTCATTTCATGACCAACTGTTCTAGGGCACAGTCATTCAGCATATCTAGAAATTTGGCCTCTTTGTCATTACCTGACTGTGAATTTACCCAGTCTATGTGTGGTTAATTGACGTCACCCATTATTACAGCTCTGTCTCTCATTGACACCTCCCTGATTTCATTCTGCAACTCCCCATCACTGTCAGCAGTTTGATTAGGAGGGCAATCGCACATCCTTAGTATCACACTACCTTTTAGGCCTTGTATTGTCACCTCCAGAGTTTCTATTCTAGCTTGTTAGATTCTATTCCTTCTTTAACATACAGTGCCACACACACACACACACACACACACACACACACACACACACCCCAATTCACCCCTTCCTATCCTTTTGATAGAGTTTATATCCAGGAAATATGGTGGAGAAGAACGGTATCCCACTGGTTCTTGCTGTTTCACCATGTTTCAATTATGCCGACTACAGTGAGGGAAATAAGTATTTGATCCCCTGCTGATTTTGTCCGTTTGCCCTCTGACACAGAAATGACCAGGCTATAATTGAAATGGTAGGTGTATTGTAGCTGTGAGAGACAGAATAACAACAAACAAACCCTCAAAAGCCCAGTGCCCAAAAGTCAGCGATGGATTTGCATTGTAGTGAGGGAAATAAGTATTCGATCCCTTCACAAAAAATGTCTTAGTACTTGGTGGCAAAACCCTTGCTGGCAATCACAGAGGTCAGACGTTTCTTGTAGTTGGCCACCAGGTTTGCACACAACCCAGGAGGGATGTTGTCCCACTCCTCTTTGCAGATCCTCTCCAAGTCAGAAAGGTTTCGAGGCTGATGTTTGGCAACCCGAACCTTCAGCTCCCTCCGCAGATTTTCTATGGGATTAAGGTCTGGAGACTGGCTGGACCACTCCAGGACCTTCATGTGCTTCTTCTTGAGCCACTCCTTTGTTGCCTTGGCTGTGTGTTTTGGGTCATTGTCATGCTGGAATACCCATCCACAACCCATTCTCAATGCCCTGGCTGAGGGAAGGAGGTGCTCACCCAAGATCTGATGGTACATGGTCCCATCCATCGTCCCTTCGATGTGGTGAAGATGTCCTGTCCCCTTAGCAGAAAAACACCCCCAAAGCATAATGTGTCCACCTCCATGTTTGATGGTGGGGATGGTGTTCTTGGGCTCATAGGCAGCATTCCTCCTCCTCCACACACGGCGAGTTGAGTTGATGCCAAAGAGCTCGATTTTGGTCTCATCTGACCACAACACTTTCGCCCAGTTCTCCTCTGGATCATTCAGATGTGCATTGGCAAACTGCAGACGGGCCTGTACATGTGCTGCCTTGAGCAGGGGGACCTTGCGGGCACTGCAAGATTTCAGTCCTTCACGGCGTAGTGTGTTACCAATTGTTTTCTTGGTGACTATGGTTCCAGCTGCCCTGAGATCATTGACAAGTTCCCCCCGTGTAGTTCTGGGCTGCTTTGTCACCGTTCTCATGATCATTGCAACTCCACGAGATGAGATCTTGCATGGAGCCCCAGACTGAGGGAGATTGACAGTTATTTTGTGTTTCTTCCATTTGCGAGTTATCATGCCAACTGTAGTCACCTTCTCAACAAGCTGCTTGGCGATAGTCTTGTAGCCCAGTCCAGCCTTGTGCAGTTCTACAACCTTGTCCCTGACATCCTTCGACAGTTCTTTGGTTTTGGGCATGGTGGTGAGTTTGGAAGCTAGTGATTGCTTGCTTCTATGGACAGGTGTCTTTTATACAGGTACTGTAACAAGCTGGGATTAGGAGCACTCCCTTACAGAAGGTGTTCCTCATCTCAGCTCGTTACCTGCATATAGTGAAAAGACACCTGGGAGCCTGAAATCTTGCTGGTTGATAGGGGATCGAATACTTATTTCCCTCACTACAATGCAAATCCATCGCTAACTTTTGGGCACTGGGCTTTTGAGGGTTTGTTTGTTGTTATTCTGTCTCTCACAGCTACAATAAACCTACCATTCCAATTATAGCCTGGTCATTTCTGTGTCAGAGGGCAAACGGACAAAATCAGCAGGGGATCAAATACTTATTTCCCTCACTGTATATCTATGTTTTTATTAGCAACCAAGCACTCCAGCTCACCCATCTTGGCTTGGAGGCTTCTGGCACTGGCATATAAGGACCTATTCCTTATATGCTGAATCTCTTATCTGGTGTGTGCTATCTTTCTTTTGGCCATTTGGTCTTTTTGACCGGCTAAGCACATCCTTCTGTCTGCTTTTTAGCTAGTTCTACTCCGTCTCCTTTTGGTTTACCTGAAGCATTTACACCCTTTCGCCTTAAGGGATGGCATTTGCTGAACCAGATACTGCCCCGCTCCTGTCGGCTATCCCCCAGGTGTCATTTCAAAAGCTGCTCTGTCACTGTGACCTTTTTGATTTTAAGCACCAGCAATCTGGTTCCATCTTGGTTCAAGTTGAGCCCATCCCTTTCATACAGGCTTGTCTGGTCCAAGAATGAATCCCAGTGCCTAACAAATCTAAACCTCTCCTCCAGGCACCACCGTCTCATCCATGCATTGAGAGCCATGCCTCAGCTCTGCCTGTCTCCTTGGCTCTGCATGTGGAACAGATAGCATTTCTGAGAATGCTGCCTTTCATGTCCTCGACTTCAATATGCTACGTAGCCACCTAAATTCGGCTTCCAGGACCTCCTGATGACATTTCCCAACATTATTGGTGCCAATATGCACCATGACAGCTCACTCCTCCCCAGCACTGCCTAAGAGCCTATCTAGATGCCGCATGACATCTTCGCACCAGGCAGGCAAGTCATTGTACAATCCACACAGGGGTCACGGACCCAGCTCTCTATACTCCTAATGATCAATACCGCTAAAAACCACCCACTCCTAGGGGGTCCCCACCGCCTGGGGGAGTACACCCTGTGAGAGAGTATATGGACTCATCATTTACGGAAGGGGTCCCTTCTATGGGAGTATTTCCTTCTTCCTCAGAATGATGTCCTCCTTCCCTGAGACTTCCATTCTCCCTGACAGCAGAGGAGCCATCAGTCTGCAAGTCTTCCCTTCACATTACAGAAACAGCTCCAACCCATCCATTTACCATGGGGTCTGCCACCACCATCGCCTCACTCACTTTTCTTTCCTCAGATGTTTTGCGTTTGCCTTAGGGATGAAGTTTGAACCTGCAGAGTTTTCCTGAATTTCTATGTATGCTAAATTGTAGTGGCAAATTATCTCAGATTTGTTTTGTCTGCTGTTCAAATTAAACTCAAGTTGCATATCTTGTGACAAGTTTACTTTTTAACAAGAGCACTGGTCAGGCATTATGTTATCCATTGATGGTGTACCTGAAAATATTTCCTGGGTGATAAAGAATTCAGGAAGGATCTCACAGGTGAGGTTGCAGTGCACGTCAGTGTCATGACAAGACTTACAGATGAAGTTCTATAGATATTATTCCTGGGAACAGCATCGCTAATAACATAGTGGAGGGTTAATGGGTCCTGACATTCTGTCTGTACTAACTTTTACTTTTATGAGGTCTATTGACGGCTACTAGTCGGAGGGCGGTAGGCCACCTCCAGCCTCAGGGGCAGGGTGCCTCTGGGTACCAGTTGCGGGGGAGTAACAGCAGGAGAGAGGGCATGCCCTCAACTCCTGCCTGTGGCTTCCAGCAGCATCTGGTGGGCCACTGTGCGAAACGGGATGCTGGACTAGATGGGCCTTGGGCCTGATCCAGCAGGGCTGTTCTTATGTTCTTATGTTCTTACTCCAGTTCTTTGAAGTCAGGTTGAAGCATGAGGAATTATGTCTCATGTTTGTTGCTGTAGTGGTCAAAGCATCCACTTTCCTTAGCTCAGGAATGATGAAACCTTGCTTCTGGGAGTAGAAGCTTTCTGCAATTCTATGAACTCATTCTGGATTCCAGTTATTATATTTTTCACAGATTAATTATGATTTGTGTGGAAATATTTCTGTTTATTATACTATATAATGCAACTGGAGCAATCTGTTAAGGTATAAAAGTAATGGGGAGCAAACATCCTATCTTACACAATAGCCCACCAGATGCCTCTGGGAAGCCCACAGGCAAGAGCTGAGGGAATGCCCTCTCTCCTGATATTGCTCTGCTGCAACTGGGATTCAAAGGCATCTTGCCTCTGAGGCTGGAGGTGGCCTGTAGCCCTCAAACTAGTATCCATTGATAGACTTGTCCTTCATAAATTTATCTAAGCCCTTCTTAAAGCTATCCAGGCTGTTGGCTGTCACCACATGTTGTAGCAGGGAATTCCATAGGTCAGTTATGCATTGTGAGAAAAAGTATTTCCTTTTGTTGGTCCTAAATGTCTTGGCAATCAGTTTCATGGGATGACTCCTCTTTCTAGTGTTATGTGAGAGGGAGGGGAAAAAATATCTCTTGACACCATGCATAACTTTATAGACCTCTATCACCAGTCTTTTTTCTAAACTAAAAAGCCCCAGGTGTTGTACCTTGCCTCGTAAGGAAGGTCCTCTAGACCCCTGATCATCTTGGTTGCCCTCTTTTGCACCTTGTTGCTATAGGCATGTTGTTTTGCAGATGAACAGCACATTTTTCAAGCTTTGCCATATTAAGTAAGGTGCATGCAATGCTCATTAGAAGTAATAATCTACTTGTCAAGTATACAATTTTTTTCAGACTTCCCAAGGCTGAAAATGTCTCATCTGACTGGTTTTAAATTTAATTAAGGCTCCAAACATCAGGGGGTTTTTTCTTTATGAAACTTAAGTTTACACAAAATGCTTATGAATATGTAACTAAGACATACAGTCGTCTTGGTTGTTATTAAACAACACAGGTATAATTGCAATACATTTCATGTAATTAAGGTGTCATTTAATAGCAAACTGGCAGGGAAATAAATCAGATGGAATATGGGATCCATTTAGGGGGAGAAGAATATCCCCTAGGTTTTATGACACTTGCATTTAATTCTCAGGAGCACATTTCTTTCTCCTTGGTTTGACACACTAGATATGTATGTCACACACAGTTAAACAGGATGCAGTTAACTTTAGCATGCATGCCAAAGACACAATTCCTTTCACTGACAGAGCACTGTGACTGTTTACCTATGCTAAAAACCTTGTTATAGTTATTGTAAGGTTTTAAAAAGTAATCACAACAAATTCTCTTAAAACACACTTTAAAAAATTAAAATCTTGTATATATCCAAGAGTGGCCTGAGAATCTTGCTCCCCACTATGGAAGTCTTTCCATCAATGAGCCCCTCATGGAACTGAAATCAAAAATGGTGCTTGTGGATGATGAGACTTTCAAAAAAGCAAATGGTAAAGACACTTTTAAAAGTGTAAAACAAAATATGAGCATAGATCATGAAATAGTCTCTTTTTCTAATTTCAACACATAATTCTAAGGGATAAAAATAATGACAGCTGCCTTTTATCCAGATACGAAGCTGGATAAATTAAAGTCCATCCAACACTGGAAGCAGATGCCATTGTCATAGTTACACTGTTGTATTATCTGGGCTAATGTATCTGCTGATGAGTTGACAACTGTGTGAAGCCTTGTGTAAGAAATTCTGGCATTATCCTAACTGTTAGATTTTGATTGGGCTCTGATAGAAAGGCAAAGTGTATGTTTTGGAATTGGTTGAGAACAGGTGCCAGGCCTGTGGCACCGAGGCCGTTCCATGAGGGGAATTTATAGACAACACCTGGGAATGCTCTCTTACTGGAACCAGTTTCATGGTGGGTGGAAGTTATTTGAACTAGTCAGAGGAGAAGATAGTATGTCTGGTCAATTACAATTCATTTCGGGAGCAAAGGTGTTGAGCAGTTGAATGGTGATAGTGGCACCCTCTCATTTTCAGACCTGGATAGGAAGCAGGAAGTGAAGGGGAGAAGACATGCTGGAATGAACTCATAATAGCCACCACGAGAATTAGTAGATTACTAAGACAATATGATAAAAGTAAAGTGTGCTGTTGAGTCGGTGCTGACTCCTGGATACAGGAAGGGTTTAATATTGCCATCTCCCGCGCAGTGTGAGATGATGCCTTTCAGCATCTTCCTATATCACTGCTGCCCGATATAGGTGTACCAGTGGAGATTCGAACCAGCAATTTCTTGCTTGATAGTCAAGCATTTCCCCACTGAGCCATTAAGTAGTTAAGACAATATGGTAGTTGAAACATTTTTAAATATCTCCTCAGTAAAAATTGCACCTGGATATGCATTCTCTGATAGCTTGCCATCTAATATATGCTTTTCAAATGAGTGCATTCTGAATGTTTTTCTTCCGTTCCCAAAGAGAGCTGATAAGCAAGATGGCTGAGGCCTGTAGATTTCTCCACATGTTGCTGATTACTCAAAAATAACTGAATAACTCCTCAAGTTAGGCAAGCAGGAAAGGGATGGGGAATTGCAATCCTTCCCTCAACTGCACTTCCATCCTTCTCTGCCCTTCGTTCCCACCCACACTCCCACTTGTCATTGCTCTTCATGGGCTCAGTAAGGGCAAATGCCATGAAACAGTGTGTGAGCACAAGTCCTTGGAAGACATCTCTATTAGAACAGTCGTATATTACCACAGATATATTCTCTGTGCTTCTTCATAACTTTTGAAACACAGTAAGAAGAATATTATCATTCCTCTTCAGGTCACTGCAGCTTACCGCAAATACAGCTTTATTACAATACTGCCATAGACCAGAATGCTTAGAGTTCTTTTCCTGGAGAGGGTACATCTAATTCAGAACCCATCAGTAAATGCTGGCAGTCTAAATTGCTCTTTCCAATGTACATTATCTCATGCTTATTGAGAGGCGCTTCAGCTAAGTCAAACTGCAATTGCTTTTTTGAAGACTCTGGTATTTGCATACTGCACACTGTCACTACAAGTGGAGAATAAAAGGAGCTGGAAATCTTATCAGCTTACAATCAGCTTCATGTTCTATTCAAATGTGCAAAAGTTGCCTCCTATACGTGCCACTGCCAAGTCATACACACTGAATGCAGGAGAAGTGCTATATGATGACTTTTCATTTTGTCGTTTCGTAGGCTAGGCTAGCAAGCACAAGGACTTTCTTTTAGTGCCACATTTGTGGAAGTCCATTGAGAAGAGCCCTGCTCTTTGGCTGCTTTCGAACAGCATGGCTGCGCTCCCCTTACCTGGGGAGGTGGAGCACTTGCCCAAGTGAGCTCCAAACACCTTGACCTTTTCCTATCACCCTCCACACCCCAGGTTGTAAGCCTTCTACTGACCCTGAGTCGCAGCACCATGGCAAGAAGGGCAGCCCACTGCATGCACAAGGGGATGTCCACTGCAACATAGGCAGCCACACAGCTAAATCCTTTTCTCTGACAGCCCTTTCTCTGAGGCCCTGGCTGTGGGTAGCCAAAGTTGGGATCATAAGGACAGCTGAGACTTATTATTTATTTTTATTTATTTAAAATATTTATACCCCACCCCTCCAGTGCACTACTGCTCAGGGTGGCTCATGACCTAATAAAAAGATACAATGTAAAATATTAGGGATGTGCAAAAAATTTCGGGCACAGAACGATCTGTGCCCGAAACAAGCAATTTCGGGTGATTCGGGGCCGAACCGAATCACCCCTGATGTCCCCCGATATTTTTCAGGCCCGAGCCGAATCACCCGAATTTTGGGCACGAAAATTTCGGGTGATTTGGTTCATGGTTGATTTGGGGGGATTTTTTGAAGTTTTAGTGACTTTGGGGCAGTTCAGGGGCATAGCATGGGATCTGGGCAAAAAGAGTGAGGTGGCGTGGTAGTGCCTAATGGGTGCAGGCTACCACCCCAATTTCAGGGGGATTGGGCAAAGGGCTGATTTTTGGGGAATTTCTGAAGTTTTCATGTCTTTGGGGCAGAAAGTGGGGCCTGGGGCAGAATAGTGGGGTGGGGTGGTAGTGCCTAATGGGTGGAGGCTACCACCCCAATTTCAGGGGGTTTGGACAAAGGGCTGATTTTTTGAGAATTTTTGAAGTTTTAGTGACTTTGGGGCAGTTTGGGGGCAGAAAGTGGATCTGCCCCCAAAAGAGTGGGGTGGGGTGGTAGTGCCTAATGGGTGGAGGCTACCACCCCAATTTCAGGGGGATTGGGCAGAGGCCTGATTTTTTGGGAATATTTGAAGTTTTGGTGTCTTTGGGGCAGATCGGGGGCAGAAAGTGGATCTGCCCCAAAGGAGTGGGGTGGGCTGGTAGATAGTGCCTAATGGGTGGAGGCTACCACCCAACCCCAATTTCAGAGTGATTGGGCAGAGGGTTGAATTTTGGGGAATTCTGAGGTTTGTCTTCATAAGGTGAAGTGTGCTAAATTGATTACTTCCTCATATTCATAGTAAGTGTGAAAAAGTGAAAGTGGGGTCATGAGAGTTGTCTAATTGAAAAAAATCTCATTTGCTATGATAGAATGAGAATTCACACCTCAGAAGTTTTGCCCCAATCTGCCCCAAAGACATGAAAACTTCAGAAATTCCCCAAAAATCAGCCCTTTGCCCAATCCCCCTGAAATTGGGGTGGTAGCCTGCACCCATTAGGAACTACCACGCCACCCCACTCTTTTTGCCCAGATCCCATGCTATGCCCCCGAACTGCCCCAAAGTCACTAAAATTTCAAAAATTCTCCAAAAATCAGCCCTTTGCCCAATTCCCCTGAAATTGGGGTGGTAGACTCCACCCATTGGGCACCACCACCCCACCCCAAAATTTTTCCCCTGGGCCCCTTTTTTACCCCCCGAATCGATTCAGATTCGGATTCAGGTTAAATCCAAATCCGAATCGAATCAAGGATGATTCAGGTGGCCCATATTCGGGCACAAAACAGAACAGGGGTGATTCGGTTTGGGTCCCAAACCGAATCACCGAATTCCCGAATTGCACACCCCTATAAAATATGACTAATAACGTTAACCAAAGATAAGTTAAACAAGTTAAAAGACCAAGCTAAAACTACACTTAAAATTACAATTTTTTTTTTAAAAAAATGTTTCAAATTAAAAATTATTTTAAAAAGCTAAACACTATGAACATAAAAACTAAAGAACCTACCAGATATAAACGGAGATGAAACATTAAAAAGCCTTTTTAAAAATTGTATTTTTAGTTGTTTTTTAAAAACACTGAGGGAGGGAGCATGGCAAAGCTCTCCAGGGAGGGTATTCCAAAGACAAAGGGCCACAACCAAAAAGGCCCTGTCTCTAGTCCCTGCCAACCAGATCTCTGTTAGTGGTGGGGCCATGAGCAGGGCCTGAGATGCTAAATGGAGGGCCCTGGCAGTTTCATATGGGCGGATGTGGTCTGACAGGTACCCCGGCCCCAAGCCATGTAGAGCTTTAAAGGTCAAAACCAGCACCCTGAATCTAGCCCAGAAGTGGACTGGTAACTAATGAAGATGCATCAGGATGGGTTTGACACTCATGAAGTGACTTGTGCCCATGAGCATCCTTGGAGCAGCATTCTGGACCAGCTGAAGCTTCTGAACAGAGACATCACTGTTCCTGGTGCAGTTCTCTGTAGATTAGTCATAGCAGCTTCAGGTAATGAGGAGGGCTTGGGCATGAGAGGGCCCAAAGCGAGGAAAGATCCCTACACCCCATTGCTGTGACATAGGAATGGGGTCAGAATCAAGGGGAGGAAGCAATCCCAGAGTTATCAGTGATCCCTGCCTAGCTGGATGGGGGGCACCCACCCACAAGTATGTTTGCATAACTACACTAGGTTTTGTGCTCCACCCGGTGAATTACTGGGACTTAAACCTCCAGAATTGATGCTCTCATGCTCTTCCCTCTCACCTGGGAAGGAAGCAATGCTCACTCTCACTCCTGCAGAGACACTGCTCCTTCCCATTCTCCCCAAGCATTTGTCCACATCTGGGTCAATGGCCACTTCTTTGCATTGCTATGGCTGCTGTTGATAAAAAATAGCATTTTCCTTATTGAGATCCAAACATCTTCTCTTTGACTTTTCTGAATGTTCAGTGATGAAACCATTGGGTATTTTTTCATGTTGCTATTAGATTGGGCTCTCTAATTCATTTTTAGCCTTGTACAGTAGAGAAAATCCTAAAGATTCAATAATCTAGTGAGCATGTAAAATGCTGTTTAATGGAATTCAGATCCCTGCAAAATGACTCCCTGTTGGGCATGATGTTTCCCAGTTGCTGATGTACAGCTACCATAAGAACATATAATTTCCAGGCAGTAGCACATCAACAGTTTATCTAAAATGAAACTACATTGGTATTGTGATTAGTGCTGAATGTTTTAATGAAAACGATGAAAAATGGTACATCTTGCTACAAAACACACAGCCTTTTATAACAGCATGTTGTCACTATCCCTATTAATGACATTAATATGTTATTTATTTATGACTATAGTACATTTACCTAGTAATGCAATAACTGCATAATCCTACACACACTCATCTGGGAGCAAGCCCCACTGAATTAAATCTATCTATCTATCTATCTATCTATCTATCTATCTATCTATCTATCTATCTATCTATCTATCTATCATCAGTCACTGTTACTATATATTTATCACTCTAATAATGTAGTAGATTATTTCACATAATGTTCAGACTTCTGTCTTACAGCCGGTTTACTCAGCATCATGATGGAGGCTTATTTATTGGCTACATTTGCTCCCTCCCTACTCAGAACAGCCTACATTTGTTTCTCAGTTAGCCTGCCATCCACACACTGCTCAGACCACCAAACTTTCTTGGCTTCAGCACCTGAGCATTATTAGGCACCTTCAGCATATTATCTCAGCCCTGTTCCTCTTGGCTGGTCAAAACCACATTGGTTTGTTTGGCAATGAATTTAGCAGCAGTTGTTGCCACTATACAAGTCTCATGTGGCACATTGTAACAACCATGATGGTAAAGGGATCATTAAAATGTGGTTGGACTGAACAGCTTCTGACATCATAACCAGTTTAAGCTTAAATAGGAAGATCTGATCCAGGCAGATATTCCTATTGTCTGGTTCCAAGCAGAAACAGACATTCACATGCATAGCTAACATGAATATGTGTGGTATGTAGGGATGTGCACAAAGCATTTCGCGCACATGGGGGTGTGTGGAGAGCGGGCACTTTGAAATGAGGAATGCAGGTCTTACCTGCCCATCCCCCACTCCTCCACCACCCCCTGCCACTCCACTGCGGTGCGGTGCTGTCAGTATTAAACTCTGCATCATGCGGCTGCAGGGCTGCTTCCAGCAGCCCGCGGGCAGCATCAGCACATAAATAGCATCCATGTGCAGGACACAATTTACGTGCTGACGCTGCCAGTGGGCTGCTAGGAGCAGCCCTGCAGCTGTGCGGATCTCCGTTTAATACTGACAGTACTATGGTGGGGCGGCAGGGGGCGGCAGAGGAGTGAGGGAGAGACAGGTAAGACCTGCCTTCCTACTTTTATAGTGCCCACTCACACACACACACAACCCACTGCAATGATTTGGCTGGGATGAATTAGAGGCACCAAAATACTTCATGCAGATCCCTAGTAGTATGTGCACCTGCATCTGCACTGCAGTGCTCATTCAGAACTCATTGAACTGTATGGAAGCACTTTTTAAAAAAACTATTTTTTTATTTTTCATTTAAAACAAAGCAGTAATATAAAAATGTATCATACAAAACAAGTGTTTACAAAAAACTGAGTGCTATTAACATTTAAAAGGACACACAAAAGTGGACTTAGAATTGTCAGTGAAACTGAGAATGGGAATGGGAACCCCTGCTAACTTGGCAAAGAGGCACCTTTTAACATGGTGATTCTCTTTTATTTAGCATGGGGAGAGAAACTGGCCCTATCCACCCCCAGCACAGTACCTCCAGTGACTGTTGCTGGTATCTATCTTATGTTTCTTTCAGATTGTGTGCCCTTTGGGGACAGGGAGCCGTCTTATTTATACTTCTCTGTGTAAACTGCCCTAAGCCATTTTTGGAAGGGCGGTATAGAAATTGAATAAACAAACAAACAAACAAATAAATAACCTTTTCCAAAAATAACATAACACACTCAAGGAAGCGTTAATTTGTGATGGTAATTTGTCTGGAACGAACGTTTCTCAGATTTTCGAAACCATTCTCTTATACCTGGTGATCTACTTTTCTCCCCACCTTTTGATGCGGAGAGAGAGGCACATCCTCATTTGTGAGCCAATAGTTACCTCTCGCAACTAATTACAGCAGGATCAGGGGTCAAAGAGTTTCAGGTTTTTGCCACAGGTGAAGAAAGTCATTTTGAAATACAGGATTGTTTTCTGTGTTGGGAGCATGAAATGAATATATTCATCAGGATTTTAGAATGGAAGGAATCACAGAAAACCTCCTACAGGCAAGATCTTGACCCTATTGAAACAAATGCATTGACTCCAGCAATGTCACAATTTCCCTGAAAGGGACATATAGACTAAATATTATATACAGATAAAGTGTTATCCATTTTCCTGCAATAGTTCAGTAATGAAGTTCAGATTATTTCAAAAGTTTGTTTTGAAATAATCTGATGTTTGAATTCACTCACTGATGTTTGAATTCACTCACAAGGCTTTGGAATTTTGTTGCTTTTCATTTCAAAAGTAGAGTGCACATTATTAAGTTACAGGAGAGAACAGAGTTACAAAAATGGCTTAAGTATCTTCCCTGTTTTGATCACTGTAATTTTAAATTGTAAAATTATAAGCTTGTATGATTTGTACTGTTTTAATTAACTACAAGGCAAGGTTATTGTAAAGGTTAATTAAAATCTGCCTCCTATGACTGTGGGGAAAACATTTTATGATAAGTACTTCAAGAGGTATTGTAGTTTTCTGTATGTGCAGTCAAGCATGGTGAATTCCATCAGTTAAACATGTACAAAGAAGGAAGATTGTATGTGTGTATATTTACTCAAAAAGTCTGATAATCAAATATATTATCCTGCCACTTATATGAAAACATGAGAAAGACCAACCCAAATGGTTGTGTGTAGGTGTAACTAGACATGAGAAGGGAAGAGGGAAGATCTTGGGCTGGCAGTGACTGTGTTTCTGCTTCTGCCCTACCTTTCTTCAGGTGTGTTCAATCTATGGGGCTGACTCTGCTGCTTTAAAGCTCAGGCTGGGCCAGGGGCGTGAGCCTCTTGGTGTGAGCCGAAGGGCGCGAGCACAAGGGCTCTCGTCCTTGTGGCTCTCAGCCGTGGGGTGAGCTGCCTGGGGCCCTGAAGATCTTTTCCTTCTGCCCTGAAGATCTGTCTTCCCACAATCAAGAAGCTAGCAAGAGATCACGCAAGTCTGGTCTTGGTTTTTTATTAAGCCAAGAAGCTGTGGTGGTTTATTCTGGGGAGATGTGCCTGGGGGAGCGAAAAAGTGGGTCTGGAGTGGGGGCGGCAATATCACGGGTAGCGGGCAGAGGGAGGTATGGCGGTGGGAGTTCGGCAGGCCGTTACAGGGGAAATCGGTCCAGGCAATTGAGGCCTGTTCCTTTTTCCGGCCCTTCTCCCAACCCTCTGACCCTAGGGAGCTCTGGGAACACTCCTTCGAGGATTAGGGTGCTGCTGCTGAATGCCAGGTCAGTTAACACAAAAACATCTCTTATCCACGATCTGATTGTGGATGAGCGTGCTGACCTGGTATGCGTGACGGAGACCTGGTTGGATCCGCTGGGCGGGGTTGGTCTCTCTCAGCTTTGTCCTCCAGGTTTCCAGATCGTGCAGCAGCCCCGCCTCGAGGGTCGGGGAGGAGGCATTGCAGTCATCTTTCGTGAGACTCTTCCCGTTTCCAGGTGCCCGGTCAGGCAATCTCAGAATTTTGAGTGTTTGTCCTTGAGGGTGGGCCTCCGAGATAGGCTGGGGATTCTGCTGGTGTACCGACCACCCCGCTGAACTTCAGTCTCCCTACCTGAGCTGGCGGGGGTGGTCTCGGAGGTGGCCTTGGGTTCCCCCAGCTTATTGTTTTGGGGGATTTCAATGTCCACGCTGAGGCCCCCCTAGTGGGTGCGGCTCAGGATTTCATGGCCTCCATGGCAACCATGGGCCTGTCTCAATTGGTATCGGGCCCTACCCACATGGCAGGACACACTCTGGATCTGGTTTTTGCCGACCGGGAAATAAATGATCTGGAGGTGGGGGAATTTGAGACCACTCCCTTGTCATGGACAGATCATCACCTGGTGGGGTTTAGTTTGACTGCTCCGTCTACCCTCTGCAGGGGTGGTGGGCCGATTAAGATGGTCCGCCCCCGGAGGCTTATGGATCCGCTTGGATTTCAGACGGCCCTCGGGGAGTTTCCAGTGTCCAGAGCTGGTGACCCTGTCGAGGCCTTGGTTGATCTCTGGAATGGAGAGATGGCCCGGGCTGTTGACACGGTTGCCCCCAAGCGCCCTCTCCGGCTTGGTGGAGCCCGTTCGGCTCCTTGGTTTTCCTCGGAGCTTAGGGCGATGAAGCAACTCGGGCGACGGCTGGAGCGACGCTGGAGGAAGAGTCGTCACGAATCCGACTGAACACGGGCTAGAGCCCATTTTAGGGACTATGCCGTGGCGGTGGGGGCGGCGAAGAAATGCTTTTTCTCCGCCTCCATTGCGTCTGCTCAGTGCAGACAAACAGAGCTGTTTCGTGTGGTGAAAACCTTGCTCCACACATCCCCCCAGACAATGGGGGAGGAGCCATCTACAGCTCTTTGTGATTGGTTTGCCTGTCGCTTTGCAGATAAAGTCGCTTGCATCCGTGCTGACCTGGACTCCAGAGTTTTGGCAGTTCCGGCAGACGTGCCTTTGGTACCATCTGGTCCCGTTGTGTTGGATTCTTTTCAGTTGCTGCGGCCTGAGGATGTGGACAAGATCCTGGGCAGTGTGCGGGCGACTTCGTGCGCTCTTGACCCTTGCCCTTCATGGCTAATAAAAGGTGCCAGGGAGGGGACAGGTAGATGGCTGGAGGTGATCGTTAATGCTTCGTTAAGGGAGGGCAGGATGCCATCATGCCTTAAGGAGGCGGTGGTAAGACCTCTATTAAAAAAGCCCTCCCTTGATCCCTCCAACCTGGACAACTATAGACCTGTGTCTAACCTCCCCTTTTTGGGCAAGGTGATGGAGCATGTGGTGGCGTCCCAGCTGCAGAGGGTCTTGGATGATACGGATTATCTGGACCCTTTTCAATCTGGCTTCCGCCCCGGGTATGGGACTGAGACTGCCTTGGTCGCCCTAGTGGATGACCTACGCCGGGAACTAGACAGGGGGAGTGCGTCCCTGTTGGTTCTGCTGGACCTCTCGGCGGCGTTCGATACCATCGACCATGGTATCCTTCTGGGCCGCCTCTCGAGTATGGGAATAGGAGGCACTGTGTTGCAGTGGTTTCGGTCCTTTCTTGAGGGGAGGGTTCAGAAGGTGGTGCTGGGGGACTACTGCTCGGCCCCGTGGCCGTTGGCCTGTGGGGTCCCGCAGGGATCGGTCTTGTCCCCCATGCTGTTTAACATCTACATGAAGCCGCTGGGACAGGTCATACGGAGATTTGGACTGAGTTGTCAGCAATATGCGGATGACACTCAGCTCTATCTCTCCTTGTCATCTGATCCTAGGGAGGCGGTGGATGTCCTGAATCGGGGGCTGGAGGCCGTGATGGGTTGGATGTGGGCTAACAAACTGAAATTGAATCCAGATAAGACAGAGGTACTGTTGGTCAGTAGGAGAGCCAATCGGGATGAGGAGATTTTACCGGTTCTGGATGGGGTTGCACTCCCCTTGAAGGAGCAAGTACGCAGCTTGGGGGTACTACTGGACCCGGCTCTGCTTTTGGAAGCTCAGGTGGAGGCGGTGGCCAGGGGTGCCTTTGCACGGCTTCGGCTGGTGCGCCAGCTGCGTCCCTTTCTCGAGAAGGCAGATCTGGCCACAGTTACCCACGCCTTAGTCACGTCGCGGCTGGATTACTGTAACGCGCTCTACGTGGGCCTGCCCTTGAAGAATATCCGGAAACTGCAGCTAGTGCAAAACGCGGCAGCGAGGGTTTTATCCAGAGCTGCCCGTTGGGAACATATCACCCCCATTTTGAAAGAGCTGCACTGGCTGCCGGTTCGTTTCCGGGTCCAATTCAAGGTGCTGGTTTTGACCTTTAAAGCCCTAAACGGTTTGGGCCCGGGGTATCTGAGGGACCGCCTGCTCCCACGGGTTGCTGCCCGCTTGACAAGGACATCTGAGGGGGCCCTGCTCCGGGTGCCGACAATGAGGGAGGCCCGGCTGTCGTGCACTCGGGACAGGGCCTTCTCTGTTGCTGCCCCCAGACTCTGGAATGCTCTCCCAGTGGCCATTCGTTCCTCGGACTCCATCACGGCTTTTAGAAAGCTTTTAAAGACTTGGCTTTTTACCCAGGCTTTTACATGATCGTTTTCTACTGCAGCTTCTTTGTGTTTTTATTTGTTGTATTTGTTGTATTGTTTTTATGCCTGTTTATATGTTTTTATATTTTTAACATGATGTTTTTATTGTCTTTTTTTTGTATGTTTTTAACTTTTGTAAACCGCCTTGGGGTTATCTTTTTAACGAAAGGCGGTATATAAATGCAAAAATAAATAAATAAATAAATAAAATGTCTTGATTTTGTTTCTGGGCACTTTTGTCTGTTGCACAACAATGAATGTGGACTTCAGAGAGACAAGATCAAAATAATTCTCTAGGCACTCCACTGAAACACAACAAAGGTTGTAATGTCAAGTACACAGGTTTTCCTCTTTGATTCAACTTGTTCTCAGAGCTGACTCCTTCCACAAAGAAAACAATAATTAATAAGTTAATTACATTGCTGGCTTACTTTCTGAACTTGGGAGCAAATGGAATTTAATTTCAAAAGAATATCAGGGCTTTCTTTGCACCTTTTCTTTTTCTCGTCTTCAGGAAGTGCCAGATTACTGAATGAAAACAGATCACATAAAACAAAGAGTGCTGTAGAAAATATTATAGCTTTCTTCTAGAATTTTGGGCCAAAACATTGTTTGCCCAACAGCTGCAAGCAGCAAGGTCAGAGGGTCATTTGTAGTCAAGAAGCAGGGAGCAGGAGGTAGGGGTGTGCACAAAACTGGTCTGGCCAGATCAGTTCCACATATGCCCAAACCAGGTCCAGTCCGGTTCAACCACCAAACCAGGCTGAACTGGTTCAGGGGATATACTTGTAAAGGGGAATCCAGCAAGGATTCCCCTTTACAAGTAAAGGGACATTCCCTAGGTGGTGGCAAGAGGTGGGGTAAGCTATTTACCCTGGCTGGCAAGCACGGCGGGCAGTGCCACTGCTTGCCACCGCTTGCCCTCCCGGCATGGCAAACCCACTCCCCCACCTTTACCAAGCCGCCGGCTCAGCAGTGGCTTGGTTCTGACAGAGACATGCACATGCACAGAGGCCTGAACCGAGCCACCACTGAGCCAGCAGCTCAGTAAAGGAGGGGAGAGCGTGTTTGCCACACTGGAAGGGTGCAGCCATGCCAACCAGACCAGTTAAGCAGCTTCTTTCCCCTCCATATTAATGGAGAAAGTCAATTAAGGAAAGGAGGGCTACAGAGACAAAGTGGTGGCGTGGGGAAGGGTTAAGGTCATCATCCTGCCTGAAACTTTTCTGCCGCAAATCATCAACATCCTCCACTTTGCAGCAGCTCAGTAGAAACTTGATTTCACAGACCTTTGTTTGCCACTGAACATGTTGCTCTGGCCTTAGACAGTGAAAGGAATGAAGATCACTTAAAATTATTCCTTCATATCTAAGAAGGACTGGAGTTAATTTGGATACAAAGATTAAAAACTGACTTATGGTGTATTGTAATGTAGCCCAGTTAATGTACCCTTTCCCCTCTTTCTTAATGTGTTCATCTAAGGTCTTTTATAGCAATCTAATTAATTAAGAAAAGAGAGACAGAATAATACCATGCCTTTGTTTTGCATCCAAATTCAATTATACTCTAAGGAATTGCTCAAAACCTATGTCATTATGGAATTCCATTCAGTTGTGTCCTGTTGATATCAGCCCTAGATCAATCAATATGATGATGCATTTCAAAATCTCAGCTATATACTCAAAACCTATTTTTTTCAACATAATAATATCAACACAACCTGTTCTAGATTGGATTACACTCCTCCAAAAGAACATGTTCATAGCTTAGAAGTGCTATTTGATCTGGCCTTGCAAATGGCGGCTGCTCAGATTTGGTATGTTGCCTGTAGTGGTCTCTAATACTGACAGCTGATTAGCAGCATCTGTTTCTTGAAAAACATAATGATAACTAGAGATGTGCAAATCAATTCAAGTTCAAATCGATTTGACTTGAAACAGGCCATGGGTGAATGATCCAAACTCCCAACAAAAGGTAAAAGGTAAAGTATGCCATCAAGTCAATTTTGACTCCTGGTGCCCACAGAGCCCTGTGGTTGTCTTTGGTAGAATACAGGAGGGGTTTACCATTGCCATCTTCTGTGCAGTATGAGATCATGCCTTTCAGCATCTTCCTAAATTGTTGCTGCCCGATATAGATGTTTCCCATAGTCTGGGAAACCAGCAGGGATTCAAACTAGCAACCTTCTGCTTGTTAGTCAAGCATTTCCCCCCTGCGCCACTTAATGTGACCCAACAAAACAGCCCTAAAATAAAGGGTCTGTTCCAAGTTTGAATCGAAACAATTAATGTTGCGTTGAACTGATTAGAGTGTTTTGAGCACCATTTTGAGTCCTGTTTTTCCCTTGCTGATTGGTTTTCTGGCACTGGCTTCCAATTGGCTTGATATCTCCTTGATTCTTGGTTGACGTTATAATTCAAATCCAGTGTTGACATGGGCAACTGTGCCCACATTGGCTGAAAGGAATGAGCAGGAGAACTCTGGGCAGAAACAGTGCTTATGGTGTATTTCTCTTGAAGTAGAAACATACGGGAGAGATTAAGGACAAAGACAGCAGCAGCACAGCAGGAGAGGAGAGCAGTGTAGTGGTGGGACATGCCTGGCCCAGACAGAGAGTGCCTGTGGTTTCTCCCTCTCCCTCTCCCTCCCTCTATCTCTCTCGTTGATGGAACTGCCTTGGGCGTGTTTGGTCAGCACCTCCAGTTCGGCAAATGGGGGGAATTTAGCTCAAAAGGGTAGGCTGTTCCAAGCAGTTTTAATTTGTGCAAGTGTCTGAACTCAAGAAAAACGGCTTGGGAGATAGGTTTTAATTAACAAAAGGAGTTTATTGTGAGACAAACAAATAAAAACAATAAGACTAAGTAACTAGGTAGCCCTAATGTAAAGGCAATACAAATATGTTTAAAAATAGACTATTGTAAGGCACATTTAGCATAAAGTTCCAGATTATGTGTAAATTCCCAGGCGGGCAAGAGAGAGAGGATAAGACAGGGAGAAGGAGGAAGTTTGAATTGAAAGGATAGATTGGGGTCCTGAGAGCCAGACAACCGCAATACTGTACCTGTCTCTAGGCAATGGGGCTTCGAGCAGTGGGAGACTCACACCCTTCAGGGACAGCGAAGTGGAAGGCATGGGGTTGCAGAGGTTAGTGAAAGGATGGATGGCCTCGAGATAGGTGTCTCGGTGGGCCCAGCTCCCTATGCCTGCTAGGGATGCTGGCTGGAAGGGCACACAGACTGATCCAGGTAGTGAATTCAGTTTGGGTGGCCCCAATGGAGAGGGGAACTCCAAAGTGGTCTGCTGGAGTTCTTGTTGCAGTGGAGTTGCAGGTGTAAAGCACAAGAGAGCACAAAGCTGTTTTGCAATTGGAGTCCTGAATTGGAGGGACACTGGGTCATGAAGTCAGGCTTTCCTTTTCACTAATTTTTCTATCATTGTACTTCCACCTGCAGCTCCAGTTGCTTTAACTGGGTGCTGCTTTGAATTTTTTCCTTGTGTGGATTGTTCTTCTTCTTGCCTGTAGTCAGTCCCCAGTGGCTTTAATAACTGGGTGCTGTATCTTTGGTTTTCCTTTTGCCACCCCAGGCTGCACCTCTTTGCTGTTTGTCTACCTGCCTGGATTTGACTGGGTTTTTGTTGTTGTTGTTTGTTTTTTGCAGGCTGGTGTTCTGTGACTTTTGTCTGGTGTCCAGCCTGCCCAGGCTCTCTGTTTCCCTGGTGTTTCTTGCCCCCCCCCTTTGGGGGTGTGGGGTGATGCCTGACTGGTGCCCACCTATCCTCCCCCCAGCTGTTGAGTCTCCTTAACCCAAGTTCCTCAAGAGCAACACATGACCAGACTCCAGCCAAAGATTCTGGAAGGTAAGCACCCCTCACCCCGACATACACACACAATGTTGGCAAGGTAATCAGAGAACTTAAAATTCTTTAAATAGGGCCTAGTTTGGGGAAGGGTTGGGTAGGCACTAGGAGGACTATAGAACAGGAGGGGTAAGTTAACTTAAGAGAGCCCACAGCCATCCGCTTTCCTTTCCCTTCCCTTAGAATTACCCCACTGCTGCTCACTCCCCTAAAAAAAAAAAAAAAAAAGAGCCCCTCCACAAATAAAGTCTGCTTCTTTATTTGGCCGGGGTGTGTGTGTAATTTTTCTAGCTCCTGTGTGTGCACTATAGTGCTATAGGTAGAACTGTGTGTGGTACACATAGCATAAATAGACCACCAACCCTGACCCCACACTCCACTGAAGGCACTTCCTCCCCCCCCCCCCCACACACACACACACCAGTTAGGGCTTAATTTTTTTAAAAAAAACAACAACCCCAGATTTCCGGGAGGTTGTGAGACAGAACCAGGAGCAGATTGACAGGCAGAGGGAGAGGGTGATGCTGCTGGTTGTTGTAGGTGATGGCAGGAGGGGCCTACTCCCTGAGTCATTCCCAATGATGTAGTTGTGCGCAGGCTCTCCTTTCTGGAGGAAGCTGGTCTTGCAGCATAACCACCTGTGGTGGTTGAGGTAGAATTAGCGGGATGTCCTCCCCTGTCAGGAATAAGCTCTAGGAATAAGGAATAAGGAGGTTTTGGCTACCAGCCCAGACAGATCACTCTCTCCACCCACCCCAATCCCCATTGGCAGTGTGACCCCCTTCTGAGACTGTGGAGGAGCAGGAAGTACTTCTGCTGCCTAGACCTTCTCAGCCCTGGTCCAAGGGCAATAGTGGTGGTGGCCCCCAGAATGAACTAGCAACCACTACTACTGGGATGGTTCCAGAGTGATAGCAGCATGGTGTGAGGATTGCAGCAAAAGTATAGCTTCACGTCTGGGGGAAAGGGGTGTCCTAGAACGGAGTGTGGTGGGTGGTAGTTCCTAGTTCCTAGGGTGGGCAAGGAAGCTATCAGAATTATTTGAAAGGAATTGGGCAAAGGTCACTAAAAAGGCTGCACATGTGCAGAGGCCCAAACCAGGCTGCCACCAGTCCTGGATACTCTGGGGGAGGCAGGTAGCACTGGAGAGGGACTCACCACTGGTTCCAACACTACCCTGCAGCTGCCGCCACCACAGCTGCACTTGCACTTGTAAGTACTAAATTACTTTCCCCCCCCTCTAGGTTTAGGGAAGCCCCCTTACCCTTTACAGGTAAAGGGGAATCTTCACCAGATCCCCGCTTATCAGTTGAGCTGTGAGCCAGTTTGAACCGGTTCGGCAGTTGAACCAGACCGGGTACCAAAACCAAGCCAGGCTGGGTCAGTTCAAATCCAGCCCAGATTCAAACCGAACCAGGCTGGACAGTTTTGTATGCCTACCTAACTTGTGTTCATATTACATTGAAAACATAGGTCTCAGTACTTTACTCCCTACCTTTCTCTTTTTGTAGGTTAAGGCCAAAGTTTGTTTAAAGGTCTTATGTTGTGTTATGCAAAACCTTACTCTGTACAGTGTAGGCAGAATCTGTCCTTCTTTTCCTCCTGGACAGCCTCACTAGTATTGGTCAAAGAGGTGTCATTAGAAAGCTGAAAGGAAGGAGAACTGTCTGAGGAATATTTTTTCCTGGTAAGTAAAATACCTTACTGCCTACACAAAGTTATAAGAGAAAGGTGTTCTCAATGCACAGTTAAGAATTACCCATGATGACATTTTGAATGAGTTGCTTGTGTATAAAATATCTCATATTTGGGCTGACTTAGACTCAGACCCAACAGTTACTGCAGAGTCTGATGTGGAGGTGTCCAGCAACTCCTCTTATGTGGTTAGGCTTGATCAGTTTCAGTTTGTGGCTCCTGAGGATATGGACAAGCTGCTTGGAATGGCTCAGCCTACCACCTACTCTCTTGACCCTTGTCCACCATGGTTTATACTATCTGGTGGGTTGTTGTAGAAAGCCTGGTAGATATTATAAATGCTTCTCTGAGGGAAGGCAAGATGGCTCTTTGTCTTAAGGAGGCAATCATTAGATCTGTTCCCTCAGAGGTAAGCTGTCATGCCCTTGATCTCAGATAGCGAGGAGGAAGAGGAAGCTGACAGACTTTCAGGAGATGCAGGGGTGCCTGAGGGGCAGAGCCTGGCTGTCAGTTCCCAAGAGATGGCTGAGGAAGGTCTGGCTGATGTTTCAGAGCAGGCACAGCAGTCTGAGGCAGCAGAGACAGTGACGGACAGACTAGAAGATGAGCTATGCAGGCAACCCCCACTGACTCCACAGCAATGGCGTGTAACAAGGTGAAGAGCACAGCTGGAAACTATCAGGAGGAGTAAATGCCTCTTGCAGAGGGCTGATAAGCCTTGAATCCCTGCCAGCTGAGAGTTATCAGCTTGGACTATAAAGCACGTCAACAGCTTTCTGTTAGCCGCTGGAAGACAACACTTGTCAACTCTTGTGTCGACAGCTTTCAGCCCAAGCCTGATATAGAGAACTATTCTGAGCCATGTTTCATTTCTGCAGCCCAGTTTGTATTGTGGACTATCTTCCTGGACTTCCCTTCCAGGTGGCCAGATTGCTGACATA